>NC_053391.1:221905752-222219213 GCF_905171765.1 Bufo bufo
ACTGTTGACCACCAATCCACACTAGGAATGTTTTTATTACCCCTTCACTACGATAAGCCACCAAGTTTTTTACCATTAACTACCCTAGACCTCCATGGATATAAACTTCACCCCAGAGAGGCAATATTTTGCTGGAAGGAATAGAAATTGGGCTGCATTGATTTATCTTGATACTCTATGCCAGTGATGCCCAACCTACGGCCGATTGCAGGCACAGGCAATGCTGCCTGTGCCTGCAATCTCCCCGCTCAGCGCCGCCTCCTAGCTAATTTATTCACTGCACTTGCCTCTCTGAAATTGAAGAGAAGCGCCGTAATCTTGCACAGGCGTACTGGCAGAGGCATCGAAGTGCGCATGCACCGTCTTCCTGGCCTCTGCCAGTGCGGCTGTGCGAGATTACGGCGCTTCTCTTCAATTATACAGAGGCAAGTGCAGTGAATAAATTAGCTAGGAAGCGGCTCTGGGTGGGGAGGAGATCTGTGGATGACACTGAGGGGGATATCTGTGGATGACACTGAGGGGGATATCTGTGGATGACACTGAGGGGGATATCTGTGGATGACACTGAAGGGGATATCTGTGGATGACACTGAGGGGGATATCTGTGGATGACACTGAGGGGGATATCTGTGGATGACACTGAGGGAGATATCTGTGGATGACACTGAGGGGGATATCTGTGGATGACACTGAGGTGATATCTGTGGATGACACTTAGTGGGATATCTGTGGATGAC
This sequence comes from Bufo bufo, assembly GCF_905171765.1. Classification (NCBI taxonomy): domain Eukaryota; kingdom Metazoa; phylum Chordata; class Amphibia; order Anura; family Bufonidae; genus Bufo; species Bufo bufo. The sequence continues at coordinate 221,906,490 of NC_053391.1, forward strand.
ACTGAGGGGGATATCTGTGGATGACACTGAGGGGGATCTAGGGAGGGGTGTGGGGATGTTGGGGTGGGAGGTCCTGGAGGGGTGTTTGGGTGGGAGGCATGTGGGGGTGGGAGATCTGGGAGGGGGGGCCATAATTTTTTTTGCTATGGGGCCTAGTGATTTATAGCTACGCCCCTGATTGGTAAGATTGGGCGGGCACTGGATCGATAGAGTGCCCTGCTGTAGGAGAAGCCGGCGGGAGATGAAAGGAGGAGGGGCCAGCTCCTGGTGGTGTCGGGCACACGGCGCAAGCATGGCGGTGGAGGATCTGACTGAAGCCTAAAGACCAGACATCAAGGTAGACCTGACAGCGCAGCATGTGATGTATACGTGTGTGTAATGTATGTAGTGCAGTGTGTGATCATCACATACTGCACTACATACATTACACACATGTATACATCACATGCCCCCTCACAGTAATAATGCCAAGATATGTGCCCCCTTCACAGTAGTAATGCTCACACATGCCCCCTCACAGTAATAATGCCAAGATATGTGCCCTCTTCACAGACGTAATGCTCACACATGCCCCCTCACAGTAGTTATGCCCAGATATGTGACCTCTCAGAGTAATAATGCCAAGATATGTGCCCTCTTCACAGACGTAATGCTCACACATGCCCCCTCACAGTAGTTATGCCCAGATATGTGCCCCCTCACAGTAGTTATGCCCAGATATGTGCCCTCTTCACAGTAGTAATGCTCACACGTGCCCCCTCACAGAGTTTGCATTTCTTTCTGGCAAAGCTACCTGGTTCCGGCCCGCGAAATATATACCAAGTCTAGTGTGGCCCTCAGACGAAAAATGGTTGGGCACCACTGCTCTATGCAATATTCAACTAGGTGCAGCATGAATTATTTCTGTAGATCCTGTAAGAAAACTATCTGGGCACAATGTGAAACTGTTTATGTGGTTGCTGTTTAGCCTATTATGTAGGCACTGTATTACAGTATTTATCTAGCGTTGATTGAAGAGGTTTTAGAGGGAAAGGCGCCCAGGGAACAATTTTTATAAATTACTGCTATTGTAAAGTAAATGACTGTAACCCTGAAGAAACTGTAAAACCAGAAAAAACACTTTTTACTTACATAACCATAGGAGGATCGATACAAGATTCTCTTGCACATGCAGCCTTATGTAGTTAGTTGTGGAGTCCCCAATACCTAATCTATTGACCTAACCGAATGAAAGGATTCCTTAAATACAAGATCAGTTTCAACAGAATATATAAGATGCCAAAAAGATAATGCTGATGGCTATTAACATATAACTACTCTTACTAGAAATTGTAGCAATGATAATAACAGTGACTGTTCAGTGGCTGTAAAATATCCCTTAGGTATTTACAATGTCAAGCATAAATCGTTCATGTTATGCATTTATGTCTTCTATTAAAGGGGTTGTCCAGCCTTTTTTTAAGTGATGGCCTGTCATGAGGATAGGCCCTTACTAGCTGATCGATGGGGGTCCGACACCCCACAACCACGCTGTTTTGCTGCTCCCATTGCTGGTGTTGATAGTGCTGACTTCTGGCAATGGCGCTACACAGAAAAGCTGATTGTGAAGCTGTGGGGTGTCAGAACCCACGCCAATCTGCCAGTGATGGTGTATCTTCAGGACCACTTAAAAAAGGCAGGACAAGCCCTTTAATGTGATCTAGGGGGGAAAAAAACATAACAACAAATACTTTACATTTGTTGAACGTTTCAGCTTATTCTTATATGGCTATTCTGGTTGTGAGAACGGTTGAACCCAGTCTGATATCCTTTTATGGTTTGCACATACAGTTGTTTTCAAAATTATTCAACCCCCACTGAAATTGAGTGTTTTGGCCAGTTTGACATTGATTTTGATCATTTCAGTCATCTTGTTTACAATTAAATCAAAGAGGCACTTGTAAGTCAGACAAATATAACATAACATTTATAATGAAATAACCACAAATGTCTTTTCTGTGCTCACATCATTATCAGTTTTATTCAACCCCCAAGTGACATTCAATCTTAGTGCTTAGTACAACATTCTTTTCCAGTTATAACAGCTTTTAAACGTGAAGCATAGCTTGACACAAGTGTCTTGCAGCAATCTACGGGTATCTTCGCCCATTCTTCATGGGCAAAAGCCTCCAGTTCAGTCACATTCTTAGGCTTGCGCGCTGCAACTGCTTTCTTTAAGTCCCACCAGAGGTTCTCAATCGGATTTAAGTCTGGTGACTGCAATGGCCACTTCAAAATGTTCCAGCCTTTAATCTGCAACCATGCTCTAGTGGACTTGGAGGTATGCTTGGGATCATTGTCCTGTTGAAAGGTCCAACGTCTCCCAAGCCTCAGGTTTGTGACGGACTGCATCACATTTTCATCCAATATCTCCTGGTAACGAAGAGAATTCATGGTACCTTGCACATGCTGAAGCTTCCCTGTACCTGTAGAAGCAAAACAGCCCCAAAGCATGATTGACCCCCCGCCATGCTTCACAGTAGGCAAGGTGTTCTTTTCTTCATAGGCCTTGTTCTTCCTCCTCCAAACATAGCGTTGATCCATGGGCCCAAACAGTTCTAATTTTGTTTCATCAGTCCACAGAACACTATCCCAAAACTTTTGTGGTTTGTCCACATGACTTTTGGCATACTGCAGTCGACTCTTCTTATTCTTTGGAGACAGCAGGGGGTGCGCCTGGGAGTTCTGGCATGGAGGCCTTCATTACGCAGTGTGCGCCTTATTGTCTTAGCTGAAACTTCAGTACCCACATCTGACAAATCTTTTTTCAGTTCCTCAGCAGTCACACGGGGACTTTTCTCCACTTTGCGCTTCAGGTAGCGCACAGCAGTCGAAGTCAGCATCTTCTTTCTGCCACGACCAGGTAGCGTTTCAACAGTGCCCTTTGCCTTGAATTTGCGAATGATGCTTCCTATGGTGTCTCTTGGTATGTTTAACATCTTTGCAATCTTCTTATAGCCATTGCCCTTCCTGTGAAGAGAAATCACCTCTTCTCTTGTCTTCCTGGACCATTCTCTTGACTTCACCATGTTTGTAAACACACCAGTAAATGTCTAGAAGGAGCTGAGTATCACAGTTCTTTTAAATCTGCCTAATTGGTGCTTATTATGCTTGATTGCTGCTCCTTGACATCCACAGGTGTTTTCAATACCTGATCGAAAACACTTGAATGAACCTCTGTTCTTAAGAGTGGTAGTCTTTAAGGGGTTGAATAATTGTGTCAATGAAGAAATCACAAAAAAAACATTTAATACTGTATTACAAAAACAATAGTTGTCATTTTAGTTGCATTTGGTTCTTTAAAAAGTCCTTGTAAGATTTCATTCTGAACACAATTACAAATGTACACTAAATTCCCTAAAACCCTTTACAGCATTGGGGGTTGAATAATTTGGAACACAACTGTATGTTATAGTCTCAGATGCAGTTACCTGCTGGTCTTTCAAGGACAGAAAATTAAAAGAACGATAGACGCAGTCTGAAATTTTGCTCAGGATCTCATTTCAACACGAAAAGATAAAATATATTCACATTATCAACAAACTGTTACTGATAAAATATTGCCTTTGCCTTTAATAAAATCCAAAGGTTTACCACATAAAATAAAAACTTTGTGGGAGATTTATCAAATTGGTGCATAGCAACCAATTGGAATCCAACTTTCATTTTTCACAGCTTCTTTGGAAAATGAAAGGTGGAATCTGGTTGCTATGGGCAACTAAGCCAGTTGTACTTTACACCAGTTTGATAAATCTACCCCTCCTCCTCCAGATTCAACAGGTCTCGTTCTTTCTTATTTAGTCATTGGCTATCCAAATGTGATACGGTCTACTTTTCATGGACTCACTAGTTCAGTATTGATAAATGAATAGTTAAAAGGGAGTAAATCGCACGACTGTATATATAAGCATACCTTTCATACCTTCTGAATCATAGGTTTATCAGAATAACTTATTGAGAAAACTAGCAAGGATGTGGGATAACTAACTGATCAGTGGGGTACAATCGCTGGGACTCCTGTCAATACCGAAAATGCCTGCAAGCCCAGGAGGAGTGGAGCAGAGTACAGGAGTGGTAGTGGTTTTGGCTGCCACAGCTATTCACATAAATCACAGTGGCGTTCCTCAAACTGATGCTCCATAGGGCCAGGGCAGTTAATGGAGGGTGCACTTTGATGTTGGGGCTCCTCCCTGATGGTAGTTGGGGTGCCCCTGCTGGTATGATTTTGGTGCAGGTGTAAGGCAGGAAATGTAGGTGCAGTGGCCAGAAAATGATGCTGGCGTCAGTAACCAGGCCAGTTGTAGAGAGTAGATAACTCTGTCTCTACAAATGTGCAGAATGGGAGGTGTAGTACATCCAACGGTATGAAACACAGTTCCAAACACTTCACAACTTTCAAATCTTCCTCAATAGTGATGTATGGATACAGGCAAAGGTGGAGGTTGTAGTGCTCCTCTTCTCTATGTTTCCAAGGTCTCTCTCTGCAGAATCTGTGCCTGGCAGTAAGGTTCTTGCATTTGTCTGTAACTCCCAGCTGAAGGGTAGAGGATTAAGATATGGCTGGCCAGGACTGTGTCAAAGTGCAAAGGGTGTATTAGCAATGTCCCTTTCCCTGCAGTAAAGTGTTAAGCCTTAAATAGCGAATACCTTACTGACTGACCTTCTATTTCTTTCTTTCTCTCTGGAGTATTGTAGAGTAGAGATGACATTTCTTGATGCAAATATCTCAGAGATAGTGATTCTCTGGTACTTAAGCCTAGTCTTCTGAGTAATGAGCACACATATGTCCTCTTTCTTCCTCAGCTAACGCAGTCTAGTAGTTGGATTACCGGAACAACAATTTGGCTGGCTGTTCAGGTGTTTTTATGGAGTTTTTGAAGCCGAAGCCACGAGTGATGTGCACATGACATATTCATCTCTCACTGTTCGCAAATGTGTGCAGAGCCTGAAATACTAAAGATGTGCAAACCTATGGATGACGTGGACATGTGGTTATCTCTGATAGGTGACATTACAGAGTTTTATACACCACAGGTGCAAAGTTGATGCACCCAGTATATTAGTAAGTTGATTATTTTCAGATTTCATTAAAAAAATAAAACTAAGATCTTCATTTCCTCCATAGCAGGGATAGTCACGATGTTGAGCAGTATGAAGAGAAATCAAGGAGAGGGAACAGGTGAAAGCTTGGTCTTTGAGTAACACACCGGCTCTTTGTCAATAACCAGATCTTCCAGGATGTGGTTTCCTTTTTTACGTTTTCTTTGGACACAGATTTCTTTTCTTACCTCACTGATTTTATTTTAAGTATATTATCTTGTATGCAGTATTATTACTTTATCTTGTGATAAGCCTGTGCTAAAATGTGTACTTTTGCATGCTATGTAAATGGAGTATGAATAGAAGTGTGCATGAAGTATAGGTGCCTTCCTATGGCTGTAACATGGGTTCATTTCGGCATTCTGGATTGTGACCGGAATACTCGGACCTCCCACATTTCTACTGGATTGAATTTCGATCACCATAGACGTGTTTTTACCACTAACATATGGAAAGATCCACATTGCACAAGTACAAAGTGACAAACATAGTTGGCCATTTAGGATTGCTCATGGTTGGCCAATTACATCATACACATTTCATTTTAGATACCATTTCAGCAGACAGTGACTGAAGTGTCATGTAAAACTTTCATTCATTCGCCAGCCATCTTTAGTTAACATGTACGGGCAGCTTTTCTGTAAATATGTATTGTACCCTCCTCAGCTACTGTGTTCAGAGTCCACTGTAAAATGTACACAGCATATTACCTTGCTATTGCTGCCCAGGGTGAGCCTCTTTCACATGTCTGTGATAACATCTGTGACCAGATGGTCAATGGTTCATTCGTGCAGATGTCCGTGAATAATCTGTGTTTAGTCTGTGTGTCATCTGTATTCCACGGACACTGCTAAACTGAAAATGTATTTCCAGAGCATCTCCTACCAATGGTCCGTGATGACCACGGACGTATTTGTGTTGTGTCTGTTTTTTTCACAGACTCATAAATTATAATGTGTGTGTGTGTGAGGGTTTTGTAATAGGGCATGCCTCTGTAGTGACACCGTGGACCCAGGGAAAACCGCTGATGCATGAATACACACATTAGAGTCAATGGGTATGTGAGATGTCCGTGGAGACCAGACAGCAGACTTCCACACCACGATTCACTGACACACAAGGCCTTACTTGCAGAATTGCACGGTTGTTAATCAATTTGAGGATCAAGCTGGTTTGCAGCAAAAAAAAATATATGGTGGCACAGATTGCTGCGTCATTGCGGCTGCACTGTGTATGAACTTAACCTAAAGGTCCCCATACAACTTAGGGCTCATGCACACAAACGTATTTTCTTTCCGTGTCCTTTCCGTTTTTTTGCGGACCATATGCGAAAGCATTCATTTCAATGGGTCCGCAAAAAAAAACGGAGTTACTCCGTGTGCATTCCGTTTCCGTATGTCCGTTCTGCAAAAAAAATAAAATAATAGAACGTGTCCTATTATTGTCCACATTACGGACAAGGATAGGACTGTTCTATTAAGGGCCAGCTGTTCCATTCCGCAAAATACAGAATGCATACGGACCGCAAAATACATATGGTTGTGTGCATGAGCCCTTATACTTTTGTTGTCTGAATATGCTGTTTTCAGCAGGACTGGTCAGCAGCCTAAGGGGCTGTTCACATCTAATTTTTGCTGTATGTCAAACGGATAAATTAGTAAACAGAAAAAAACATATAGAAACTTATGATTTGACATACCCATAGACTGTAACTGGGCGTACGTAGTTCAATAGTGCATACTTTTGGGTCCGTTTGACATTTGTTTGAATTTCTGTACCTTTTTTTTTATTTTTTTTTGAGTTCTGAATAACATAGCATACCAAACTTTTCTGTCCTGCAAAAAAACCAGAAACATGCTTTTTTCTTTTTACATTGCAGAGAATGCAGTGAACATATCGGCTTTTATCCAGATACTTCCCACTTCCTTCAAATCTTTATTTAAAAAATAGGTTTCACAAAAATCTATACTTTTTTTAAATTTAAATAAAGGTCACAACTGTCAAACGTATATGTTAAAAAAAGATAGATAACCACAAAATGACATACATCTGTGTACTTTTTTTTTTAGTGTATGTCTAAACGTATCTACTTGTACAGCAAAAACGAGATGTGAACAGCTCCTAACATGTGTTGGTACCCCTGACTCTCCCCCGACAGATGTTATTGGTGGAGAGAAAGACCAGGTGCTTTGAAATTTAACTCTTGACCCTCTTGTTCTCCAAGGAGATAAGCTTCCACCAGCTTTCTCCTGTCTCATCATTGAAAACACACGTATCTGGCCGAGCATTTATGTATATAGGGGGTTGGGAGTGGTAGCTCATTAGGTCGACAACTTTTAAAAATGTATGGGAACCATGAAGGGGTTGTCCAAGATAATTAAAAAATTCAGATAAGCCCTGCAATAACTTAAAATAAACAAGTCATCTTATACCAACCCTTATCTCCAGCGCCATTCTGTGTTGCTGTTCCAATCCAAACCTGTATACAAGCTGCAGCAGTAACATGTAGGTATATGGTACATGACTGTTGCAGCCAATCACTGTCTAGCATGTTCACATAACAAAGCAGTGGCAGGAGGACTGGATCGGCACTGGAGAAGCGGGTGATCATAAGTTAATTATTTTAGGCTATTAGAGGGCATGTCCAAGGGTTTTAATTATCTCAGACAAACCAGGGGTGGGATTCAGTCAGCTCTGCCCGGTTCTCCCCATCCATTTGTTAAAATTACAACCACATTGCGGAACAATTTGCTGGCTGAATCCTGTACCGGTGCTGTGTACTGCTGTCAGTCACAAACAGCAGTACAGAACACATTGCCAGTCAGACAACTGTATCACCACCTGGAGCAGTTGAAGACTGCGGTCCTCTCCGTTCACCCTCACATGCTTCAGACCACTAGGCCTCAAGCCTCTTAGGCAGTAAAATAGCGCAGGCAGTGGTGACGCAATTACATCATTGTGACTGCCTAAGCTAGGTCTTCGCAACCACCTGCAAAAAACTACTGGGGGCATTATGGGGGAATAATAATTACTGAGGGCATAATAACTACTGGGGGAACTATGGGGGCATTATAACTCCTGGGGAACTTTGGAGAAAATAATTTCTGCTTTGGAAACATTATTACTACTATGGGGGCATTATTAGTATTGGGCAGAATATAGAGGGCACTACTACTAGCTGGTGCACTCTAGGGGAGCATTGTCACTATTAGGGGCACTGTTTCTAATGAGGACACTTTGGTAGAGAAATATTACTATTGGTGGGACTTTTAGGAGTTCTATTACTATAGGGGGGATTTTTTTGTATAGCACTATTTCTGCAGTATAGTATAAGGGGGAGCACAGCGAACAGAATTTTGGAAGTAGCTGCAGGACAGGGGCACAAGAAGGGGGAGGATGATGGAAAAGTGAAGAACCTAAGATGCCTGTGTGGCAGACTCTGCAGAGATGAAATGTGGCTGAGAGAAGTTGTCTGAATGGAGAAGATGAGGAAAGAGAACGTGTTGAATCAGAGGAGATGTTGCTGGATGAAACAGGTATTTGGTGCTATATGCTTTTGTACATTTGGCATCACTAAATATAATGTCCATTCAAATGTCTTTTGTGCTAGGACTTGGGGTCAGTTGGATTGAGAATTTGGCAACGGCCCTCCTGTGTTGCTGTTTCGCATCCTGCCTATGTTTAGCAGCTGCAGTGGACAATAATATATATGTGTGTGTGTGTGTATGTATGTGTGTATATATATATATATATATATATATATATGTGTGTGTGTACTGTATATATGATGTATTTATATGTGTGTGTAGTGCATATATGGTGTATGTATATGTAACATTTATGTGGTATATCTGTGTGTGTAGTGTATATATGGTGTGTGTGTGTGTGTTTATGTGTCAGAATCATATAACAGAAATGTCACTATTACAGTGCCAGTAAGGCTCCATTCAGATGTCCGTAGTGCATTGCAGATCCGCAGTACACCCGGCCGGCACCCCCATAGAAATGCCTATTCTTGTCCGCAATTGCGGACAAGAATAGGACATGCTCTATTTTCTTGCGGAGCTGCGGAATGGAAGATCGGGGTCGTGCTCCGGAAATGCACATAATGTGCTCTCCGCATCTCTTCCGGACCCATAGAGAATGAATGGGTCCACACCCGTTCCGGATAATTGCGGAATGGATGCGGACCCATTCTACGGACGTCTGAATGGAGCCTAATCATGCACAAATTACTCTACTGAGACCAGCGGTTCCATGCTGCTAGTAAGTAATGGTGCTCCGCGTCATCAGACAGTGATAGCAATCATTTGATATAATAATATAAGAAAATCCACATGCTCACGATTAACAGTAGCGGCAGCCTTTATGTTTAGTGTCTCATTGCAGGTAACACATGGGAGGCAGACACATGGAGATCATGTTTTGTGTCCTCTGATGCTTTCTGCAGACTGATCTCCATTTGTGTTTGTCTCCCTTGATACTACTAAAACTAAGGATTTGTGATGTTGGTAAAGTGGTAAGTGCTGCACACTTCTATTTTAATGGTTATTTATGCCTGTGTATGGCGTATATGATGTGTATACGGTATTTATGTGTGGTGTTTGTATATATGTGTCTTGAGGCTGCACGTCTGCCGTTTCCCATTGGATAGAGAACCTGTTATTAAAAATTTTAATCCCACCCCTGAGACAACCCCTTTAATGTTCCCTACACATACAAATTTGCACTGGCGTTTTTGGGGGCTGTAAATACAGAATATTTTTGGCCAACTGCATTTTTTGCCGCATTTCTTGTGGCATTTGCATTTCATATTTCCCATAGACATTCAGCTAACATCTGAAGCTATCGTTTTTTTTTCTGTTTTGTTTTTTACTACAATAAATGTATCAAAAACGCATTAGGTGCCAAAAAATGCCAGCAAAAACCTACGGGCGGACCTTCCCTCAGTCTATTCATAGCTGTCTATCCGTTCACAGTTTTCACCTGGGAATCTTTTGTATCTAGCAGCTATGAACTTTGCTTCAGCAAACAATGCAGTGATAAGGCATGAGGAAAATAGCGATGGGTGGAGAAAGTGCTAATCTGAGTCTTAACTGAAAAAGGGCATAGTAAGGATTAATATCCATATCACTTCCGGATTTCCCAGTAAAAAAAGACATACTCAAACAAGTTCCGATTGTACTTTTCAGATTATTTCTGCTCAGGTTGGCTTGACCTTAAAGAGGTTCTCCAGGAATTAAGAAAATAAAATTACTAAAAGTCCTTAAGTATTACTTTATTATAAATATATTCCCAAATACCTGTGATTAGTTAATAGGTTGTTTTGTCTGGGGAGCAATCATCAGGGGAAATTAAATGGCCGCCATCCTATTAGTGCACACATAACCTGTCCTAATCACACAGGAGGACAAGTTACTTCACAACACAGAGCTATAGAGCTGCCTAATCCTTCTTTCTACTCTACTTGTCAGGGATTATAATACTGAATACAGTTTAATATGATCTTCAGCTGAATACTGTGGGAATAGAGTTCATGAGGAGACATGGAGTACAGAGAAGACGTAGAGGACAGACTGTGGTAATGGAGACTGCATACAAGTGCGGCTCATTACCACATCCTCACCTCGTCCCTGTACTCCATGTCTCCTCATGAACTCCGTTCCCACAGAGATTCAGCTGAAGATCATTTTAAACTGTATTCAGGATCATAATCCATGACAAGCAGAGCAGAGAGGAGAATAAGGCAGCTCTTTAGGTCAGTGTTGTGAAGTAACTTTTCCTCCTGTGTGATTAGGACAGGTTTTGTGTGTACAAATAGGACGGCGGCCATTTTATTTCGCCTAATGTTTGCTCCCCAGACAACATGAGCCATTATAACTAATGAAAGATATTTGGGAAAATATTTATAATAAAGTAATATTTAGGTATTTTCTTTTTCTTGATTCCCAGAGAACCCCCTTTTAAAAGGACTTGTCACCTCTCTTGACTTGTCTGTTTTAGTAACTACTTGTATTCCCCGTGTAATAACAATTCTGGAGCATCTATGCTTGTAACTGTAAATTGCTTGGTTCCTTTATTATTCCTACTAGAGGTATTAACTAGCTGTCTACAGTTGGAGGGAGTCCCTTCTTAGTCTGCCATTGCCAGCACGTAGTGTCACACTGTGAAAGGCACCCACACTGTTAATACTCAGTCGTACCTTTATTGATAAACCTCTGGTAGGAATAATAGAGGAACCACACGACATAGAGCCATAAGAATATATGTTCCAGAATTGTCATTTTATGTGTAATGCAATTATTTACTATAGCAGACATGTTGAGAATTGTGAGTTCCTCTTTAAATAGGTTCTCCAAGCTATATGTTTGTTTGTTTTGTTATTTTTTTTTGTTGGCCCGCTTTTTAATAAAGGGAATGTGTCAATTTTTTCTGCCTGTTAAAACCTAATAGTAGATTTTTTTATTCTATTTCCTGAAGATGATTATGGGGTCTGCCGTTTTGCCCGAGCTCTTGCTTTACAGCAGCTATCATGGTCAGGAGGGCAACTTCATTGACTTCTATAGGAGAGTTTTCTGTGTATGTGTATTCTGTGGGGAGAGGGTAAAAAGCAGCTGCCAGACATCTCTCCCAGGAGAACAAAAGGATCTGTTGAAAATATCCATTTCACTCAATATTTCTCTCAAAAGCTCCCTACACACATAAGGCTGTCGGTCGAACCTGCTGTTCTTGGTGAGTTTGGCCGACAATCTGTTAGTGTGAATGGTGGCCTTTTATGGCCAGTACAAAAACCGGCAGGAGTTTAGGTAATCTTCTTACCAGTGACTGTACTTATATTAGTTATAACCTCCCTTCTGATCCTCAGCTGTGTCACGTGACCAACACTCTGATCTCCAACTGACACAAGACAGGAAGTCAGTTACTACTTTATTCATTCCCATCAGACTGACATTAAGGCTTCCATAGGAATACATAGAGAAACTGACTTCCTGTCCACACATAAGATGCTGTGTTATTTGGAAAGTCAGAGTGTCGGTCACATGACACAGCTGAGGACCAGAAGGGAGGTTATAACTCCTAAATACAGGCACTGGTAAGAAAATTACCTTCCCTTACAGTTTACATCATGTACCTTGGTCAGAGAATAAAAAATTTTGTGGGAGTCCTTAAATATAGATAGCAACATGGAAAATTAAACATAAAATCACCAAAAATTGATTGAAAATATGTTTAGCATAAATGAACTGTCATATTTTAATACATATAGGTGGATGCATTTCTTACTACACAATACATAAATGTATAATGGGGATTGCAGTTTGTATGCAGCGTTCACATAGTTACTATACTGCGTCATGGATTTTGTATTTTCATCCTGTCATTTCCTGATATGTTCTTTTGCTCTTGTCACTAGATGTTGCGGGTGTGATTTTTGAGGCCTTTTATAAAGGGCTCAGTGAACAAGGGTGCGGTTTTTCTAGTGAAATACTGTTGGGAACACAGGGGTCAGCAAAGTCAGCATGTATATCTGTGAGGGGATGACTTGCATATGTAATATCACTTGTACTATAGATGTATACTCAGCTATGACTGGGTTACAAAGCTGACGTACAAGAGGCACGGCAGTGGAATGTAGAAATACCTGCTGTTCTGAAAAAGAGAATATGGTAATTCTCCCTCCTTCTACAGTGTCGGGTGCTTTGTCATCTGCAACTGGCAGCCCTAAGTATATTCCCTAGAAATGAGGGTGTTAGGCTACTTTCACACCTGCGTTAGGTGCGGATCCGTCTGGTATCTGCACAGACGGATCCGCACCTATAATGCAAACGCTTGTATCCGTTCAGAACGGATCCGTTTGCATTACCATGAAAAAAAAAATATATATATATTATTATTTTTTTTGTTCATGATAATGCAAACGGATCCGTTTTGACTTACACTAAAAGTCAATGGGAGGCGGATCCGTTTTCAATTGCACCATATTGTGTCAGTGAAAACGGATCCATCCCCATTGACTTATATTGTAAGTCAGGACGGATCCGTTTGGCTCAGTTTTGTCAGACGGACATCAAAGCGCTGCAAGCAGCGTTTTGGTGTCCGCCTGCAGAGCGGAATGGAGGCTGAACGGAGGCAAACTGATGCGTTCTGAGCGGATCCTTATCCATTCAGAATGCATTAGGGCTAAACTGATCCGTTTTGGGCCGCTTGTGAGAGCCCTGAACGGATCTCACAAACGGACCCAGAAATGCCAGTGTGAAAGTAGCCTAACAGTGTGAACAGGAAAAACTAATCCTGGGCCACTGCAGACAATGGACTAAAGTGACTAAAGGTTCCTTTACACGAGGCGATGATCGGTACGATTGAGCGGAAAGCGAGTTGTTTCTTGGTGTAGTGAACGTTTCAACAACGACCCTTTAGAGCCGCAAATTTTGACTGCATATTCCATCGTTTGTAAAGCAAACTGTTGCATTTACACAAAGCGAAATCTGAGCGGCGTGCAGTGAACGATTCCTCTTTACACGTATAAAATCATTATCGTCCATTGATGATCTTTGTGCCCACACAAGAGATCGAACCAATGAGAAATCTACCGATTGTCGCTCTATTGTTCATTTCTTTTACTACTCGATAATCGTTCAGTTTCGCTCGATTTAACTATAATTTACACGATAATCTGCTTGTGTAAAAGTGCCTTTAAAGGGAATCGGTCACCAGCGACCTCCCCGTATCCAACTGTTTGTATAGACACATACCTGATTAAAAGGCAGTTTTTCTGTTGATCTGAGGCTTCGTTCTCGAGTTATGATATTTTTATATGCAAATTAGGCCTGTGATGCAATGAGGGTGTCACTATTGCTCTTGTTGCACCCAGGCTCTGCCCCTTTCTGTGGCTGGCCCCCCCTCACTGCTTTGATTTACACACAGAAAGGAGTGGAGCTTGGGTGTACCAAGAGCAACGGTGACAGCCTCATTGCACCAAAGACCCAATTTGCATAATAAGAAAAAGCATAACGCAGGACTGGAGCCTCGGATCAACAAAAGAAAAATAACATTTTAATCAGATGACCTTTGGTTATGTGTCTATGTAAACAGTTGTATAGGGAAGTCACTGCTGACAGATTCCCTTTAAAATCACAATCAAATTGCAGTGCCAAAGACAATGCCAATCTGTGTGGGCTCTTCATTTTTGGCTGCGAGATCCAGATAATGATGCTCACACCTTTTATGCAGCACCAGAAATCACTGTTTCTCACCAGTACATCGCCCCATGTAAACAGGTATGTGGTGCTGACAGCATGCACACTGCTTGTATTGGGCTATCTGCATTCAGTATACCGCTATCTACATGTGACACGTAGAAAGGCTCCTTTGGACACCAGATAAGGCTCCATTACTGTACCTAGAAAGTGATTTCCAGCTTCCAGCAGCCCTTCTGTTAGGCCTCATGCACATGAGCGTTGTTTGGTTCTGAGCCGCATTTTTTGCAGCTCGGATATTGACCCATTCACTTCAATGGGACTGCAAAAGATGCAGACAGCACTCCGTGTGCTGTCCACGTCCGTTGCTCCGTTACGTGGCCCCGCAAAAAAACAAAACAGAACATGTCCGGACAAATGTAGATTTTTTTTATTTTTTTTATTCTATTTCTTGCACATGATTATGGGGGGCGGCTATCATCCTGAACTGTTATGAGCCATGGAGACAACAAACTGGAGGTCTGGGAGAGTTTTCTAGGCATGCTCTGTGACCTGTGCAGAGGTGTTTGTACAAGGAAAGAATAGATAAACTTTGACAATCAGCTATTGTGAATGGTAGATCCTGTTATCTATACAGAGGTATTAGCTGTCATTGTAATCTTGCCTGTTCTAACAGGGGAAAAGTGATCTGTACAGACCAAGAAGTGGTACCTATTAGGCCAGTGTACGTGCCAAAACTGCAGGATTTTTCAGTTTCTAATTACCTTTTTTTTTTTTTTCTTTAACTATACATAATGACATGGAAAATTTAAAAATACTGTTTTCCGGAACATAAGACCCTTTCCCCCCCAAAAGTGAGGGAAAAATGGCAGCGCGTCTTGTAGTCCCAAGGCTAATGACTGCTTCTATTATCCCGGAAGAAGACCAGGGATGGTGAGTGAGTGGCAGTGCCGTCCGGAGCAAGCAAGGTAAGTTTGTTTATTTATTTTTTTAATGTCTGATGGGGGGGATATCTTCTGAGGCTGATGGGGGGGGGGGGGGATCTCTTCTGAGGCTGATGGGGAGATCTGTTCTGAGGCTGCTGGAGCTTAGGGGTCTGATGAGGATTGGGAGGTCTGATATCTTTTGCATGTTACTGTCTGCTGCCTGTTCACTTCTGTCAAGCCTCATCTGCTTACTGCCTCCTCAGCTCTGTCATTTCATGTCCTCCTAACAGCTGCCTTATCTGATTCTTCTGCCTCCCCATGACTTCCAGCCAAGTTCCCCATAAGTCATCTTTTACCTCCTTAAATCCATCATTACTAATACGTTTCTTTGCCCCTCCCCTTTCCAAGCCCCCAATTTATGATACAAACCACCTATGTTAAAGTAAGGGAGGCTCATACACATGTATTATGTCATCTTACTGCCCCATACAGGCTCAGAGTTGTACAGCATAGTAATATGTCACCAATAAAAGACTCTGGGGCCATACTGTACCTCTGTATGCCTCTGATGTCATACACAGGTATCGTGCATGGGGGGCTCTGATGTGTGCATTAGGCCCAAATGAGCAGTCCTTGATATGTCAATTGAATGTCTTTCTTTTTTTCAAGATGTCTAAAACGAACCTGGCAGGAATTTCAAAATGCCCTTCTGGCTTGGCTTGATAGACAGGTCTACGTAAGGGAGAAACCTGTCATTCCGCATTTCAGAGTAGAACATTTGTGGAGCTGGTCGGTATTCCATGCTTTGGGCAGCGTGCTGCCCCTGACAGGGTCCCTTTAAGTTTTCCTCTGATTCTGTGAAACCATAGGTGGAAATATGTTAAATACTGGATCAGTTGGCCATAGTAGCCAATCATATTGAGCATTGATTAAAAAAAAAATCACCTTTTGTATAACAAAAGGTCACATTTGATTTGTTGCCATGGGCAAGCTCTCATTTGTCTATTGTACCAGTTTAGAAAAATCTTCTCTGTGTATTAAAGGGGTTGTCCCATATGGGACATAAAGGACATATCGTTGGGGCCACAAATGTCAAATAGGTGCAAGTTCAACCTCTGAGACCAGAGCGGGGTCCCCAAAGTGAATGGAGAGCACACCACCATACCTCTGCTGTTTTCGGAATTCCGACAGCAGTAAATGGAGGTTGTCTCACATGCACGGATTGCTCTCCCTTCACTTCGGGGTCCTGTGCTCAAGATAGGAAGGGCTTCCAGAGGTGGGCCCCTCACCTATCTGACATTTATGGCATATCCTAACTATATTCCATAAATCTTCCAGATGGGAATACACCTTATAATCGCTTGAATAGGATCTATTAATATGGGAATTACAATGTGCACCAAAACCAGACCCATGTGTTATCACTGGAATATTGTGTGGAAAAGATGACAGCAGTCTGGCTTCAGGCAGGGAAGCTGGTGGTAGGTTCCCAACTCAGTTACACGTCTAAATAAACTTCTGCAATATTCTGCCTATCAGGGCAATGGAAATATGATGGAATGGAGGCTAACTGAAGTCAAGGCAGGTACCTTTAATATATCACATTGAATTCTGTACGTTTTTCGGTAAAATAGATGAAATAGAATAACGCTTTATTCACTACCAGAAAATGAATCCATGAAAAATGGATAGCACCTGGATGGCTCCCATGTGCGTTTTGTTTTTACTTCACTTCTGTACCTTTTATATATATTTTTTTTTTTATTTCGCTTTCAAAGAATTCACCTTGTTCTTATAGAGTTCAAATAGACCAGACATGGAAGAGAAAAATGGCATGTGAATAAGCCCTGCCATCACTGAAAAACACTAATGTTAATGGAGCTTTACGTCTCCAGAGATCTTAAAGGGTTATTCCGAGATTTCAATTTTTATTCTTATTTTGCCCCCACTGGTGTGTGTGTTAATTTTCTAATAGACAGTAATTAAAAATTTGCTACTGGGCCAGTGATCTGGATCCCAGTCACGTGGTACACTCCCCTGCTTCCTCCTTGCTTCAGGATCAGGTGTGGTTCATTGTGCATGTGATCCTGGCTGCCTTGTTCCATCCCACAATGAACGTGTCAATCATCCCTGAGACACCTTCATTGCCCTCCCCCTGCCTGTCCTTGTTCTCCAGCCCGCAGAGTTGCCAGCGCTAGTGCAGAGAGATAGTGGTGTGCTGTCTCTGAAGTACAGCCCTGCTGTCTGCAGGGAGACTACTAAGGGGGTATTCTTATATGAAGTGGGACCACTAAGGGGTCTATGTACTGTAAAGAAGGCACTATGTGGCTATTCTAGTATAAAGGTAGCACTGTGCAAACAAAACTACTGGAAAAGAAGCACTAAGGGGGCAAAACTATTGTGAAGGGGACATTCTGCTATGAAGATGGTACTCTACTATGCAGGGGGAAACTACTGTGAAGGGTGCCCTCTACTATAAAGGATAAAGGGTGCACTAGGGGATAAAACTACTCTGAAGGGGGCACTAAGGGGCATTCTACTATAAAGGGGGTATTAATGGAACATTATAATATGAAGGGGGAATTCTACTATAAAGGGGGTACTAATGGAACATTATAATATGATGGGGGCACTAAGGGGCATTCTACTATGTGTGGTAGCACAACGGGCAAAATTACTGTGAAAGAGGCATTCTACTATATAGTGGCTGATAACAGACAGCAGCGGTGACTGAGAGATGTAATATATATACCGTATTTTTCGCCCTATATGACGCACCTAGGTTTTTGGGGAGGAAAATAAGAAAAAAAATATTTTTAACCAAAAGGTGTGCTGTGTGTTTGGTGGGTTTGGAACTAATGGTGGTCTGTGGATGGCACTATTACTGGGGATCTGTGGATGACGGACACTGTTATGGGGGGGATCTGTGGATGACGGACACTGTTATGGGGGGATCTGTGACGGACACTGTTATGGGGGAGGATCTGTGGCTTGCACTGTTACAGGGGGATCTGTGGATGGCACTGTTACAGGGGGGGATCTGTGGATGGCACTGTTATATATGTGCCATCCACAGACCCCCCCAGCCCATAACAGTGCCATCCACAGACCCCCCCCCAGCCCATAACAGTGCCATCCACAGACCCCCCCAGCCCATAACAGTGCCATCCACAGATCCCCCCGCCGCAGCCGCTCCAGTATACTAATATAAGATGTCTTATTCAATTAATAGTTATTAAACATGCCCCCTCACTCCTAATAGTACCTTACATCCTAACCGCTTCAGTAGAACCCAGGCAGGCCGGGCGGCCGGCGCGTCCCTCACTGACGTCACTTGCCTGCGCCGGCTGCTTCATTCATAAAGTAGGCGGCGCAGGCACGTGACATCAGGGAGTTACGCTGCCGCCCGCCCGGCCTGCCTGCCTGCATTCTACTGAAGCTGTTAGGATGTAAGGTTCTATTAGGAGTTGGGGGACATGTTTAATAATTCAACTAATTGAATAGGACATCTTATATTAGTATACCGGAGCGGCGGGGCGGGGCTATACTACACTGACTGCACCGCCCCGCGGCTATTGCCGGCCCCCAGCTCCTCCTCCCCGTCCCTCCCCGAGTCCCCGCTAGCTCCTACATCGCAGCTTGCGATGTAAAACTGTAAGCATTCGCCCCATAAGACGCAGGGGCATTTCTCCCCCATTTTGGGGGGAGAAAAAGTGCGTCTTATGGGGCGAAAAATACGGTATATATATATATATATATAGATATATAAATCCAAGTAAAATCAACGCAGCACTCCTCTTGTAAAAAAATGCAGTGTCTTTATTCACACATGTGACACAAAATAGGCAACGTTTCAATCCCCTTCCGGGATCCTTCTCAAGCCAAGGTGGCTACTTTGAAGAACCTAGAATATGACATATTTTCAGTTGTTTCACACTTGTTTGTTATGTGTATATAATTCCACATGTGTTAATTCATAGTTTTGATGCCTTCAGTGTGAATCTACAATTTTTATAGTCATGAAAATAAAGAAAACTCTTTGAATGAGAAGGTGTGTCCAAACTTTTGGTCTGTACTGTATATAGTTCTGTCTTCATACACGTTCACACAGTGTGCAGTCTGACATTCAACATAAACCATTCCTGTCTTCCAAATAAGAGGACTGTTCTTTGTAGTCTAACTTGTTTATTAGGAAACAGGATTGTTGATTGGCAAAACAGGATTGTTTGGTAAAACTACAAGCAAGTATAAGTATAAAGTATAGATAGCATGTACTATAACATTTACATTAACACTGAAGCACGTGGTAAAATGTCTGCCTGTACATAAGATTAGATATCTAGCTAACAGTAGTAACAACTCCCAGAGTAACAATTACAACTGACTGAACAGCTCTGCATAACATAATATCCCTGAAACAAAGGTAGATCTCTCACCAGATTTGCTTTTACAAGGATGGTGGAGTTTAAGAAGGAGATATGCAAAAGGACAGATCTTCTGATGTGTCCTGGAGACTGGAGGCTTCTCTTTCCCAGGATGATTTGCACTCCCACAATGCTTTGCACCACCCACAATGCAGCAGTCTTTGTAACAGGAAAAACAAATTGTAATACAACTTAACACCGCTAGATGGTGCTATAACCACACTAATCACTACAGAAATACCAAAACTGAGGCAGACGTGATCTGTAATGATTCTCAACTCAGCTGGGCACAACACTCCCTGTCTGGCGTCAACAGACGCCACTACTAGGTCCTTCATTCTTAGCAACCCATTTTGGTCAATGATGGGATTAAGCTCCTTCAAAGCTCCTCCTTGGGGACTGTTTGGTCTTTGCTAAGGTAGTCTATTTCTTTTGCATAACATTCATGTTGTATAGTGTGAATTATTATGTTTTTGGACTTTTCCAGATTAGCAGTGGTAAAGGCATGTTTGCAGTGATGCCAACCTTTGCAGGGCTTCTGGCTCACAGGTAATGTCGATTTTGTAAGACTGGGCTATATGAACTACACAGGCTATACCACAAAGGAGCAACATCCAGGTGGGGAACCTGTTGAAACTATGGGATTTGAGTTGGTTGTCCAAAGTCTTCGTACGTAGAACAGATACTTCAGGTCGGTTTTCTTCATCTGCATCTGGATCTACCAATTCAAACGTGTCGGATCCGATGATGCAAGACGTTGAACGGTACAGGAATGCAGAACCCATAAACCATGTGTCCTTAAGGTGGCTTGGGGAGACGGATCTAGTCGCATGGTCCGCAGGATTATGCTGTGTAGGCACGTAGTGCCACTGGTTAGGACAAGTGGATCTTCTGATCCTTAGCACCCAATTGCAGACGTAGACATAAAAGCATCTGGTTTCGTTGAAAATATATCCTAGGACTGCTTGCTGTCCATGTAAAACTCAACTTCCTCGATTTCCAGGTTCATTTCTGTTATTATAAGTTCAGCTCATGACAAACCCTATATGGCATTGTTGTTTAACATCAATGGTCTTTAGGTATGCTACGGCTGCAATCGCCTTGACTGAAGCGTCGGAGAAGATATATACACTGCGTGCATAATTATTAGGCAAATGAGTATTTTGACCACATCATCCTCTTTATGCATATTGTCTTACTCCAAGCTGTATAGGCTCGAAAGCCTACTACCAATTAAGCATATTAGGTGATGTGCATCTCTGTAATGAGAAGGGGTGTGGTCTAATGACATCAACACCCTATATTAGGTGTGCATAATTATTAGGCAACTTCCTTTCCTTTGGCAAAATGGGTCAAAAGAAGGACTTGACAGGCTCAGAAAAGTCAAAAATAGTGAGATATCTTGCAGAGGGATGCAGCACTCTTAAAATTGCAAAGCTTCTGAGGCGTGATCATGGAACAATCAAGCGTTTCATTCAAAATAGTCAACAGGGTCGCAAGAAGCGTGTGGAAAAACCAAGGCGCAAAATAACTGCCCATGAACTGAGAAAAGTCAAGCGTGCAGCTGCCAAGATGCCACTTGCCACCAGTTTGGCCATATTTCAGAGCTGCAACATCACTGGAGTGCCCAAAAGCACAAGGTGTGCAATACTCAGAGACATGGCCAAGGTAAGAAAGGCTGAAAGACGACCACCACTGAACAAGACACACAAGCTGAAACGTCAATACTGGGCCAAGAAATATTTCAAGACTGATTTTTCTAAGGTTTTATGGACTGATGAAATGAGAGTGAGTCTTGATGGGCCAGATGGATGGGCCCGTGGCTGGATTGGTAAAGGGCAGAGAGCTCCAGTTCGACTCAGACGCCAGCAAGGTGGAGGTGGAGTACTGGTTTGGGCTGTATCATTAAAGATGAGCTTGTGGGGCCTTTTCGGGTTGAGGATGGAGTCAAGCTCAACTCCCAGTCCTACTGCCAGTTTCTGGAAGACACCTTCTTCAAGCAGTGGTACAGGAAGAAGTCTGCATCCTTCAAGAAAACATGATTTTCATGCAGGACAATGCTCCATCACACGCGTCCAAGTACTCCACAGCGTGGCTGGCAAGAAAGGGTATAAAAGAAGAAAATCTAATGACATGGCCTCCTTGTTCACCTGATCTGAACCCCATTGAGAACCTGTGGTCCATCATCAAATGTGAGATTTACAAGGAGGGAAAACAGTACACCTCTCTGAACAGTGTCTGGGAGTCTGTGGTTGCTGCTGCACGCAATGTTGATGGTGAACAGATCAAAACACTGACAGAATCCATGGATGGCAGGCTTTTGAATGTCCTTGCAAAGAAAGGTGGCTATATTGGTCACTGATTTGTTTTTGTTTTGTTTTTGAATGTCAGAAATGTATATTTGTGAATGTTGAGATGTTATATTGGTTTCACTGGTAAAAATAAATAATTGAAATGGGTATATATTTGTTTTTTGTTAAGTTGCCTAATAATTATGCACAGTAATAGTCACCTGCACACACAGATATCCCCCTAAAATAGCTAAAACTAAAAACAAACTAAAAACTACTTCCAAAAATATTCAGCTTTGATATTAATGAGTTTTTTGGGTTCATTGAGAACATGGTTGTTGTTCAATAATAAAATTAATCCTCAAAAATACAACTTGCCTAATAATTCTGCACTCCCTGTAGTCTTTGCATCTTGACTTCGGTTGATGGCACGGAAGCATATGGTCGTGCCACATGAAGGCTGGACAAAGCTTCGAGAGACTTCTTCTGACCTGTCCACAGGTCCCTTTTTTTTTTATCGGCAAGCTGGTTATTCCAATCGGACGTCTCTGTGATGAAGTCTCTTAATATCATTTTGCCTTAGATAGACCCAGGCGCTACGAATCCCAGAGGATCATATAAGCTGTTTATGGTGGACAGAACTCCTCTGCGTGAGAAGGGCTTTTCTTCCTTGCTAATTTGGAAGGTTAATGTGTCTGCCTTTAAATCCCAGAGCAAACCGAGGCTCCGCTGCATGGGAAGGGAGTAGTTGCTAAGATTCAAGTCTTGATTTTAGATCACTTGAATGGTCTTGGGTTGAGAAGGCCTCCATTAACTCACGGCTGTTGGAGGCTATTTTGTGCAACCTCAAATTAGATAAAGTGAGCATCTCTTGAGCCCTTTTCAGGGGACTGATTGCGGTCTTGTTCATGGGTGTGGATTTCAATTAGTCATCCATGAATAAATATTTTTTCACAAAGGATCTGACATCTGACCCATACTTTGCCTCACCCTCTTGGGCTGAATGTCTGAGACCATAGATAGCGACTGCAGGGGAAGGACTGTTTCCGAAGATGTGCACTCTCATTCGGTACTCTACAATGTCTTCATTGGGGTCGTTGTTGCGGTACCAGAAGAACCTCAAGTAGTTTTTATGTTCTTCCTTGATGAGAAAGCAGTGGAACATCTGTTGTATGTCGGCCATAAATGCTACGGAATCTCTGCGGAAGCGGAGAAGTACCTCTAGTCTAGAAGTCTGTTGTTGAGGTCTGGACCAGACAATGAGACCTCAGTTAGCGAGACGCCTTCGCACCTGGTGCTTGAGTCGAATACTACTCGTATCATTTTTTAGGATGATACATGCCGAAAATGGATAAGTACCAACACTCCTCGGAGTCTTGGAGTGCGGGTGCCATTTCTGTATGGCTGTTTTGGAATATTGTTTCCATGATGGTAAAGAAATGTTCTCTCGTCTCTGGTGTCCTCTGAAGTTTGTGTTTGAGAGAGATAAATCAACTGTAGACAAGTTCTTTGTTAGGTAAGCGTTGTCTCCGGGGTTTAAATGGTAAAGGTGCAACCCAACTTTTTGACTTGTCTTTTACTATTCCTTGATCCATGATATCCAAGAACAGCCTGACTTCTATGGACATTGCGACCCTGTTGTCTTCTCTTGTCCTGTGGAAGACTGTGCACCCTAAGTGATCTTGCTCACCATTGCAGGCGTGGTCTTCACAGGAGGTATCTGTGAAAGGACAAGGCACAGGAGTACTGTGTGGCAGTTCTTTTATCAGGAAACTACTGTGACAAGGCTGGAATAAGGACGTCCATTTTCAAGTGTGTTGGTGAGCATACTGTTGACTGAGGTCGGCTTCTGTGCTCCTCCTAGACAGACGTCTCCTATGATGACCCATCCTAGGTCAAGTGTCTGGGCGTATGGAGCATTTTGGGGACCATTAATCTGTCCTCTAGCCTTGTGAACTTTGTAGTATGTCTCTTCCAAGGAGTAAGACTATCGGGGCTTTTGGGTCCAGTTTCGGTATCAGGTGAGCTATATGCCTCAGGTGGGGGTGGTATGCTGCTACCTCTGGTGTAGGTATCTCTGACCAGTTGTCAGGAATGGGATTGCACTCCAGTATGGTTGGCAGGGACAAGCAGGTCTGACCATCCATGGACTCTACCTTGTACCCACTTGCTTTCCTCCCCACCATCTCAACAGTACCAGCACATGTCCTTAAGGAGTAGGGAGTACCGGGCCCTACGATATTGAAGGTGTCGAAGAAGGTGGATTTAGCTAAAGACCGGTTGCTTTGATCATCTAAAATTGTATATACCTTGATTGCCTTATCTCGGTGGCCGACCGGATAAACTCTGACAAGGCAGATTTTTGATCAGGACTTCCCTCCTGCAAGTCCTTTACAGATCTCTGTACAGTGAGAAGTGACTACTGCGGTGTCTATCTGCTTTCCGTCATGCTCCTCTGTCTGGGGTGATACCTGAGAGGGTGGTCCAGGGTGTAAAGCTGTGTTGTGTTCTGTGCTACCGCATTCTGTGCATGTCACACTGACCTTACAGTTCCTGGTGAAGTGCGATGTTGTATGCAGCACCTGAAGCAGATGTTTTTTTCTTTGAGGAATTCTTTGCAGTCTTCTAAAGACTTCTCCCTGAAGACTCTGCATTTTAGTAGAGAATGTGGTTTCTTGTGCAGGGGCATTGTTTGGTAAGATCTTTGGGTATGTTCTCATCTTGAGAAAACTTAAACTGCCTGTAAGAAGAACCTGTGGAGGAAACATTAGTTTTGTGGACTGCCATTGGTGTTTTATGAGGTTTGACACCAGGGGTAGTGGGACATGACAGAGTAAAGTCAAAACTGGGATCATTTCTAATCCTTGCCTGTTGAGTAACAAAGTCTACAAACACCACGAAGGGGGAAATGGTACATTATGAAACTGTTTATAATGGGAACCATGCGTGATCCACTTCTCCTGTAGGTTATAATGGAGATTTTGGACAATCGGGTTGACACCTCTGGCGGTGTCCAGGAATGCTAGCCCTGGCAGATCTCCTTCTGCCTGAGCAACCTGTACCTCTATTAACAAGTCACTGAGTTCCCTGAGCTTCTGGTAACCCCTACCCACTATTCTGGGAAAATTATAAATTTTCTTTTATATAAAGCATTTTCTATAGCTTCTATTGACCCATAATACTCATCAAGCCTTTCCCACATCATCTTTAGGCCTTTGCCTGGATAGTTTGTTAATGTCTCTGTTTCTTTTGGCGTGTTCAGCAGACTCACTTCCAAGCCACTTTACCAAGAGATCTAACTCCTCACTACAGGAAAGATCTAAGTCTCTTATGGCAATCTGGAAGAAGGCTCTCCATGCCTTGTAGTTTTTGGGATGATCAGTGAACTTTATAAGTCCTTTGGTAACCAGCTCCCGTTTATCAAACAACTTAGTGAAGTCCATGGCGGCCTAGTTAGCGCCACTACTACCCGGTGTGTTGTTGCTATGCTGTATGTGTGGTGTATCGCAATACCTTTTAGGGGTTTCTGGCTTAGTGAAGTCTGTATAATACCGTTCTGACGTGAAGGTTGTCCCTTTAAGTCGAAGCGAAGGTTGTAGCTTTCGTTCTGTAGGGCGGTAGTTGTGGTCAGCATCGTTTTGTCGCATACCATCCTGCTCGAGGTACTGTGGTTCAAAGTAGGATCTTTGACACCCTGTATAGGCTGGCTGATATTCTGGATCATAGTCATCATCTGTCTTGGGATGCTGATGGACGTTTTCTGAGACATGCTGTGTTGGATCTTGTTCATCTAGGTCTGGCCCAAGTACTTGGCTGTGTTTATCAGATTCGGGAAACTCCAAGGCTTCTAGGAACTCTGCTTTGGCCACTGCGGCTGCCGCTGCTTTCCCTGCAGTGAGTTTTCCCAGTAATGTTTGCAGGCATGCAGTCTCTTCTTCCAGTGACGCTTGCAGGTATGCTCTCTCTTTTCCCTTTGATGCATTGAGGCGTGCTGTCTCTTCTTCCAGTGACGCTTGCAGGCGTGCTCTCTCTTTCTTTAGTTCCATCTCTTGTGCAGCAAAGGAAGATCTTACTTTTGCAGCCTCAGCTTCTGCACGGGCGAAAGCAGCCTTTTCTTTTATTGAGGACTTGCTAGAGCAGCTTGCTTGTGACCTGGTCCTTTATGATGATGCCTGGCTAGTGGACATTGTCTGCCTTTTCTTGGCTGCTTAATGTCTCTGTGCAAACTCAGTCTTGGTAGGAACGGACTCCAGCGTGGCTGTATGGCAGCTGCTGCAATCATGTACGCAGGACTGCATGGCCGAAGGTGGCTCCATATAGTTAGATCCACTATCCCTGGTGACTAGCATCTGTTTTACTGTTCTGTCTTTATACACGTTCACAGAGTGTGCAGTCTGACATTCAGCATAAACCATTCCTATCTTCCAAATAAGAGGACTGTTCTTTGTAGTCTTTTCTGGTATTGAGTTCCGTCACAGGGACTCAATACCGGAAAATGGTATTGAGTTCCATCACAGGGACTCAATACCGGAAAAAAAACTGAACAGTTTTATCCTAATGCATTCTGAATGGAGAGCATTCCGTTCAGTATGCATCAGGATGCATCAGTTTAGTCCTTCTTATGTTTTTTGGCCGGAGAAAATACCACAGCATGCTGCAGTTTTCTCACCGGCCAAAAATCCTGAACACTTGCCGGAATGCCGGATCCGGCATTAATTTCCATTGAAATGCATTAATGCCAGTGTTCCGGAAAACATTCGGTTTTTGCGGTCTGCGCATGAGCAGACCTTTTAAAAATAAGAAAAAAATAAATACCGGATCCGTTTTTCCAGATGACAAACAGAAAGATGGATCCGGTATTGCAATGCATTTGTGAGACGAATCCGGATCCGTCTCACAAATGCATCCGTTTGCGTCCAGATTGCTGGACCGCCTGCCGGAATCCTCTGCCGCAAATGTGAAAGTACCCTAACTTGTTTATTGGTAAAACAGGATTGTTGATTGGCAAAACAGGATTGTTTGGTAAAACTACAAGAATGCAAATAGCAAGTAGAAGTATAAAGTATAGATAGCATATACTATAACATTTGCATTAACACTAAAGCACATGGTAAAATGGCTGCCTGTACATATGATTACATATCTAGCTAACAGTAGTAACAATTCCCAGAGTAACAATTACAACTGACTGAACAGCTCTGCATCACATAATATCCCTGAAACAAAGGTAGATCTCTCACCAGATTTTCTTTTACAAGGATGGTGAAGTTTAAGAAGGAGATATGCAAAAGGACAGCTCTGCTGATGTGCCCTGGAGACTGGAGGCTTCTCTTTCCCAGGATGCTTTGCACTCCCACAATGCTTTGCATCACCCACAATGCAGCAGTCTTTGTAACAAGAAAAACAAATTGTAATACAACTCAACACTGCTAGATGGTGCTATAACCACACTAAATCACTACAGAAATACCAAAACTGAGGCAGAAGTGATCTATAATGATTCTCAACTCAGCTGGGCAGAACATATATAGTGGCTGATAACAGAGAGCAGCAGTGCACAGCATGACTGAATACCACAATACTAATGAGGAATATGCAGTCAGCTCACATGCAGGGTCTTAAGAAGTATGAATAGTCAGATGGCTAGCACAGTCTTTATTACTATGGTGTGAAATTGCTCCTGTGAATCACTGGGATATCATCCAGGAGGCTGATGGAAAGTTAAAATCCCCAAAAGGCTCCATGCTGCACCATGAGAAAGGGACTGAGCATGCTCTGAGGAGTACTGGGCTGTGGATGATGATGTAATGGGTGTGGGCGGGGAAGTATCAGAGGAGTAGGGGACGTGGAGCAGCAGTGCTGGAAAGGGGCAGTGGGAGGATACAGAGACGAGCAGCTCCATCACTGCTGAAACTCCTACAGGTGGCGGCATGGAAGAAATGAGGAGAGCTCAGCTGTATCAAAACCTGCATCAAGGTGCTCATATAGCTATAGTCTGTCATATAATAAGCAACTGCAGTGTTTTTTTTATTTTTATAGACTCAGGAAAACCCCTTTAACAAAAATATCTTCCTGCTTCTTACGACCTGCCTGTTTTACAAGATTCCACTCCACCTGTAGAAGTTCCTGGTCCATCTGGTTTATCCAGCTTTGACTGCAGTGCTACTCCCAAAATAATATGATTGAAAGTAGTTGTGTCTTTATAACGTAGGAGTTAATATGGTGACCTCAGTCCCCTTCTTTGAAATGTGCCCTGACTTGACAGTCTTGAAGATGAAGAGCCCTTAATCTCCTGCGTCAGAGTGAGCAACCACTGAGGTATCTATTTGGTATTTTTGCCAACCTAAATTACCCTCCCACATGCAAACTGGGCTAGCTGTGCGCTAGTGCTGGTCAGGCCGCAGAAAATTCTGTAAATAGTTATCTCCTAAAGGCTGAGGTGCAAATAATATTCTTCGGGGCGTACCTGCCCTTGTGTTGGCAAGGTAATTTCTTTTCAGACGGAATGCTTATTAGAAGCTAGAATAAATGCAGATTGCTATGACATCTAATATATATTTATTGTACTTTCTTATACAGGGTGGCCTACGAAACTGTAACCCGCCTCCAATATCTACCTGTTAGTAAATCAGTCTTAGTTGTCCATAGCAACCAATCAGAGCTCAGCTTTCATTTTCTTCAGAGACCTGTAGGAACTGAAAGCTAAGCTCTGATTAGTTGCTATGGACAAGTAAGACAGATTTACTATTAGGCGGTAAACAACATACTCTGTAGAGCTTTATATATATTATTATCACTGTTCCCAGTGGAGCTCACAATTAGCGATGAGCGAAGGCATCCTAGATCCGAAGTTGCTGCACTCAAAAGTTCGGATTAATGTTGTACAGAAATTCGTCTCCATACAGCATTAAAATGCACGGGCTCCGATGAGGTGAAGTCAGTTATTCCCGAAGTCTGGCGAGACTTTGGTGAATAACTTTGGTATTTGATTTTTAAACTGGAAAATCACTTTAAAACTTGGATCTGAACTCTCCGAACGTCTTCGGTTCTGAGGTACCAGCTCCTTGATTCGTAACCAAATAGTTTTTACACAGTGAAGAATTATACTTCAGTATGTTGAACCACCAACTCCAAACCCGTAGAGTATCTGTTTCTTAAAGATTTAATTGCTACCAGCAACCTTTGCCTAGAATGCGAGCAGGACTGGCTGCTTCCTCTTGTAGAGCTGCCCAGGGTGGATGAGCGGTGAGGGGGTGGGCCTCTCTACATACTACACTGCTCTACAGTAGATAGTAATGATGAGATCCTGCCAACGTTATACCATCATGACTGAGTAGCCTGACAGGAAAACTCACCAATATGTAGTATATGAAAATGAGTGTAGTAAAGCTCCCTCACCCACCTAGGCAGCTCTGCAAGTGGAGGCAACCAGTCCTGCTCACATTCTAAGACAGGTCACTGACGCCCATTTTAGATCATTCCCAGAGCACTCCTTTAAACTGAAGACACTGATGTACCCATGTTCTTATAAAGTGGTGCATCTAGGCTTTCCCCTTCTTTTTTTCAACTCTGGTGAAATCCATTTTCTCTCTTCTACCAAGACGTCACTAGACACTTTAGTGTGAAATCTTCAGTTTCTGGACATTACCTTCCTTTTGCTGAACTAAATCAGACTAATGTGTTTACAGAGAAAGCTGTTTGTTTTCCCCCAACTTTCCCCTCTTAGATTTGAGGTCTTAGGTTGCTGCCACATGTTAAGGTTTTCTGATGCGATTTTTTTTTTAAGCCAAAATCAGGAGTGGATTATAAAAGTAGAGAAAGTATTAGGGACAGAAGTGACCTCTCGTTTTTGGATCCACGCCTGGTTTTGGCTTCAAAAACTGCATCAGAAAACCTGAATGTGTGGTTATATCCTTAGGAACATAGTGAAATAAATGCCTTGAAATAGATTCTGTGAATAATAAATTATAATGAGATAATTTCCAGCAGTAATTGCCATTTGCAACTTTAGTCATGGCTAGACGATTATGGGAGCTTAATAAGGGTGTCCATTCACATGAGTTACCACTAAATGCTGTGGTTTCAAATGGAAAGTACCGATGCAGGCTGGAAGTTAGCGGTAATCCGCATGCGGATCCAGCGGCCAGGCCACACTGTGTACTGTTGCCTTAGCAAGAAACGTTCTTAGAATACAACCATTTGCACACTATTATGTGTGTTTACTTGACTAACTGTAATTAAGTAGACAGTTTAGGCTGAGTTCACATAGGCACTTTGAATTCCGGCTGAGCCTATATGTCGGCTTTCGGTCAGACAAAAAATACAGGCAGCAAAAAGCCAAAAGCGGCTGTATCCCATGGTGAACTATGTTGGATACAGTGAACTCCGGCAGTCGTTTCTCCACCAGAACAGACCGCCGGGATTCATAAAGTATATGTGAACCCAACCTTAGGGAAATTATACGCCATCTGTAGATAAAGCATATGGAACTGAATGGATTATAAAAGGGTAGCTGTAATTTTTTTTTTTATTTGCTAGTTTATTAGAGCTAGGCATGTATACCTGAGTTAGTCTGTCAATGATTGTCAAAACACCTGTAATTGCCTTATAATAACAGCTTTCATTAATGTCCTCTGTCCCTTTCCACTGCTCCCTTTAAAAGACTGTTCCTATGGCTCATCTGTCTCCGGCTAGGAAGACGAGGGGCGTTCCTTCACACTGCATGCCTGCATTAGGCTTCAGAGTTAGGAGGCGTGTCTCTCAGTAATCCAATCTGATTGGCTGGCAGGGAGCTGCTGGCTACAGCAAGTTTGTATGTGACCTGAGTGAAAGCAGTTTTGGCCTCAGAGAACTGGCAGAGGAGCCATCTTGAGAAGGTCCTCATATTGTAAATGTTTAAACAGCCGTAACTAAGGGAAAAACTCAAGGAAAACATGGTATGTGAAGAAACTAAAGATTTCTTTATGCATAATGCTTCTGCAGCAGTAACATATGCTAAAATTGATTTTTTTGGGATGAAAACATGACAGTTACCCTTTAAAACCACATATACATTTTATGTGTACTATATGTTGTGTTAACATTTTATTATTTTTCTTTCACAGGAGATGGTATTGACATGCTGGATTTAACCTCATGGAAATTGAATGTGCAAACACAACTTCAGTGCTTCAGGACATCAACTTTTGCGTTCATAGCATATAGAATCTGCATAGTTTGAAGCACCACATAATACCAGGACTCTTTCATAGAAATGGGCTTCTGTCAGCCCAAACAGAGTGGCAGCCCCAGATTGCACTCCATGTTTATCAGCGGTTTATAGGATAATCAAGGTGCACAAACTACAGTGTCCATGATGCAGAAGGCGGGGATCGTCGAGGCCCTTCGCAGTCCTCGTGCACAGCTCCTACTGGTTAACTCTCTGACTTGTGGTCTTGAAGTTTGTCTAGCCGCAGGGATCACCTTTGTTCCACCTTTGCTTCTTGAAGCTGGAGTGGAGGAAAAATTCATGACCATGGTACTAGGTAGGTAAATCTGCAACCTGGTGAATTCAAGGTGTATCAGGCTGCTTTAGTTATCCATTATAATGGCGGGTGTCTAGTTAAAACGGAGATAAAATTCTTGCTAATGTGATCTCACTGGATCATAGCAAATCATAACTAGTTACGTGACTGAAATTACACGTCACCGCCTAAGCAAATCACTTCCTGTGCCGAGCTGTTAGATTTCATGTCGTGTAAGGCTAGATAAAACCAACATGATTATGCCACCATAAAAAGAATAATTGTGAATGTAGGGACCATTTACAACAGCTATTACTGTCTAGTAATAGACAAAAAATAAGGAAAAGAACGAACAGCAGGTGGCGCTATACAGACTTTATTGAATAGCTCAGTGGCTATACTAAATTACATACTGTATTTTTTGCCCTAGACGCCCCCCCCCCCCCCCAAAAAAGTGGGAAAAAGATAGCAGTGCGTCTCATGGGGCGAATGCTGCAACCGTCGGGTGTATCGGCTGAGAAGGAGGAGGGGCTGGGGGCCGGCATCTGGTTCTGTAATGGCAGCGGGGCCCGGTGCAGTCGCTGTATTCTACTACACCGGGCCCGGCTCACTGTAATATAATCATATCTAACTTGTGGGTATTGTTAAAGTATTCAAATCATCTTAAATCCAGCGCTGTACTACTTACTACTAACTTCTTGTCAGTCAGGAGGCCGGGCGCTCGCAGCGTAGCTCACTACATCACGCGCATTCTCCACCCACTTTATAAATGAAGCAGGCGGCGCAGGTGCATGACGTAGTGAGCTATGCTGCGAGCGCCCGCCCGGCCTCCTGACTGACAAGAAGTTAGTAGTAAGTAGTACAGCGCTGGATTTAAGATGATTTGAATACTTTAACAATACCCACAAGTTAGATATGATTATACTACAGTGAGCCGGGCCCGGTGTAGTAGAATACAGTGACTGCAACGGGCCCCGCTGCCATTACAGAACCAGATGCCGGCCCCCATTCACTTCACAGGGACACTGTTATGGGGGATCTGTGGGTGGCACATTAGATAAGATGCTATAAATGTGCCATCCACAGATGCCCCCATAACAGTGCCATCCACAGATGCCCCCATAACAGTGCCATCCACAGATGCCCCCATAACAGTGCCATCCACAGATGCCCCCATAACAGTGCCATCCACAGATGCCCCCATTAGTTCAAAACCCACCAAAAGCACACCTTTTGGTTCAAAATATTTTTTTTCTTATTTTCCGCCTCAAAAACCTAGGTGCTTCATATGGGCCGGTGCATCTTATAGGGCGAAAAATGCGGTAAATGGCTGAGTGGAATTATTTTTGAATTTTTAATGTGACGTGAAAGAGGATCTGTCACATCTCCTGACATGTCTGTTTTAGTAAATAGTTATATTTCACATGAAATGAAATGACAATTCTGGAGCACTATAGCTCTATGTTGTGCCGTTCCTCTATCATTTCTGCTAGATGTTTCAGAATAAATTTAAAATTGGATGTTACCAGTTGGAGGTGTATCCCTTCACAGTCTGTCCAGTTGGTGCCGGCAGTTGCAGACTGCGCAGGGACACACCTCTGATAAGGGGGTATGCTAATGCCTAGTTGTACATCTATCCATAAAGTTTTAATGGGAACAGTATTGGAAACGCACAACATAAAGTTATATGAAAAAATCCTCGAATTATTGCAAGCTGTCACTAAAAGAGACATGTCAGACGAGGTGACAGGCCCTCTTTAACCCCTTAATGCATAATCATGTATGTGATTAGCATTAAGGGATTGTATGGTGCAAGCTCACATGCTGAGTTTTCTTCATACATGACGCTCTCAGATGCTGCTGTCAATAGCGACTGCGGCATCTGTGGGGTTAGACTGTCCTTCCACCTGAGTCCCCACGGGATTCCAAATGGCTGCCATGACAGCCTAGACCCTGTTCTGGCCAGAGCTTCTCATGGAGCCTTTCAGAATCCCATAGACTGGAATAATATTCTAATGCAGTCTATAGGACAAGTAATCAGAAGATCTCATGTTGAAGTCCCCTTAATAAGACTAAAAATTTAGGTGTAAAAAGTTTTAAAAAATGAAATAAAAAAACACAACAATATTGAAAATTCAAATCACTCACTTTCCCAATTTTACACACAAATATAATAAAAAATAAACAAACATAACAGGCATTGCCGTATGTATCCGAAAACATCCAAACTATTAAAATATGAAAATATTTTTTCCTGCACAGTGAATGCCTTAACGGAAAAAAATCCACAATTTGCTGATTCTTGGTCACCTTGTTCAGTGATCAAAAATACCTTGAAATGGTTCCAATAAAAACTACAGCTCATCCCAGAAAAAAAAGCCCTCAATACAGCTCTGTAGACGCAAAACATAATAAAACCTATACAAATTTTGTGTCGCCATAATTGTACTGACCCACAGAATTAAGCAGTCATGTCATTTTTAATGCATAGTGAACACTGTAATATCAAACCCCCAAATAACCTTTTTAAATACTCTGGGTGAGAGTCATCAAAACTGGTGTAAAGGAAAACTGGCTTAGTTGCCCATAGCAACCAATAGGATTCCACCTTTCATTTTTCAGAGCTCATTTGGAATATGAAAGGCGGATTCTGATTGGTTGCTATGGGCAACTAGGACAGTTTTCCTTTACACCAGTTTTGATAAGTCTCCCTCTTTTTTATATAAGTGGGGTATGTAGTTTTTATGCTAGCAGTGTATATATTAAGTCTTGTTTCCTTAATGTCTCCACTTCTAGGTATCGGGCCCATTCTTGGTCTCTTAGTTGTACACCTAATAGGCTCTGCAAGTGACCATTGGAGCAGCAGATTTGGCCGTCGGCGGCCCTTCATCTGGCTTTTATGTTTTGGAGTAATACTGTCCCTCATTATCATTCCTTTTGCCAAACATTTAGCCAGCTTTGGAGGTCACCACTATGCCGGCATGGAGGTGTTCTTCCTTATATTGGGTGTTGGGCTGCTAGATTCCTGTGCACAGGTTTGTTTCACTCCTTTGGAAGCACTGCTCTCTGATCTCTTCCCTGAAGGAGAAGCCTGCAGAAAAGCCTTCTCAGTGTACGCCTTAACTGTTGGACTAGGAGCATGCATTGGATTCTTTTTGCCTTCTGTGGACTGGAGTGACAGCTGGCTGGCACACCAGTTAGGTGGCCAAGAACAGTGCCTTTTCACACTCCTACTTATTATATTTTGCGGATGCATCTTTGCTACATTCTTTGTTTCCGAAGAGGTCTGGATAAATGCTGGACACTCAGATATAGAACCAGCAGGCAAGGGATGGACTTGCACAAGGACATGTCACCTTTGGTCTCTACCACACAGGGTTTGGCGAATGGCCCTAGCGCTGCGAAGTATGTGTGCTCTGGTATCACGCTTCAGGACGTTTTGTTGCAGAGTTCCTGACGCTCTGTGCCGCTTGTTTATGGCCCAGCTGTGCTCATGGATGAGCCTTATGACCTTTTCTCTCTTTTACACTGACTTCATTGGGGAAGGACTTTATCATGGTGTGCCAATAGCAGAACCGGGGACGGAGGCTAGACTTCAGTATGATGCAGGTCAGTCATAGTACATATGTGATTATACCTTAAAGGGCATCTGTCAGCAGATTTGTACCTATAAAAATGGCTGACCTGCTACATGATAATTGAAAAAATCTGCAGCACTCCTCCGTTTTTGTAGAAAATTCCGGTGACTTTATTTAGTTAAGCAGCATACAATTGCGATGTTTCGGCTATAATAAGTCTTTATCAAGCAGTTACATGGGCACTTGGCAGCAGAAGGCATCTGTTTTGGTTCCATGTTCATATGTGCCCGCAGTGCTGAGAAAAATGATTACTATATGCAGCAAAACCATCACAATGCATGGTCCTGTCAGTCAAAGTGCAGAAGACGCAGCAGTTGCTGAGAGAGCAGAGTCTCGAGGAGTAACGGCAACGTCCCCATTGCTCCTAGAGGCTCATTTACATACAATACAGACCAAAAGTTTGGACACACCTTCTCATTCAAAGAGTTTTCTTTATTTTCATGACTATGAAAATTGTAGATTCACACTGAAGGCATCAAAACTATGAATTAACACATGTGGAATTATATACATAACAAACAAGTGTGAAACAACTGAAAATATGTCATATTCTAGGTTCTTCAAAGTAGCCACCTTTTGCTTTGATTACTGCTTTGCACACTCTTGGCATTCTCTTGATGAGCTTCAAGAGGTAGTCCCCTGAAATGGTTTTCACTTCACAGGTGTGCCCTTTCAGGTTTAATAAGTGGGATTTCTTGCCTTATAAATGGGGTTGGGACCATCAGTTGCGTTGAGGAGAAGTCAGGTGGATACACAGCTGATAGTCCTACTGAATAGACTGTTAGAATTGGTATTATGGCAAGAAAAAAGCAGCTAAGTAAAGAAAAACGAGTGGCCATCATTACTTTAAGAAATTAAGGTCAGTCAGTCAGCCGAAAAATTGGGAAAACTTTGAAAGTAAGGGCTATTTGACCATCAAGGAGAGTGATGGGGTGCTGCGCCAGATGACCTGGCCTCCACAGTCACCGGACCTGAACCCAATCGAGATGGTTTGGGGTGAGCTGGACCGCAGAGTGAAGGCAAAAGGGCCAACAAGTGCTAAGCATCTCTGGGAACTCCTTCAAGACTGTTGGAAGACCATTTCAGGGGACTACCTCTTGAAGCTCATCAAGAGAATGCCAAGAGTGTGCAAAGCAGTAATCAAAGCAAAAGGTGGCTACTTTGAAGAACCTAGAATATGACATATTTTCAGTTGTTTCACACTTGTTTGTTATGTACATAATTCCACATCTGTTAATTCATAGTTTTGATGCCTTCATAGTCATGAAAATAAAGAAAACTCTTTGAATGAGAAGGTGTGTCCAAACTTTTGGTCTGTACTGTATATTAAAACATAATTTTTTGCAATGCGGGCACATATAAACATGAGACCAACACAGATGCCTTCAGCTGCCAAGTGCACATGCAACGGGTCAGCCAGTTTGGTACAGATCTTCTGAGAGATGCCCGTTAATAGACAGTATGATGTCATATATTTCATAAGCTTACATTTTGATTTTTCATTCTTCTCCAGGAGTCAGAATGGGAAGCTTGGGCCTCTTCCTTCAGTCTGCGACATCAATAGTGTTTTCGTTCTCCATGGATTACCTGGTGAAGACATTTGGAACGCGAATCGTCTACCTGTTTGCCGTTTCCTGCCTCCCGGTTGCTTCAATAATCACATGCTTTTCCCATAATATTACAGTGGTAATAGCATCCGCTGCTATGACAGGCATCCCATTTTCTGTACTGCAGATCCTGCCATACACTCTTACCTCACTTTATCATCATAACCGACAGGTAAGTCATCACATCGGTGAAGTCACCCATGTATAAAGCTCACACCTACATTTCATTGTATGCAGATACTGTATACCATGTTCTCCATCAGCTTTAGAAAAATGGAGCCAGTTTTCTCACAGAAATGGCACATATCAGTTGCTTTTCCAGATTCGTGATCTCTATACTCATTTCCATGATCTATCAAGTTACATTACAGCTGTTATTTTGTATCAGATAAGCAATGGCTACAACTTGTGTAAGAAACATTTTACTTTTCCACTGGGGTGCAAATCTAATTAGGTCAACCGAAAAATGTATTTTATCTGTATAGTTAAAATTTAGATTGCTATAAAGATGGTGTATTATTTATCAGATTTTTTGGAGATGGCATCTTGCTATAAACTTACAGCAGATTAAAATTTACGTCAAGGCAGAGAACAGAAGAAGCGTTACTCTTTGTATCCTGCACTGTAGCAATGATGTCCAGCAGTGGCATCCCCAACTATCCCACCTGCCTGCTGCAGCCACTCCCTGGCCTCAGTGGGCACGTGGAGCAGTTGGACATGTCCATCACTGCAGAGAGACCGGTTTTATTTCAGCGTTAAAGCGACCCTCCGGCTCAAAAACAATTCACGTTCCTCCTTATTTTACTAGTCACAGGTCCGCTAATTCTTGGGCTCCTCTTCTGCCTTCCAAGATGGATGCACCACTTCTCAGACTACCTGATTCACGCTGTGCATTGGTAGCCCAAACCATTTCCTACTTTGTCCTGCCCTGCTCTTGGATTGGCGAGCACTGTTCATGTGAGTAGTGCTGGGTAGTCCGAGGGCAGCAGGAAGTTTCATGCTACGAAATGCACAGTACGCATCAGTCAGTCTGTCAACCTGTGCGGCCATCTTGGAACCTGAGAGTTGACCGATCTGCAGCTAAAAAGGATGAAAAGGAGAGCACCATATTAGGTGCATTTACAGGGAGTGTTATAAATGTAAAATTACTTGGGGTTCTGGAGAACCCTTTTAAGAAACTTTGAAATGTAATCAGTTAGAGCTGGATGAAATTAGCGCTATTTCAATCAATTTTCATTTGATATTGGCAACATCAAATAGGAGGAATGCCTTCTTTAAATATCCGTGAATAAGATTGAGTGCCTTTGAAGTGTCACTAACTTTAAAAAAAAATACTTTTGATGCATTATAGAGAGATCGAAAAAGTTTTGATTGGTGGGAGTCAATCAATCTCCCACGATCTCCAGAACAAGGAGAGAGAAATGCGTAACGTTTAATTTACTCTTGCTATGCTTTAATATAAAAACAATGTTGCTAAAGGCTAGAACTCACATGTTTAATAACAGGGTGGATTTCATTTAAATCAAAATGATTTAAATCATGATTTAAATCTAGTCAGTAAGGCTTGATTTAAATCATAGTTTTTTTACATAAAGACTAATTCTTGCTGGTATAACTTATAAAATGGAAGGAGATGAAGAAGATTTTTAGAATAACAACTTTTCATATTAGTTTGATTAGGTTGATTCTGCATTCATAGGTTTGTAGAAGTTAGGATTAAGGTATTTTTCTCAAGTCTGTTGTTCATGTTATAACATTTTTGCTGTGAAGAAGAGGCATGTGATCTCTGCTGAGTCAAATTCAGTTTTGAGAACTTCAAAAGTAAACCAAGCATCTGTGATAATATCTTGTAGGCAGAGAGACTGTGCCATTAATCTTACAAAAACCTCTGGAAGAGCATGACATTGTGAATGGATTAATGGAATTTATTTACCAAAAAAATTACACATATAGAAACATAGAATGTGTCGGCAGATAAGAACCATTTGGCCCATCTAGTCTGTCCAATATACTGAATACTATGAATAGCCCCTGGCCCCATCTTATATGAAGGATGGCCTTATGCCTATCCCATGCATGCTTAAACTCCTTCACTGTATTTGCAGCTACCACTTCTGCAGGATGGCTATTCCATGCATCCACTACTCTTTCAGTAAAGTAATGCTTCCTGATATTAATTTTAAACCTTTGCCCCTCTAATTTAAAACTATGTCCTCTTGTAGCTAGCAGTTCTGCTAGCATTTCCTGCTGCTCTATGACATTGTCTGCCTACCTTTAAGTCTTCTGAAATAATGACCCCTAAATCCCTTTCCTCAGATACTGAGGTTAGGACTGTATCACTGATTTTATATTCTGCTCTTGGGTTTTTACGCCCCAGGTGCATTATCTTGCACTTATCAACATAAAATTTTAGTTGCCAGATTTTTGACCTCTAGTTTTCCTAAATCCTTTTCCATTTGGTGTATCCCTCCAGGAACATCAACCCTGTTACAAATCTTTGTGTCATCAGCAAAAAGACACACCTTACCATCGAGGCCTTCTGCAATTTCGCTGATAAAGCTATTAAACAATATGGGTCCCAGAACAGATCCCTGAGGTACCCCACTGGTATTAAGACCATGGTCTGAATATACTCCATTGACTACAACCCTCTGTTGTCTGTCCCTCAGCCACTGCCTAATCCATTCAACAATATGGGAGTCCACGTACAGCCTTATTCTACATAATTAAAAAATTAATCTTTATTTCATGATGGAATAACCTTTGGATGGTAAAATATTTTCCTCAAAAAGCATTTTATATAAAAAAAAAATCAGATTTAAAGAGGACCTTTCACTAGAATAAAATATCTAAACTAACTATACAGACATGGAGAGCGGCGCCCAGGGATCTCCCTGCACTTATTGTTATCCCCGGGCCCCGCTCCGTTCTCCCGTTATAGCCTCCGGTATCTTCATAGTTAGGCTCCACCCAGGGGAACCTGCCGGCGTTTCATTCTCCCATGCTGTAGTGCTGGCCAATCGCAGCGCTCAGCTCATAGCCTGAGAGGCTTTTTTTTCTCTCAAAAAAAATGCAGGATATATAATGGCCAAATTTAGTAGCAGAAGACAGCACTGTGGGGGAGATTTATCAAACTGGTGTAAAGTAGAACTGGCTTAGTTGCCCATAGTAACCAATCAGATTCTACCTTTGATTTTTCACAGCTCCTTTGGAAAATGAAAGGTGGAATCTGATTGGTTGCTGTGGGCAACAAAGTCAATTCTTCTTTACACCAGTTTTATAAATCTCCCCCTCTGTACTTTCTTATATGATTAAAGGATGATCCTTTAAAATATTCTCCTATGTTTAGTTCTGGGCTGTGGTCACATGACCATGTCCATGCAGCTCTTTATTTCCTGTGATGGTATGTCCATGGCGTGTCAAAGCAGCAACAGGGGCAGTTATAGGGGAGTGTCTATGTAACTAGTGGGTGGGAGGAGCTATAAACTAGCTGGGCGGTGTTAGGGGAGGTGCTGGAGCTGTGGCAGAGAAAGGAGAAGTGCATCATGGGTTTGGCTGGATACAGCAACAGGAAGTGCTACATACAGGATGTAACAAACCAGAGGGATTGGTTTATGTAGTGAATACAGGTCAGGAGAGTCCCAATTGAAAATAAAACATGGGGAAAATGTACATGACATAAGCATATCTTTTAAAAACCATAGTACTCCCAGGAAAACACCCCTTTTAGTGTTCATTATTTAATCCAGCCAGATGTTCACAATGTACAAACAACTGCAACATTTCAGGCTATGAATTAGAGCCCTTTTTCAAGCTGAAGGAGCACAGAGCTTAGGGTGTCTAAGTAAATATTAAAGGGATTATCCAAGAGCAAGTCCCAGAGTGGCCGACCCACTGTGGAGATCATACTTACCTGGTCCCCACCACTAGGTCCAGAGTCTGATGCTCCCAAGCCGCATGTTCCTCTCCCTGCCACGCTGAAATCAACATCCGTCGACAGGGGGATCATGTGACTGCTACAGGCAATCACAGGCCACACCGGTGACCTGCTCCCCTTACGTCACAGCGCCGCCATCTGCAGAAGGCTTCACAGGCGAAACAGCGTTGGGCAGGGTTTGACCAAGGGGCCGACACGCAGCATCTGGTAATACACTTTTATTCTCTTTTTGTCAGTTTAATTTTGACTGCCAGCTTGTGGATCCTTGTACCTAGTTTCTTTGAAACAGGTTCATTTAAACTCGTTTTTTTCTGCCTCTTGCTGGCAGTCTTGTTTATCATTATTACTATTATTATTTTCACTCTATTTTCAGCCAGAATTTTTGCTGTGGCCGACCCCTCGGCCTTCCCCTGGGTCCATCAGTCCTTTACTGTCTGTTCTTATTTGCTGCTTACTCTAGTATTTAATTATGTTGTTCTATCTATGTGATATCATTCTTTTAAAAAAAAAATTGCTTAGTTGCTGTTGCAGATATTTTTTATGATATCATTTTCAATAAATTACTAATTTAGTAAAATATCTATGTGTGGAGGTGTCCAACGTTTGTTTGGTTTAGTGACTATGTATTTTGTCCTCCCGAGATTATTACACATGTATATAATTGCCCGGCTTTTCTAATAGGTGTGATGTTGTTTCAGGTGACTATTCAGATTAATCTGTTGTGTGTGTGCAGAAAAAATAACACTATATCTGTCCATTGGACACCAGGGAACAATAGCCTTAACCAATGGCTTTTATATGTGCGTGTCTTGAATCCTGTCTCACCAACAGGTAAATATACAACCATACTCTGTGCTCCTTACTTGTAACTTGCCTAAGTGTTCAATTATTAAACCAGCCAGATGTGCACAATGTACAAATAAATGCAACATTCCGGGGCTATAAATTACATCACTTTCTAAAGCCGAAGGACTACATATGAGATACATAAACATTATAGTATATATGCAAATACTTTGAAGTTACATAAGCATGAGATGCATATGAGAAATGAATTATTAACTATGTCAAGTAGACCACATAATGATGCAAAAGAGCTGGAAGCCCCAGTACATGCACTTCAAAAATAATAGGGTATATATAACATATACAGGCAGCAAACACAATGTAATAATATCAGAATAAATAGCACATGCTGTTTGGAAACATATAAACAGGTCATGGATGCAAAAGTGAAAGCCATATTATATATGCAGAGACTGTGCAGTCGGAGTCACAGTATGTGTATATGTAGTCAAATAGTAACAGTGTAGCTCTGTGGGAAGCATGCCACGTATGTCCACATGACTACATAAGACGGTCCGTTTTAACCTGAGGACGCAGATACAGTTGTATACAATAATGAAGCATAGAGCCACAAGCTCTCTTCTCCACCATTCCCCAGCCTGTGCTCTTCTCAGGAGGCAAGTATGATGCAGTCATCAGTGTGCCTGCTGAGAAGGAGAGCAAAAGCCAGGGAACAATGTTCTCCATTTGTCAGGGGAACAGGGCCAGGTGAGTATATTTTTTCAGGAACTTCACAATTGTAAGGGGGCACTAAAGGGGCAACCCTATTGTAACAGGGGCACTAAGAGGGGCATGACTAATGTGAGTTGGTACTAAGGGGTATAACTACTGTGAAGGGGTATTAAGGTGGCATAAATAATGTGAGGGGGCACAAACTACTAGAGGGAGTACTCTATTGTGGAGGGGGCACTCAGAGGGAATAACTACTGTGTGGGGGCAGTAAGTGTGAGAGCTACTGTGATGGGGCACTAAAGGACCATGACTACTGTGTGGTGCATGAAGGCAGGGCCGGCGCCACCCATAAGCAGAGTAGGCAACCGCGTAGAGCCATAGACTACTTGTCATCCATCTGACATCATCTCCTTCTGTTCCTGTACTTGCTGGCCGGATGCGCTGCAAGCATGAGTTTGTTCACTTCGGGCAGAGAGAGCGGCACGCAGCTGACACACAGCTACGAGACCCTGGTGTAATTAAATCTCATTTAGGTTTTCTTTCAGAAAAGTTTCTCCTGGGATTCGAACTCATGACCTATCACATCAGAGGCAAGGCATTTACTCTCACAGCTATGAAAGCTGTATTACCAGTTGCTTAAAAAAAATAAAAATACTTCTACTGTAGGTAACTTTGATACCTAGTGTACATCCATACACATGTCAGCTGCCCCAACACATCCAGCTCTGCTACATCCATACACAGTGTACTGGGGTAGCTGTCATGTGTATGGATGTACACTAAGTATCAAAGTTATCTACAGTAGAAGTCTTATATATATATATTTTTTAAGTAACCGTCTATACAGCTCTCATAGCTGTGAGGGTAAATGCCTTGCCTCTGATGTGAAAGATTGTGAGTTCGAATCCCAGGAGAAACTTTTCTGAAAGTGTTTTTTTTTTTTTTTTTAAATACCGTACTGTTACTTTACTGCCAGGGAAGGGGGGGCTATTGGCGCCATGATACTGGCACATGGAGTGGGGAGGAGAGAGGGACTTGATACTGGCACATTAGGGGGCAGGGGGAGAGGATGGCACTATGATAATAGCACATGGGGGGGGCAAGAAATGGACATGAATCATGAGGGCCAGAAATGTGAAATGGTGGGGGGGGCAAAATGTACTTTTGCTTCTGTTGACAAAAATTCTTGCACCGGCCCTGACTTCGGGCGCGCAATCCCGCGAGACCAGTGACCTCCAGAGGTGGGTCTCGCGGGATCACGTGCCAAAGACACATGATCTTGGCAAGAGCCAAGGCAATGTGGACCTGGAGCACAGCGAGGAGCAGAGCCTGGTGAGCACCCCTGGCAACCGCACTCTGACAACCTGCACTAGGGTGTCAGAGGCTGCAGGACAGTGACTGGCAGCAGGGTGGCACACACTTGTGTACAGGGGTCAGGGCACACCTGCTGCTTGACTAGGGGCCATAGATTCTGACTGGCACAGGGTGCCCAGCAGTGGCACATGGAGCCTAATAGGTGGCACAGACTGTCTAAAGGGCAATGAATGGTACAGGGTGCAGGACAGTGCCAGACTGGCAGAGGGCTCAAGGCAGCATACTGTTTTATGTTGCCCTGGTGGCACAGGATTTCAGACAGTGGCTGAATGGCGCCTGGCAGTGAATAGGTGGCACTGCTCGTGTTTGGTGTGCCAACCTGCTGAACAGCGCAGAGTGATTGGCATCACTGGGATGGTACTAGGTGGCAGACAATGGCTGGATATTATATATACATGACCATAGTCAGACTGGCACAGGGTACGCGACCATAGTCAGACTGGCACAGGGTACATGACCATAGACTGGCACAGGGTACACGACCATAGTTAAATGTTGCATGCAATAGGTGGCTGAAAAAGGGGTGTGGTCAAGGGGGCGTCAAAATTAGCTTTTGCCTAGGGTGGCAAAAATCCTTGCACCAGCCCTGCATGAAGGGGGCATAATTTCTGTGTAGGGGAAGTAAAAGGGTTCCACTCATGAAATGTATCCACTGGTCCCACCAATGTGTTAAAACTGCCCTGTACATAAGTTG
Organism: Bufo bufo; assembly: GCF_905171765.1. NCBI lineage: Eukaryota > Metazoa > Chordata > Amphibia > Anura > Bufonidae > Bufo > Bufo bufo. Next base: position 221,950,738 of record NC_053391.1, read on the forward strand.
TCGTTTAACACATTTAAAAGGATGGATCCTCTGCAAGGTGTCAGTCTAATGAACAATTAACTAGGGAGAGTGTAGAGCCGTGCAAGATACAGAGAAGGTGCTTTAGCAAAGAATGTGCACACAACGTGGACTACAGGTCAGGAAGAGTAGTTTGTGTATATGGGCAGGAATTCCTAGTAAACACCTTAGTGGGAGGGGAGTTAGCGTGTTTGGCCAGCACCCTGCAAGTGAGCTCACCACAACACTAATCCATTTCTCCGTCATGAAGCTATTCAGTGGTTACGTCCACTGTGTAAGGGACGTGCAGGAGTACGACCGCTCAACTCCGATTCCAGTGAATGAGAGCTGGGCTGCATTACGCCAGCGCCGGAAACTGAGACTTCTATCCGCTATATAGTTTTCAGCACTGACAGCTGCCAAACAGTAGAACGTTGGGGCTGTTGGACCTCCATCAATCACTTTTGCATGCATGACCGGTTTATATGTTCCCACACAGAATGTTATCTATTCTGATATAGCATTGCGTGATTGCTGCCTGTATGGTATACATGCTCTTATATTACCAATTATTATTTAAATGTACTGCATGTAATGGTACTATGATGTAGTTGCAGTTTATCATACATATCTGCATCCAACGCTATGTTACGTACCTTCATCATATACCTTTGCATGCATACGTTAATGTTTACTATGTATACCATGTGTACACCTTCAGCTTAAAAAAAGGCTCTAATTCGTAGCCCAAAATGTCTCATTGATTTGTACATTATGCACATCTGGCTGGTTTAATAAATGAAATCTTACGTATAGCTGTCTTCTATTAGAGTATGGTTGTATACTTACCTGTTGGTGAGACCGGATTCAAGACGCGCACCTATACAAGCCAGTGGTTGGGTTTTACCCTGGAATCCAATGGCCAGATTTAGTGTTAGTTCTTATATATACACATGACAGCTGTAAAAGGTGCCAGGTGCAGAAGAGCAGATATCATATACAGTATCTTCTGGTGGCATAGTTGTCTTCAGCTTTGCTGGTAGGGCAACCGTCATTTAACCCTTGAAAATCCTAATCAATCCGCTAGTGTAAAATATTGAGACAGTGGGTTGCCGCTTATTGTTAGGAGAGAGACCGTATTCTATACTCGATGCCCACCGATTGGGTAGGCACTTGGAGTCCCCAAGAACTCCCCTGATTAGAAGCAATGGTATGAGGCAGGAACTAATAAGAGTCGCAATTAACCACCAAGCCCATTGGCTTAAGATTATTGAATGACCCAATCAGGGAGGAGTTATACATGGTAACTAATGCCCTAGATGACAGAGTGCCAGACTCTTCTGTTGCCACACAGCATGCCATGGGCACATGATGATTACTTCATCCATGTACCTTCATAGTAATAGAAAAGAGAGTCTTGCCATTACCGGTACCTTCCTGGTAACAGTCTTTACTTTGCTTTACTCATTTCCTTCAGACGTCCCCCGATTAGTCAGCCTACACTGTGTGGAAAAGGGACATACATGAATCGATTCCTGCATGGGTTAACCCTTCTCAGGGAGGTGTATCCATGACAAGGATTTTCTGAGTAGTAATAAAGAGACAAACAACCTTGACTGCCCTTGCAGTACAGGGAAAGCAGCCGTATATGCTTGAAACTTATCTCCAGATCAAGTATTATACAATGCCACTGGACGTTGGGAAGACGATTCCCTTTTTTGTTACTATTTTTGCATTATATATGTATCGGGAGGGTATCTGATATTTGTTTTTCTGCATTTGGCAATTTATTTTGCACTGTAGCATTGGTGGATACTTGTGATACATTTGAGCCTTTAATAATAATGAGAAACTATTTTAAATGAGGTTTTTTAGGACTTTATTATTGATGACCTACAGTATGCTTAGGATAGGTCATCAATATCAGATCGGTGGGGGTCTCCCAGAACCCTCGCCCGTCAGTTGTTTGTAGGAGCCACAAGTGAATGGGAGAGAGCGGCAGTAACCAGGCACAGTGTACAGAGCTGTGCTTAGTTCCGGCACACTGGAGCTCCTGCAAACATCTGACCAGTGGTGGTGGGTTTGACACTCAGCATTGATGTCGATGATTTATCCTACGTTTAGGTCATCAGTGTTAATGTCTCAGAAAACCCATGTAATGATGAAATAAAGGTTATGTTTGGAGATTACTCTACAATCTAAGTAATTAGTACAGAGTGATGGTGCTTATTGTGATACAGCATAATATTACATTGGAATACTGTCTTGTAAATTTTGACCAGTAAGTAATCGTCCCTTTACACAGGACGATATTACAACATATTGTCAGGAAGGAAGCGTTTCTTCCCGACAATCTGCTGCTCACTGGTGGAGGAGACCGCATTTACATGCAGCAATCTCCTCCAGAGTATGGGGGGGAGGTATCTCTAACGCCATTGCTCTTCTCCATACTGACTCGTCGATTGTGTTTACACAGCACGATCCGCAGTTGGGAAACAAGGATTTGTGTGTTCACACAAACTATCCAATTTCCCAATGAACAAGCGGGTAATCGGCGGTACATTTACACCGCCAGATCATCGCTAACAAGCATTACTATGAAAGCTCATTAGAGATGATCTATGCGATTCTCAGCCTGTGTATAGGGCCCTTAAGATACATGGAAACTTGTCTAGAAATCCTCTAGCTCTAATAGAATCGTTCCTGTTTTTGACGTTCACCTCCATTTATTCTCTTGTTGAATGTATTTCTCCATCTTCTTATCTCTCTTCATTTCCTGCCTTCTGAATGGTTATTCTTTTCTCCTATCCTGCTTACCTTGGAAGGCCATCTGCTCATGGACTACAGAAAAGGTTCCTTCTGTTCTGTAAGTTTTTCACCTCTTGCTCTTCTTCTACACGTCACGTTATATAGAGTACATATTTGTGCCTATGGTTTTTCATATTGTTGTGATATTTTACTTCAATCATATGCTTTCCAGCCATGTTTTACTTTTTCTTGGTGCAAAACATTATTATTGTAATGTAATAGTATTTTCCAGATATGAAAATGTTTATCTTTTCCACAGGTGTTTCTCCCAAAGTATAAGGACGTGGCTGAGGAGGAGATAAAGGAAAAAGAGCGAAAGCCTGGATTCATGGAAGATGCATCAAATAATAATAGTGTTGCAATGTTTTCCTCACACTCCCCATCTATGTGCATTGGTCCCTCCTGTGACAACTCTGTCATGGTTGGAGGACCTACTACTCCAAACAATGGGATATGCTTGGATATGGCTATACTAGACAGTGCCTGTCTTTTGTCTCAGGTGGTCCCCTCCCTAGTTATGGGCTTCATCGTACACATGACACAGACGGTGACCGCCTACATTGCATCAGCTGCAGCTTTTGGTTTGATAGCTATATATTTCTCCAACAAAGTTGTCTTTGATAAAGGTGATATAGTAAAGGTTACCCCTCTATAGGACCATGGACATTTTAATGTTTGACAACAGGTACAATATTTATTTTGTAAATTAAACCACTATATTTCCCAGGGTGGATTTTTCCACCAATACATCTTTCCAAAATCCTGTCGCTGTTTTACTAGTAAGAGATGGTTAACTCTGCCTTGTTGATTTACTTAACTGATAGTATTGAAAATGTGCAGTCATGTGATTCCTCCTCTCCATTCATTTCTGATTTGCATTTGTTACACTTTATTGCTTCAAGTAAGGCTACTTTCACACTTGCGTTGTTCTTTTTTCCGGCATAGAGTTCCGTCACAGGGGCTCTATACCGGAAAAGAACTGATCAGGTATGTCCCCATGCATTCTGAATGGAGAGTAATCCGTTCAGTTTGCATCAGGATGTCTTCAGTTCAGTCGTTTTGACTGATCAGGCAAAAGAGAAAACCGTAGCATGCTACGGTTTTATCTCCGGCTAAAAAAACTGAAGACTTGCCTGAATGCCGGATCAGGCATTTTTTCCCATAGGAATGTATTAGTGCCGGATCCGGCATTCAGAATACCGGAATGCCGGATCCGTCCTTCCGGTATGCGCATGCGCAGACTGAAAAAAAGGTGAAAAAATAAATGATGGATACGTTTTTGCCGGATGACACCGGAAAGACGGATCCGGCATTTCAATGAATTTTTTCGACTGATCAGGCATTTTTAAGACTGATCAGGATCCTGATCAGTCTTACTAATGCCATCAGTTAGCATACATTTTGCCTGATACGGCAGGCAGTTCCGGCGACGGAACTGCTTGCCGGATCTCTCTGCCGCAAGTGTGAAAGTAGCCTAAAAATATACGTCTTGGCAGGGGCGGATTGGGAACTAAAAGTGGCCCTGGAAAAAAAAAAAAAAGTGGCCCCGTGTTGCAGGTGGGTCCAAATTGACAGAAGGCAAGGCAACATAATAAGGCAGAGCCAGCAATATCATGGTGTAGAGCAATATACCACCCAAGCTAAACCCAATACCAAAGTGCAGTACAAAATACTGGCACCTGTGCCACAGTATTGAAGTATACTGCTGCCCTGAGGATGTCAATACAGTTGAATTCAGGAGGGCACCTGAAGCTGCTGGTCAGGTGCATAGGAGAGAATCAGATCATTATGTACCCGGCTGGCGGCCGTGAGGAGGGCTTGGGTGGACCTTCTAGGCATCGGCCCACCGGGAAATTTCCCTGTAAGGTCTATGGCCAATCCGCCCCTGCGTCGTGGTCTGTCAGCACGGATATCACGCCTGCAGTGGCGGTGAACTTACCTCTTTGGTTATAAAGCAAATTTTATAACTCAAAAGAGGTATACTCCTAATTTCCTGGGAAATAATTTACATAATATTGTATTCATCTGGTTAAAACAATTCTTGAGTATGTAAGCTGGTTCACGGAGAACACCGACTGCACACATACCCATTGATTTTAATGTGTGCATTCACACATCCGTGTTTTAGCACGCTCTACGGGTCCGTGGTTTTAGCATGGAAGCATGCCCAACTTTTGTTCTTGTTTACGGATCCATCACGCTCATTATTTTCATGGACCCAACACAAACGCCATCAATGTTTCGTCTGTGTTTCACAGGGCAATTAATTAACTGTGCAGTGTCCGTTAAACATGGATGATGCACAGAGAGCAAAAAAAAGGACATATGGACCAAACATGGATTTTTTACGGAGGAATCACTAACCCTATTATCGTAGATTACATCATGGACACGGACGTGTGAAAAAGACCTTACTCAAGAAACCGTGCAGCCACTAACAATCATTTTGTTGGTTCATGTGGTTACAGGAAAACTTGGGTAGCCAATTAAAGGGGTTATCCAACATTATCAGACCTCAAACCGTGGTGGGGATCATTGTTACCTGGTCCCTGCCGCTGGATTCAGTATCTCACTCCACAACCGGGTCTTCATCTCCCTGGTGCGCTTATATCAACATCTTGTTAGTGAGGTGCACGTGACCAGCTCCCCTTGCTTCAAGACAAATAGTCACGTGATGCAAGTCACCACTGTGGCCAGCTATTGGCTGCAGTGGTCACATGTCCCCCTGTCAGCAGGATGTTGATATCAGGGAGATCCCGAGCCAGCTGTGGAGCGATAGAGACCTAGCCCAGCAGTGGGGACAAAGTAAGTATGACCACCACCATGGGTCGGCCACTCAGGGAGGTCTGATATAATGTTGGATAACCCCTTTTAACACTTTATTTGAAAACCCTGCCCAAGTCATATGGCAGTGGTTTCATCCAAATGCGGCTGCTGTGGCAAGGACGCCTGGCCTAAGTACTCAAGAACTAAACTAAATTAATACAATATAATATCAATTATTTTCTAGCATATTCAGTTTTTTTCTGGCACAGTGTGTAAACCTATGTTTAGTGCCACATTCAAAGGGTCTGTGTTGATGCTGTATATGGTGTAACTATAAATGAATAGGCCCCACAGCAAATTCTTTAACTGGGTCCCCCAGCAACTTCGCCACCCTCTCCTCCCATGAAACCACCACTCCTGTGGCTAGTCAAGATCGCTTTCTCAGATGAGACCCATCAGCCACTCCATCCATTTCCTACAGTGTTGCCTTATATAATGTAATGTTAAAATACTGCTGAGGGGGCACTGACAAATCTTTTAGTCATCCTCCTGGGCGGGCCCCTTCTGAGTTCGGGCCCCAAACCATACGCTTCCCCTGATAACCCTATAGGTACGCCCCTGTCTGGTCCAGTTTTTGTAAGACTCTGTCTGGTCCAGTTTTTGTAAGACTTGCCAATGGACCTTTGATATGGGCATATAAATGAAGTTTTTTGTACTGGTAATATATGTTGGCAGTTGGTTACTAAATATTTTATGGTTTTATGGAGTTTTTCTAATAGTTGTTTAAAAAATATATATTGCAGAAACAGTAATTTATTGTGATAGTGTATATTAAAAAAAAGGCTAACATCCATCCTTAATAGCAAAGATAATATTTTAGAATATATTAAAATGAAGGAGGATATATATATATATATATATATATAAAATACAGTTCTAGAAGTTATTTATTCTTTTTACAAAAAGATTATGCATTCTCTTCTGAAAACGAGATTACCTCAAAGTGAACTTGAAGATTGTTTGTACTGAAAGTGACCTCAAAACCAGTAGATTATTTGACTGGCTTACCCTATGGCCCAGATTTACTAAACCTGTAGATGTTGTAAACTTAACCTATCTCTTCTATCTCCCTCCCGCTTCCCTATATACAAACACGTTCGGCTTGGCGGAACGTTTCTGTATACACTATGGGCAAAGCGGAGAAAACCGCTGCTATACACTTCTGGCAGAGGCTTATCTCCCCGGACAACCAATATCGGGAAAGCTCCATACACGTTAGGCTGGGTTCACATTAAGTGCCCTATGATTAACGTAAACGTTGGGGGGGGGGGGGGGAGATACAAAAACCTAGCACACCGCGTTTTTCTATTCTGAGTCCGGTAAAAAATGTTATATGTTAACGTGTGTAATTTTTTACAATGGAAATCTAGGGTGAACAGATGCCACTGTATGGCATGTGTATGGGGCATGCGCTAACATATATGTTTTTTTTTTTTGTATATATGTATATGTAAACGTGATGTGAACCCAGCCTTAGTGTGTCGGCCGTTCTCGGCAGGATTGGCCGACGAAGTATAATGTATAGCTAGCTTTAGGGCTGTAATAAATGATGTACGGGAAGTGCAGAACATCCACCGGCCTGATTACACAGTGACCAGCCAATGCAAACTACGTCTCGGAGGAACAATTGCTTCTGCAGACGTTCCCCCCATAATCAGTTTCATTTATTATCGGCAGCACATCCCTGATTGAACAAGGAGATGTGCTGCCAATAATGGGGCAGCTTTCATCCTGATAAAAGAAGTGACAGCCTGCCTAGACGAAATGCAACAGGTTTATCACAGTGGCTCAGGCTGGGGAATAAATGTGGTGAAGGGTAGAAACTTTAAGTCTATATGATCTATCAGAGTGTGGCGCAATTGTGGCTAAAAGTGGGGTATGTTAGGCCATGTCCCTCTCCTGCAAAACTTCACCCCCTTCCCACCAAGTCCGACCCCTTTTTAAGAAAATTGGGAAAAAGTGTGTCAATTTGCACCACTTTTTAGATGGATTATATGTGAACTGCAGGCACATTAGTAAATCTGGGCCAATCTCTTTAAAAATGTTTTGACCTGAATTTTACTTTGTAAAGGTAACAGATATGAAGGTTATTTAATGTGTTTATATGCAAGTAAAAAATAAAAAAAAGTATACTGTATTTTTCCTAATTCCCAAATCGTAATTTTATCATAACTATTTTAAAGTGTATGTTTTCCAAGATCTAGAAAAGCGGCGGCATTCACCATATGTCGAAACTTTAGTGCTTTATTCTTTTAAAAAACAATGTGCTCAGGGATGCGGGTGACACGTGGCAGTGCCGGCTTTTATACACGTTTGTATACATGTTTAAAGTGCATGTTCGCCTTGAAATGGTATTAGGATATTTACAAATCGATATAATCTGTATGAAAACTTCAGTATTTAAGGACATGCATTGTATAGAGCCCAGAGCTGCAATCAGATCTCTTCTGGTTGCTACTGGAATAATCACACTCCAGTCAGCATAATGCGTAATGGTGAACTGCATTCTGGGAAAGACTACACCTGATACCGCACGGTGCCTTGTATAAAAATTCAGTGAATGCTAAATTTCCATATCAAACTTGGCACAGACACTAAACAAGGAAGGAAAGCTGGGTAATTTGAGCTCAGAGTCTTGCAGAATTATAGCTTTGGCTGAAGTATTTTGTATCTTAGTTGTTTAAAGTGTACCTAAACTTACAAACTAACAATACCAATGTGGCACGGAAGCTATTAGCGGAGCGAGCGCAGGGCAGGAGCTTCATAGCACATTGCCCTCTGTCTGTGCCTGCTCTGCTAAAGCCTGACATAGCCCATCTATGCCAGGCTTTAGCAGAGTAGCGCTGGTAGAGGCAGGAGCAACGATTGCTACGGAGCTTTATGCCAATCTGTACAGTGTACAGGAGTACGGATTCTAAAGCTCAATAGTCTGAAGTTCAGGTGCTTATTTTACTAAGAAAAGTAAAAAAAAATAAAAAAAATAATGGAAGCGTATTACGGAAATTAATTTAGTCACTTATAGAGTGGGTTTGAATAAGGTTAATTTGTAAGTTTAGGTATCGTTTAACTTTTTTTATGGAGATAACCTCTATATATTGTATAAATTTGTGAACTTGTTTTAATACAGTAGTTTCCAGTAAATTGATTGATCAAAGCTTATCTGTGATTACAGGTTGTAACATTAATAAGAAAGTTCTATTAAAGGGGTTGTCCAAGTTATTTTCAAATAGGCGGGGGGTCCGACACCCAGCACCCTTGCCGATCAGCTGGTTGAAGAGAAGGCCGCACCGTGTCACCGCAGCCTTCTCTTCATTGTTTACTTGCTCACCGTCGCAACAGCAGTGGTGAGCAGGTGCAATTACACCTAAGCCGTCCCATTTATTTCATATACACTGGGAAACGAACGAGTCGTCCCATTGAAGTGAATATGACGGCTTCTTGTAATTACACCTGCTCACCGCTGCTGCTGCGACGATGACCAGGTCAACAATAAAGAGGAGGCCGCGGTGTCTCGACACGTGCCTTCTTTTCAACCAGCTGATCTGATATTGATGACCCATCCTTAGGATAGTAATCAATGAAAATAACTTGGACGACCCCTTTAAGTGTTACGCTCTTGTTCAGCTTTATTTGTGACCACAACAATTTTAGTTCGGATTATCTGAAAATAGGAAAGTGCAATCAGATTATTTTCGATATTGTCTTCTGTCTACTAATTAAGTATTCTGTATAAATCCCACATAAGGGTGCATTCACCTTATGTATTTTGTGGTCCACAGAACATGGATGATGTCCATGTTGCATCCGTTTTTTTTTTGCAGACCCATTGCACCAATGCCGATTCTGGACTTCAAAATGGGGAAGAAAAATGGGTCCGTATACGATCTGCAAAAAATGCGGATCAGATGCGGAGCAAAAATACGGTCGTGTGAATGGGGCCTAAATCACATTTGACCTGTGTAAGGATGAGGCCACATGGGGGTGGTAGTGATGCGGATACGATGCATAAACCACAGCAATATACAGTTTTTATTTGTTAAATGGCCACATTATTTGGCTAGAAAACAAAATCATTTGGTATTGGACTATGCGGTGAAACAGCAGTTTTCTGGCATTTATATGCAGCTATTTAACTATCAAATTAAAAAACACAGTTGTTGGCCGCATCACAGTGCCGCTCCGTGTGGCCTTGCTAGGAAGCTGTCTTACATTTAGAACTGGCACTGAATGCGCCGAAGTTATGGAAAAGCCTGCGCCTCTTCCTTAACTTCAATGCATCCAGCGCCAGCTATGGGCCTTTATTAAGACCTGCATCTAAAATATGCCCCTAAGGCCTCTTGCACACGACCGTATGGCTTTTTCCCTATTTTGCGTTCCGCAAAAAACACGGATGACGTCTGTGTGCATTCCGTTTTTTGAGGAACAGAACAGCTGGCCCCTGATAAAACAGTACTATCCAGTATATTATTTTTTTGTTTACGTTCTGTTTTTTGCGTTCCGTATATGGAAATCTTCATTAAATGGATCCTCAAAAAAAAACGGAAGGTACTCCGTATGCCTTCCTTTTCCGTATTTCCTTTCAAATATAGAACATGTCCTATTATTGTCCGCATAACGGACAAGGATAGTACTGTTCCATCAGTGGCCAGCTGTTCCGCAAAAAACGCAATGCACACGGACGTCATCCGTATTTTTTGCGGATTGCAAAATACTGAAAAAGCCATACAGTCGTGTGCAAAAGGCCTAATAGGACATGTTCTATCTTTGAACGGAAATACGGAAACGGAAGGCATACGGAGTACCTTCCGTTTTTTTTTTGCAGATTCATTGAAATGAATGGTTCCGTATACTGAATGCAAAAAAACGGAATTGAAAAAAAAGACGTTCATGTGCAAGAGGCCTAAGGCCTCCTGCACACGACTGTATGGCTTTTTCCGTTTTTTTGCGGAACACAACAGCTGGCCCCTGATAGAATAGTACTATCCTTGTCCGTTATGCAGACAATAATAGGACATGTTCTATCTTTGAATGGAAATACGAAAACGGAAGACATACGGAGTACCTTCCGTTTTTTTTTTTTGCGGATCCATTGAAATGAATGGTTCCGTATACGGAACGCAAAAAAACGGAACGTAAACAGAAAAAAAACTTTGTGTGCAAGAGGCCTAAGTGTTTAGACAAACATACGTAAATGACTATGGAAGAAAGAAACATTGATACTGATTGTAGATTTCACTGCCTTCTGGAGCATTCTACTGAAGCCTTAGGCCTCATGCACACAACCGTTGTGTGTTTTGTGGTCCGCAAATCGCGGATCTGCATAACACGGATGGCGTGATATAACTGCCTATTCTTGTCCGCAAAACGGACAAGAATAGGACAGGTTATATTTTTGGGCGGACCATAGACGGAGCAACGGATGTGGACAGCATATGGAGTGCTGTCCGCATCTTTTGCCGCCTCATTGAAGGGAATGGGTCTGCATCCAAGCCGCAAAAACTGCGGCTCGGATGCGGACAAAAACAACGGTCGTGTGCATTAGGCCTTAGACAAAACCTATTGTTCTAATAGTTACACTTCATCCATAACAGTTTTTGTAATTGGTAACTAATGTTGGTTACCCATAGTGTGAATTTTCTATTGCCCGGGTCAAGAATTCAGATCCAGTGATACGAATTGCTAGATAATGTGCATCAACTTTTTTTTTATTATATCAGAATGTCCAGATCCTTTCATTTTCACATAAAAAATGGAAGGGCTCCTTCCCATTGTACAACGATATGCCAGAGGAATGAGATTTCTTACTAACCCTCCTTGTTGGTGGGACATCTGCTTTTCTGTTCCTTCATCTACAAGTGCAGTTATCTAGCCAAGTAAAATGAAACTTACATTCTTTCCTTCATGACCCTGTGCAGAAATGATTGTTACTGTTACTTTGTACATGCTATTTATTTTCAGAAGCAATAATATATTCCTAGAGAAATAAAAGTTTGGCCATTTTATGTTACACGGTGTGTGTATTGTTTTTCATGTTTCACCCATGGGCCCTTGTAAATTATTTCAGTGGGGAGAGGGGAATAAGCCACTGCCAAACATGTCCAGTCCTTCTTTTACTCTGACATCTGTCAGGAGGTCCCAATACACATTAGATCCTCCTAAAGTTGGCGTGTTCAGAAGACATTTATCTAATGTGTATGGCCAATTATTTAAAGGGATTATGCCATGACAGATGCAAAAAGTGAAAATCAGACATCATATAGTACATGACAATCTCTCTCACAAACCTAGAACCAAACCTAGAACCAGGGACGTTGCTAGGGTCTCAAAGATCCGGGGCCCAAGCCACAATGAATATGGCCCAGTTCGCCAAGCCCCCCCCCCCCACACACACACACATACAGCATTTTCTGTACTTGCTATACAGCAGCACATACCTCTCACATCTAGGCCTCCAGGTGACGTCTCCTCTGATGTAGATCTCTGTCATCATCTTCTCCATTGGTCCGGACACTTCTCTCAGCCGCCTCATCTCTGCAGAGTGGTGAGACACAGACATCTTAGCTTCCACACTTTTCTATCGTCATCTCCCAACCTGGAGTCCCAACAGTGTTATCCTGCTGCTCGTTGTGCTCCCCAATACCCCCAAATACTATCCTGAAGAAACATGAGTGCCCCCATATAGTCTCACTAATAATAATTCCCTTCTAGAATGCCCTCATTAGTAATACTGCCCCGTACAGTGCCCAAACAGTGATAATGCTCCCAAGAGAGCCCCTATTAGTAATACTGCCCCTACAGTGCCCCCAACCGTGATAATGCTCCCCAAGAGTGCCCCCATTAGTAGAAGAGCCCTCCAGTATTAATAATACATCACACCATCTCTCCTGCCCTCTCCAAAATATAGTCCTATGTAAATAACATCTCTTCCTTAGTCTTCTATAACATACAGTCCCATGTAAATAACATCACTCCCCTCCCTTCAGCCCTCCAATATATAGTCCCATGTAAATAATACTATTCCCTCCTCCGCCATAGAGTTCCATGTAAATAACATCACACCATCTCTCCAGCCCCCTCCAATATTCAGTCCCATGTAAACAACATCCCTCTCTATCTACGGCCCCTCCAAAATACAGTCCCATGTAAATAACATCACCTCCTCCCCAGCTGCCTTCAACATACAGTCCCAAGTAAACATCACCCCCTCAACAGTCCTATGTAAATAACATAATTCCCCCCCCCCCACCAGCCACCTTCAACATATAGCCCCATGTAAATAACATTGCCCCCTCAACATTCAGTCCCATGTAAATAACATCACTCCCTCCCACAGCCGCCTTCAACATACAGTCCCATGCAAATAACTTCACTGCTCCCCAGCCCCCTCCAACATTCAGTCCCATGTAAATAACATCACTCTCTCCTACAGCCACCATCAACATACAGTTCCATGTAAATAACTTCCGTCCTTCAGCCCTAACATACAGTCCAAGTTAAATAACCACAACTCCCAGCATTGCTCTGCCTCTCCCTTCACTTACCTCTCCTCATGTAGCAGACATCACCACAGCTTCTTCCCCCAGGACTTCTCTTCACTGCCGTCCTCTCCTGCACTGGTCACATGATGGTGACATAATTGCAGGTCCTTCTCAACCACTGCCTCTTTTACTGGTCACATGACCTGTCATGTCATCACAGGTCCTTAAGCTCTTCCAGTGTATTAGATTCAATTGTATTGCTGTCCTGAGGACAGCAATACAGTTGTATCTAGCAGGCTGGACATTCGGGGACTGGGACAAAGCATCAGGGTCACAGGCTCCGACTGTTTTAACCTAGCAACGCTCCTGCCTAGAACCACATCTGTACCTCATATGGATCCAGAGATCTCTTCATTCATTGCTCTGCTGTATTTACATCAGGGCTTTTTTTCTGGCGGAATGCACCGGAACGGCGTTCCGCCACCTTTTGACATCGCAGCCTGCCATGCTCCAGCATCGCAGGCTGCGATGTATCAGCGGGGAGGGACTGGGAGGAGGAGCTGGGGGGCCGGTGCGTTCACTGTGCTCCGGCCCCCAGCTCCAGTACAGTTATAGAATGTGTAAAATTAATAATGATTCTATTCATGAGGCCCCCTCTGTAGTAGAACATTCAATATATCCATCCTACTCACAGGGCTGTTATCGTAATCCAGGCCGGCCGTGCAGACGAGCGGCAGCGTCACTGACTGACGTCACGTGCCTGCCCGGCCTACTTTAAGAATGAAGCAGGCGGCGCAGGCACGTGACGTCAGTCAGTGACGCTGCCGCTCGTCTGCCCGGCCGGCCTGGATTACGATAACAGCCCGGTGAGCAGGATGGATATATTGAATGCTCTACTACAGAGGGGGCCTCATGAATAGAATCATTATTAATTTTACACATTTTATAACTGTACTAGAGCGGCAATGGGGGTCTGTGGATGGCAGTGTTATGGGGGGGGGGGTCTGTGGATGGCACTGTTAAGGGGGGGGGCCTGTGGATGGCACTGTTATGGGGTGGGGGGGTCTGTGGATGGCACTGTTATGGGGTGGGGGGGCTGTGGATGGCACTGTTATGGGGTGGGGGGGGCTGTGGATGACACTGTTAAGCGGGGGGCTGTGGATGGTACTGTTATGGGGTGAAGGGGTGTCTGTGGATGGCACTGTTATGGGGTGGGGGGGGTCTGTGGATGGCACTGTTATGGGGTGGGGGGTCTGTGGATGGCACTGTTAAGGGGTGGGGGGGGGTCTGTGGATGGCACTGTTAAGGGGTGGGGGGGGTCTGTGGATAGCACTGTTAAGGGGGCTCTGTGGATGGCACTGTTAAGGGGGGGTCTGTGGATGGCACTGTTATGGGGTGGGGGGGTCTGTGGATGCACTGTTATGGGGTGGGGGGTCTGTGGATGGCACTGTTATGGGGTGGGGGGGTCTGTGGATGGCACTGTTATGGGGGGGGTGTCTGTGGATGGCACTGTTATGGGGTGGGGGGGTCTGTGGATGGCACTGTTATGGGGTGGGGGGTCTGTGGATAGCACTGTTAAGGGGGGTCTGTGGATGGCACTGTTAAGGGGGGGTCTGTGGATGGCACTGTTATGGGGTGGGAGGTCTGTGGATGGCACTGTTATGGGGTGGGGGGGGGTCTGTGGATGGCACTGCTATGGGGTGGGGGGGTCTGTGGATTGCACTGTTAAAGGATGGGGATCTGCGGATGCCATCCTCAGATCCCCCATTAACAGTGCCATCCCCATCTGGGGGGTTTCTTTGCTGGGCTGGACTTTTATAGTCCCCCCAAATTTTACATGCATCCCTGTTCTCTAAAGGGGCGGTTTTAGGGGGCGGTCCTAGGGGTGGGTAGGGGCGTGGCCAGGAGAGGGGGGGCTGAGTTCCACCACCTTTTCTCTGAGGAAAAAAGCCCTGATTTACATACCTCCCAACCATCCCGGATCTGGCGGGACAGTCCCGAATTTCAGTGGCTGTACAGGGGAGGTGTAGTGTCCACTAGATAGGCGTGGGCACTACACAAGGGTCAATTGGTGTGCGCGTTACTCCTACTCACAAGGGACAGAAATGTTATATTTAAGTGTGCATTTAATGTATTTTCTAATGTGTTTTTATATGCAATATTCCCCTGTGTAATGGTGTAAGCAGGCCTAGTTAAGGTGTAGTTAGACATCCCAGACACTAGAGGGAGATAGGGAGCCCCTAGTATAAAGGTTCAGGCCCAGACAGGGAGAGTGAGTTCAGAGTCAGGAGTCTGCAGAGACAGAAGTTAGAAGGCACCAGCCAGAGACAAGCTGAGGGCCTCCTCCTGACATGCAGCTAGACAGCCCAGGCTACTAGTTGTTACCAGGAGGCTAGTAGAGGGATCCTAGCCTACCTGCGGATCAAGAGAGCCTTAGTTAGCTCTGAAGACACCCCAGTTGCAGGACAGCACCTCCTGGGAGAAACCCGCAGTCCTTCCTCATCCAAGCAAAGATAAGTAACACTGATGGGCAGATGCTATATAGAAAGAAAAGCAAGGATTTAATACGAGAGGAAGATATATATATACCATCAGGCCTGGTCCCTACATACCGAGTGTGCCCCAGAGGAACTGTGTCTACTACCTCTTCTTCACTGCCGCATGCCTGCCCAGGGTTCTCCAATACAGTGAGCAACCCTCGATTGCCCATAACCGTGACCTCGCTTCGCTATACCCTGCAGGTCTGGCGTGCTGCAGAGGTATGTCCCGCTTTTGGCAGCTGCCTCTGCGTCCATAGGACGCAGAGACCATTGCCATAATGAAGCAGAGAGCCGGCACCGGCTGCCTGCTTCATCATTCCTCCCCCCTGCCAGCTAGCCACACCTCTGGTCTGTGCGGGGCCGGCTGGCAGTCAGCCTCGGCTCCATCTCCTCCACAGACCAGAGCAGCCGATGCCCTGCTGCTAGGAACAAGGTAAGTATGTGGTGTTTATTTTTTTTTACATTCTGTGAGGGGCACAATGTGCGCATATTACTGAGGGGCACAATGTGGGCATATTACTGAGGGCACAGCTGGGCATATTACTGGGGGCACAGCTGAGCATAATTCTGTGAAGGAGGCACAATGTGGGCAAAAATACTGTGCAGTGTCATGAAGGGGGAATAATTACTATGTGGGGCATTAAGGGGACTGGGTGGGATTTGGTGTATAGTTATGTTTTGGGTGGAGTTAGAGGCGTGGCGTAGTGCAGAAAAAACTTGCTGCTTCGCGCGCAGCACAATGTGTCCCTCTTTGTATATTTGCAAACTTGGGAGGTATGTATTTATATCAAGCTGACAGTACAGGGGGCATGCCTTTTCTTGGGGGGGTATGTTTATTTCTGCTGCAGTTCTCTGTCACAGCTCAGGGGTGTGTCCATTATGCTGCAGCTCTCTCACAGCTCAGGGCCTGGCCCTTCTGCTGCAAATCTCCCTATGGGCTCATGCACATGACCGTATGGCTTTTTCAGTGTTTTGTGGGCCGTTTTTAACGGATCTGTTTTTTGTTTCAGTAGTGTTTCCGGTTCCGTTCCGTTTTTTTGTATGGCATATACAGTAATTACATAAAAAAAATGGGTCTGAGCATAAAATTTCCTATAGATGGCTCTGCAAAAACGGAACGTACATTCCGTATGTGTTCCGTTTTTTTGCGGACCCATTGACTTGAATGGAGCCATGGAACGTGATTTGCGGGCAATAATAGGACATGTTCTATCTTTGAACAGAACGGAAACTGAATACACACGGAGACACTTCATTTTTTTTTTTGCTGACCCATTGAAATGAATGGTTCAGTATAAGTAATGCATACTGAACTAATAAAACTGCCAGTATACTGAACGCAAAAAACATTGTGTGCATGAGCCCTATGTCAGCTTAGCAGAAAGGACACGCTCCCAGAGCTGCAAGCCGAAAGTGATCTAATCAGAGTAGTAGCATTTAAATTTTTATAACGATCGACTAGCATAACCCCTTTAAGAGTTCAATTTAATAATGTATCCCATCTTTTTAACCTCTTCAGGACACAGGGTGTACCGATACCCCTGATGTCCTGGTACTTAAGGACACAGTACAGGTACGTCTTGTGTATTTCCGATCACCGGCGGGCAGTGATCGTAACCCGGTGCCTGCTCAAATCATTGAGGCAGGCACCTTGGCTAAATGCGCGGGGGGGTCCAGTGACCCCGCCGTGGTCGGCGATCGCTGCAAACCGAAGGTCAATTCAGACCTGCGGTTTGCTGCTTTACTTGCGGTTTGCGGCTTCTGGCGGCAGTGCCATCGGGTCCCCATGCGGCTGTAGGGGGGACCCGATGGCATGGAAGGCAGCGCGCTGCCTTCCGGTGACGAGCCTGTGAGATCCAGCCCCCTGGATCTCACAGGCCGGAAGCTGTATGAGTAATACACACAGTATTACTCATACAGCCAATGCATTCCAATACAGAAGTATTGGAATGCATTGTAAAGGATTAGACCCCCAAAAGTTCAAGTCCCAAAGAGGGACAAAAAATTAAGTGAAAAAAAAAGATGAAAAAATAAAGTTTTCCCCCCCAAAAATTAAAAGTTTCAAGTAAAAATAAACAAAAACGTAATTTTTCCCAAATAAAGTAAAAAATAATTAGTAAATAGGGGGCGGGCGGGGAGTATACATATTAGGTATCGCCGCGTCCGTATCGACCGGCTCTATAAACATATCACATGACCTACCCCTCAGATGAACAACGTAAAAAATAAAAACTGTGCTAAATAAACCATTTTTTTGTCACCTTACATCACAAAAAGTACAACAGCAAGCGATCAAAAAGGTGTTTGCCCACCAAAATAGTACCAATCTAACCGTCACCTCATCTCGCAAAAAATTAACCCCTACCTGAGACAATAGCCCAAAAAATAAAAAAACTATGGCTCAGAATATAGAGACACTAAAACATCATTTTTTTTGTTTAAAAAAAGTTGTTATTGTGTAAAACTTACATAAATAAAAAAAAAGTATACCGATTAGGTATCGCCGCATCCGTACGACCGGCTCTATAAAAATATCACATGACCTAACCCCTTAGATGAACACCGTAAAAAATAAAAATAAAAACTGCTAAATAAACAATTTTTTGTCACCTTACATCACAAAAAGTGTAATAGCAAGCGATCAAAAAGGCATATGCACCCCAAAATAGTGCCAATCAAACCGTCATCTCATCCCGCATAAAATGAGACCGTACCTAAGATAATCGCCCAAAAACAGAAAAAAACTATGGCTCTCAGAATATGGAGACACTAAAACATGATTTTTATTTCAAAAATGATATTATTGTGTAAAACTTACATAAATAAAAAAATAATAACATATTAGGTATCGCCGCGTCCGTATAGACGGCTCTATAAAAATATCACATGACCTAACCCCTCAGATGAACACCGTAAAAAATTTAAAATAAAAACTGTGCTAAATAAACCATTTTTGTCACCTTACATCACAAAAAGTGTAATAGCAAGCGATCAAAAGTCACACGCACCCCAAAATAGTGCCAATAAAACGTCATCTCATCCCACAAAAATCATACCCTACCCAAGGTAATCGCCCAAAAACTGAAAAAATTATGGCTCCCAGACTATGGAAACACTAAAACATGATTTTTTTTTGCTTCAAAATGAAATCATTGTATAAAACTTACATAAATTTTAAAAAAGTATACATATTAGGTATCGCCGCATCGTGACAACCTGGTCTATAAAAATATCACATGATCTAACCTGTCAGATGAATGTTGTAAATAACAAAAAATAAAAACGGTGCCAAAACAGCTATTTCTTGTACCTTGCCTCACAAAAAGTGTAATATAGAGCAACCAAAAATCATATGTACCCTAAACTAGTACCAACAATACTGCCACCCTATCCCCGTAGTTTTCTAAAATGGGGTAACTTTTTGGAGTTTTGCAGTTTATGACCACATATGGGGTGTTTCTGTAAACGACAGAATCAGGGCCATAAATATTGAGTTTGGTTTGGCTGTTAAACCCTTGCTTTGTTACTAGGAAAAAATGAATTAAAATGGAAAATTTGCCCCAAAATTTAAATTCTGAAATTTCATCTCCATTTGCCAATAACTCTTGTGGAACACCTAAAGGGTTAACGACGTTTGTAAAATCTGTTTTGAATACCTTGAGTGGTATAGTTTCTTAGATGGGGTCACTTTTATAGAGTTTCTACTCTAGGGTTGCATCAGGGGGGCTTCAAATGGGACATGGTGTAAAAAAAAACAGTCCAGCAAAATCTGCCTTCCAAAAACCGTATGGCATTCCTTTCCTTCTGCGCCCTGCCTTGTGCCCGTACAGTAGTTTACGATCACATATGGGGTGTTTTCTGTAAACTACAGAATCAGGGCCATAAATATTGAGTTTTGTTTGGCTGTTAACCCTTACTTTGTAAAAGTAAAAAAAAAAATTAAATGGAAAATCGCCAAAACAGTGATATTTTGAAATTGTATCTCTATTTTCCATTAGTTCTTGTGGAATACCTAAAGGGTTAACAAAGTTTGTAAAATCTGTTTTGAATACCTTGAGGGGTGTAGTTTATAGAATGGGGTCATTTCGGGTGGTTTCTATTATGTAAGCCTCGCAAAGTGACTTCAGACCTGAACTGGTCCCCTAAAAATTGTGTTTTTGAACATTTCTGAAAATTCAAGATTTGCTTCTAAACTTCTAAGCCTTGCAACATCCCCAAAAAATAAAATATCATTCCCAAAATGATCCAGACATGAAGTAGACATATGGGGTATTAAATTAATAACTATTTTTGGAGTTATTACTATGTATTGTAGCAGTAGAGAAAGTTAAAGTTAGAAATTTGCTAAATTTTGTCAAATTTAGTAAATTTAGTATTTTTTATAAATAAAAATGAATTTTTTTGACTCAATTTTACCAGTGTCATGAAGTACAATATGTGACTAAAAAACATTCTCAGAATGGCCTGGCTAAGTAAAAGCGTTTTAAAGTTATCACCACATAAAGTGACACTGGTCAGATTTGCAAAAAATGGCCTGGTCCTTAAGGTAAAATAAGGCTGTGTCCTGAAGGGGTTAAGGACCAAACACACTTTTTATTTTATTAGTTCACTGTATTCTGAGAGCCATAGTGCTTTTATTTTTCCATTAACCTAGCTGTATAAGGGCTGTTCCAAAGTAATTCCTCAGTCGAATCAGCATCCGTTACATCTGTAGACAGATTGTGCTGGTGCTCAGTGTACAAATGCAGAGCAAGGCCCCTTCACACGAGCAAGTTTTCTGTTCAATGCGTTTTTCACTGATGGTTGCTAAGAGATGTTATTTGTAAACCTTCCATTTTTTATCACGCACGTAAAAAACGCATTAAAAGCGCATTGCACTTGTGCGGAAAAAACGGAACAACTGAACGCCATTGCAGACAAAACTAATTGAACTTGCTTGCAAAATGGTGCAAGTTTCACTGAACGCAGCCGGACCTAAGGCTAGGTCTACACGACGACATTCGTCGCGCGACATTTTGTTGCACCAATGTCGCGCGACAATTTTTATAATGGCAGTCTATGGTGTCGCACTGCGACATGCTGCGACTGCGACGCGACAGTCGCAGAAAATCCATTCGAGATGGATTTTTCTGCGACTGTCGCGTCGCAGTCGCAGCATGTCACATGTTGCAGTGCGACACCATTGGTGCAACAAAATGTTGCGTACCTATCTGTCGTGCGACTTATTGTCGCGCGACAAATGTCGTCATGTAGACCTAGCCTAATCCGTCACGCTTGTGTGAAAGAGGCCTAAGTAAGTAAGTGATTAAAGGGGTTGTCCAAGTTATATTTATTGATGACCTATCCTCAGGATAGGTCATCAATATCAGATCGGCTGGGGTCCGTCACCCGCCACCCCAGCCGATCAGCTGTTTGAAGAGAAGGCGGGGGCCGTGCCAGCGCTGCCTCCCCTTCATTGTTTACCTGCTCGCTGTTGCATCTATGCAACAAGTGTATAGAAGCGATCCTTACCATTGAAATGAATGGGACGGCTTGGGTGTAAAAACACCTGCTCAGCCTGCAGATGCACGGCTAGAAGGTAAACAGCAAAGGGGAGGCAGCGCTGGCACGGCCCCCGCCTCTCTTCAAACAGCTGATGCGTCTGGGGTACGGGTGTCGGACCTCAGCCCGATCTGAAATTGATGACCTATCCTGAGGATAGGTCATCAATAAATATAACTTGGACAACCCCTTTAAGCCAAAATGCCCTCGGAAAGACATCACGGAACTCATCATTTGATCAACTTATCTTTTTGCATTGCATAAGGTTACAGACAGTGGAGTAGGTCAGACGACAGCCATTTTGTATAAATGGGTACATTTCCTTGGGCCACAGTTAACCACACCTATTTTTATATCCAGCTTTAGGCCTCATGCACACAACAGTGTTTTTTTTCACTGTCAGTGATTTGGCTTCAGTAGTCCGTGTCCGATTTTGCTTCAGTTGTGTTTTCCTTGTGTCTTCCTTTTTTTTTGTCTGCCAGGAAAAAAAAAGGAAGGTTAAGAAAAGTGTCCTTTTATTGCACCAAGGTCTTGTAGAAAAAAACGGACACGGACACGGATGACATACCAGTTGTGTATCCGTTTTTTTTGACGGACCCATTGACTTGAATGGGTCCGTCCTCCATTTTTCCACTGACAAGAATAGGACATGTTATATTTTTTGACTGACTGGAATCACGGATCACACGGACGCGGAGAAAAAAACGGAGGGACTATCAGTTTTTTTTCACAGCTCCATAGAAATGAATGGAACCTCGGATAAACTGTGAAAAATGACGGAACGGACGCGGATGCACACAACGGTCGTGTGCATGAGGCCTTATTGATACATATGTATGTAGCTGGCCAGCTACATATGTATGTAGCTGGGCTCTAATTCATTAGCTGCAAGTACTACCTTCAAGTACTACATTAAGTACAGTGAAGAGATATTGGCAGGAGACTGAAGAGATTGAAGAGATACTGCAAGAGATTGGCTTGGAGTTTGCAACTGGCTTATCTGTGTTTTTTTTGCTGACCAATGCTGAGAAGAGGTAAGGAATTTGGTCAGGTGTTTGCTATTGTGCGTTTGCTAATGAGCCTAGCTCACTAAGGGTGTACATTTTGTTGCCTGGGGGAGGAGCTTGTGAAGGAGGTGTGTGTATATATAGAGACAACTCATTAGCTGGCCTAATTCATTAGCTGCAAGTACTACCTTTCAAGTACTACATTAAGTACAGTGAAGAGATATTGCAGGAGACTGAAGAGATTGAAGAGATACTGCAAGAGATTGGCTTGGAGTTTGCAACTGCTCATCTGTGGTTTTTTTTGCTGACCATTTCTTGAGAAGAGGTAGGGATTTTGGTCAGGTGTTTGCTATTGTGCGTTTGCTAATGAGCCTAGCTCACTACGGTGTTACATTTGTTGCTGGGGGAGGAGCTTGTGAAGGAGTGTGTGTATATATAGAGACAGACTCATTAGCTGGCCTAATTCATTAGCTGCAAGTACTACCTTCATGTACTACATTAAGTACAGTGAAGAGATATTGCAGGAGACTGAAGAGATTGAAGAGATACTGCAAGAGATTGGCTTGGAGTTTGCAACTGGCTCATCTGTGTTTTTTTTGCTGACCATTGCTTGAGAAGAGGTAAGGATATTGGTCAGGTGTTTGCTATTGTGCGTTTGCTAATGAGCCTAGCTCACTAAGGTGTTACATTTGTTGCTGGGGGAGGATCTTGTGAAGGAGTGTGTGTATATATAGAGACAGACTCATTAGCTGGCCTAATTCATTAGCTGCAAGTACTACCTTCATGTACTACATTAAGTACAGTGAAGAGATATTGCAGGAGACTGAAGAGATTGAAGAGATACTGCAAGAGATTGGCTTGGAGTTTGCAACTGGCTCATCTGTGTTTTTTTTTTCGCTGACCATTGCTTGAGAAGAGGTAAGGAATTTGGTCAGGTGTTTGCTATTGTGCGTTTGCTAATGAGCCTAGCTCACTAAGGTGTTACATTTGTTGCTGGGGGGAGGAGCTTGTGAAGGAGTGTGTGTATATTAGAGACAGACTCCATTAGCTAGCCTAATTCATTAGCTTGCAAGTAGTACTACCTTCAAGTACTACATTAAGTACAGTGAAGAGATATTGCAGGAGATTGAAGAGATACTGCAAGGAGATTGGCTTGGAGTTTGCAACTGGCTCATCTGTGTTTTTTTGCTGACCATTGCTTGAGAAGAGGTAAGGAATTTGGTCAGGTGTTTGCTATTGTGCGTTTGCTAATGAGCCTAGCTTCACTAAGGTGTTACATTTGTTGCTGGGGGAGGAGCTTGTGAAGGAGTGTGTGTATATATAGAGACAGACTCATTAGCTGGCCTAATTCATTAGCTGCAAGTACTACCTTCAAGTACTACATTAAGTACAGTGAAGAGATATTGCAGGAGATAGTCAGGAGGTAGGCTGGAAGGTGGAAACAATACAAAAAAAGGTAAGATTTTTTTGTTTTGATTTAAATTTACACAATTTTTTTTTTTCCTCTTTAAATGGCAGACTTGGTTTCAGTGCAGGAATTGTTGTGCATTTATTTCATGTTCCACTCTTTAGAGATTCGGATGCTGTCAGATCTGTAGACAGTTCTCCTTACTGCAGCAGAAAATTGCATTTTTGAAATCTGAGATATTTAAATTATCTGTTAAACAAACTCCAGCTAGGACTGCTGCAATGCCACTGCCAAGGAGGACCCCAGAAATGCAGATGGGTTACTGTAGGTTCTGGAAGACTTAGAGTGGTGGATAGAAGACATGTCCCACAGTCCGGTGGGTTCTCCATAATTCATTTGCAGCACTCTCAGAATGTAAGGACAACATGGATATGGACTCAAGCACAGAGGGTGAGAAACCATCGACTCCTATGTCTAATGTATGCAAGACTGCAGCCAAGGACAAAAAAGATAAAGTGAAGTCTCAAAGGAAGCAGCTGTTGCTGGGTGATTCAATCATAAGAAGTGTGGAGCTTAAAGAAAATGGTTTTGTGAGATGTCTCCCTGGGGCTACTGCTAGAAGAGATAGAAGACGTATTATTAATATTGTTAAGCAAGCAAAGCAGGAAAGGGACGTGGATGTTCTTGTCCATCTAGGGACAAATGACCTGGCTTGCAATGAAGTGTCAGAGGTGAAAAAATCTTTTATCACACTTGGTAATGACGTACAGGATTTTGCATCCACCATTTCATTTTCTGAAGTTCTGCCTGTGCATAATGTTCAGAATGATAGGCAGAGGCGCATAAAGGAGTTCAACATATGGCTTGGTAAATGGTGTCAAGAGCAAGGATTTGGCTTTGTTTCTCATGATAGCTCTACTTGGAATAGAAAGGAACTGTACAAAAAAGATGGTTTGCATCTTTCTCTCAAAGGAACAAATGTACTTAGTGAACAACTCCAAGAATTTGCGAAAGAGTATTTAAACTAGGAAGGGGGGGCAAAAGAGTGAAAATAAAAGAGGTCCAATTGCCCCCCGAAACACTGCCAGAACAGGTCAGAAGCACAGAGGTTAGAGAAATTGATAGCTCAGAGTCTGTCTACAAATGCTCGCAGTTTAGGTAAAAAATCAATGAACTTGGGTCAATATGGCATCTGAGAATGTAGATTTAGTGGCTGTTACGGAGACATGGTTAATGAAAGAAATGACTGGGACATTAACCATACAGGTACTCTTTATACAGAAGAGACAGAGAAGGCAAGAAAGGAGGAGGAGTGGCCCTGTATGTGAAAGATAGGCATTAAATCTAACCTAATACAAGTTGGTGAGGCCAACATAGAGTCAGTTTTTGGGGTTACGTTGCAGTTTGCTAATCAGCAGTAACTCGTGTAGGTGTGATATATGGACCACCTGGTCAAGTTAAAGAACTAGATGATCTACTAGTTGAAGAAATAGCTAAAATGACAATGAAAGGAGAAGTTATCATTATGGGAGATTTCAATCTTCCAGATATAAACTGGAAAACCAAAATAGCAAGTTCTACCAGGAGTACAGATATTCTAAATTCCCTACTGGGGTTATCTCTACAACAAGTGGTTGAGGAGCCAACCCGGAGGGAGGCCATTTTGGATTTGGTATTCACAAATGGGGATTCGGTATATGATGTCATTATAGGCGAAATCTTGGGATCTAGTGATCACCAGTCAGTGTGGTTTAATATAAGAACTGTGAAAGAGTCCCACCACACAAAAACAAAAGTTTTAGATTTTAGAAAAACAGACTTTTCAAAAATGAAATTAGTCATAAATAAGTCCTTATCAGACTGGAACGGATTACATGGAGTCCAGGAGAAATGGGACTACTTAAAAGGTGCATTATTGAAGGCAACAGAAAATTGCATTAGACTTGTTAGTAAAAGCAAAAAAAGGAAGAGACCACTGTGGTACTCAGCAGAAGTGGCCCAAATCATTAAAAATAAAAAGCTAGCATTTTGTAATTATAAAAAAAACCCAGAGCAATGAAGATAAGGAAATCTACAAGATTAGACAGAAAGAGGCCAAGCAAGTTATAAGAACTTCTAAAGCGCAGGCAGAAGAAAAACTAGCTCAGTCTATGAAAAAAGGGGATAAGACATTCTTCAGATATATAAATGAAAAAAAGAAATTAAAACAAGGAATAACTAAATTAAAAACAAAAGACGGAAGGTATGTAGAAGAGAATAAAGGGCTAGCCGACTGCCTTAATGAATACTTCTGTTCAGTTTTTACAAAAGAAAAAGAAGGACCTCCACTAGAAAGGATGACTAATAAATCGTTTGATGCATGTGTCTTTACAGAGGAAGATGTTCTAAGTTTGCTGTCTAAGGTGAAGACAAATAAGTCACAGGGGCCTGATGAGATACACCCAAAATTATTAAAAGAGCTTAGAGGTGAGCTGGCAAAACCGTTAACAGATTTATTTAACCAATCATTAGTAACAGGAGTCGTCCCGGAAGATTGGAAATTGGCAAATGTCGTGCCCATTCACAAGAAAGGTAGTAGGGAGGAATCGAGCAACTATAGACCAGTGAGTCTGACATCAATAGTAGGCAAATTAATGGAAACCCTATTAAAGGATAGGATTGTGGAACATCTAAAATCCCATGGATTGCAAGATGAAAAACAACATGGGTTTACTTTAGGGAAATCATGTCAAACAAATCTTATAGATTTTTTTGACTGGGTGACTAAAATAATAGACGGTGGAGGTGCAGTAGACATCGCATATCTAGATTTTAGTAAGGCTTTTGACACTGTCCCACATAGAAGACTTATCAATAAACTGCAGTCATTGAGCATGGACTCCCATATTGTTGAGTGGATTAGGCAGTGGCTGAGTGACAGACAACAGAGGGTTGTAGTCAATGGAGAACATTCAAAACAAGGTCATGTTACCAGTGGGGTTCCACAGGGATCTGTACTGGGACCAATTTTGTTTAATATCTTCATAAGTGATATTGCAAAAGGCCTCGATGGTAAGGTTTGTCTTTTTGCTGATGACACAAAGATATGTAACAGGGTTGATGTTCCTGGAGGGAAACGCCAAATGGAAAAGGATTTAGGAAAACTAGAAGAATGGTCAGAACTCTGGCAACTGAAATTTAATGTGGATAAGTGCAAGATAATGCACCTGGGGCGTAAAAACCCAAGGGCAGAATATAGAATATTTGACACAGTCCTGACCTCAGTATCTGAGGAAAGGGATTTAGGAGTAATTATTTCAGAAGACTTAAAGGTGGGAAGACAATGTAATAGAGCAGCACGAAATGCCAGCAGAATGCTTGGATGTATAGGGAGAGGTATAAGCAGTAGAAAGAGTGAAGTGCTTATGCCGCTGTACAGAACACTGGTGAGACCTCACTTGGAGTATTGTGCGCAGTACTGGAGGCCATATCTCCAGAAGGATATAGATACTCTAGAGAGAGTTCAGAGAAGAGCTACTAAACTAGTAGACGGATTGCAGGATAAAACTTACCAGGAAAGGTTAAAGGACCTTAACATGTACAGCTTGGAAGAAAGAAGAGACAGAGGGGATATGATAGAAACTTTTAAATACATAAAGGGAATCAACTCGGTAAAGGAGGAGAGCATATTTAAAAGAAGAAAAACTACCACAAGAGGAGACAGTTTTAAATTAGAGGGGCAAAGGTTTAAAAGTAATATAAGCAAGTATTACTTTACTGAGAGAGTAGTGGATGCATGGAATAGCCTTCCTGCAGAAGTGGTAGCTGCAAAAACAGTGAAGGAGTTTAAGCATGCATGGGATAGGCATAAGGCTATCCTTCATATAAGATAGGGCCAGGGACTATTCATAGGATTCAGATATATTGGGCAGACTAGATGGGCCAAATGGTTCTTATCTGCCGACACATTCTATGTTTCTATATACAAAGAAACACTACATTACAACAGAGTTAGAGGGGTACTTGCACAGATACAATATTCAGCACAAATAAGGGTACTTTCACACTAGCGTTATTAATTTCCGGTAATGAAATCCGGTAAAGGGTCTCAATACCGGAAAAAAAACGCATCAGTTTTGTCCTAATGCATTCTGAATGGAAAGCAATCCGTTCAGTATGCATCAGGATGTCTTCAGTTCCGTCCCTTGTATGGTATTTGACTGGACAAAATACTGCAGGTTGGTGCGTTTTTTTTTCCGGACAAAATCCCGGAACAATACTGCACTTGCCGGATCTGGGATTAATTTCCATAGTGATGTATTAATGCCGGATCTGGTACCAAGTGTTGTGAAAATTGCCACATCGCCGGCTCCGGTTTGCCGGTCTGCGCATGCGCCGGGATATAGGAGGAGCTAGTTTTGCTTTTTATCTTTGTAAAAATTTTAACACCGGATCCGTTATACCGGATGATACCGGATGAGGTGGATCCGGTATATCAACGGATCTGGGGAAAAAAAATCTATCTAACAACGCAAGTGTGAAAGTACCCTTAAAATGCATTCTGATCATCAAGATTGAGCAGTTCTAGTGTCTCCAGTTTAGCTTCTTTCTGGAGCAATATTTATGTCTATTTACCTCCCCCCATTCTGCACACATATCAAGCCCATGAACTGCATGAATATTGCATCATTATTGTGACGCTCCTGTATATGCTGTATCAAACCCTCCCCATTTGCAATAAGTGTACATGACTACCTACATACATAACGTACTTGGTTTTATGGGTCATAAACTTCTTCAGCTCAGGTACGTACTGCGCCTAAAATTATTGCAAAATTTATATTGACCTCATATATAATTGCCTGTCAAAAACCAGTTCCGCCATTGCTGTCTGATCAAAGAAAATAGCACAAGCCCTGAATTTCTGTACAGCTGCGTGCACTGCTAGGACCAGTGGTACTACAGGAATAAACTATTTAGCTGCGGTGCTCAGTGAACAATGGGTCAATCACAATGTTCCATCAGAGAGCAGAAGGATAATGCCTCTTTGACACTACCGTTTTTTTTTTTTCGTTTTGCGGGCCGTTTTTTTGCGGTCCGTATACGGAACCATTCATTTCAATGGGTCCGCACAAAAAAACGGAATGTACTCCGTTTCCGTATCTCCGTTCCGTGCAAAGATAGAACATGTCCTATATTTGGCCGCAAATCACGTTCCGTGGCTCCATTAAAGTCAATAGGTCCGCAAAAAAAATGGAATGCATACGGAAATGCATATGTATGTCTTCCGTATCCGTTCCGTTTTTTGCGGAACCATCTATTGAAAATGTTATGCCCAGCCCAATTTGTTCTATAATTACTGTATACTGTATATGCCATACGGAAAAAACGGAACGGGGAAACGGAACGGAAACACAACGGAAAAAAAAACGGAACAACGGATCAGTGAAAAACGGACCGCAAAACACTGAAATAGCCATACGGTAGTGTGAAAGAGGCCTAAATCCACGGCACTCATCAGTGATGAAAAGTAAGAGTATTTAGGCTAGGGCTACATGCGACATTGATATCGCACCAAAGTCACACAACATTTTTTTTATAATGATAGTTGCAGCATGTCGCACTGCGACGCGACAGTCATAGGGGGGGGGGAGTTTTAGTTGATTTTTGCAGTTTTTGCCATGCATTTTTGGAGCTTTTTTAAAAATAAATTACCACATCCAGGGAAGTTAGTTTTTTCTTTTTTTAAATGACAGCTATTGAAATTTTTTCCCTACATACTTTCCTATTGGGGAAAAAAGACTTGAAAAAAACATGTCAAAAATGTGTAAAAAAAATTCCACCAAAAAATGACATAAAAATGCATGCAACATGAAAAACTGTATGCATCATTAAAGGTGTTTTTTAGCTTTAAAAAAATCCAAACCAAATTTATGTGTGAAGGAAGCCTAAACCATTGTTCTCCTTCAATGAATCTTTGTTAAGGCTTTTGTTTTGTTCTTTTATTGGCCCAAATTTGTAGTGCATCAGATTTTTTCATTATTTCATTTTTTTTTGTAGAGGTCTGTTTTTATAGGCACCTACATTTTTACTGCATTTACCATGTGGGTTAAATAATGAGATGTGCATTTCATTTTTAATAGTTTCATAGTATAATTTTTGCTATGATAAAGTTTGTTTTAATTGGGAGGTTTTATGTGTTGTTTATAGTTTTTTACATTTTTAAATATTTTATTAAACTTTTTTTGAGTCCCACTAGGGTACTTCACCATTAGAGGACTTGATCATTGTCCCATGGTTCTCATAAGAGCTGAAGGTAGGCAACAATAAGAGTGTCTTCACACACGACAGAATTTGTTGCAGAAAATGTCTGTGACTGAAAATCTGTTCCATTCATCTGAATGGGGCTGGCAGAAATCCATGTGCTTGACTCCAAACAACCCCATTCAGATGAATGGAATTGATTTTCAGTTACAGAACTTTTCTGCAACAAATTCTGCCACGTGTGATGGCACCTTAATGCTCATCACTCTGTGAAGGGGAAGCTCCTAGTAGGGATCCGTTGAAAATGTCCCTCAGGAAACAGTTCAATGCCATGTAAAAGATGCTATCACTAAATATATGGACCCATGTGGCTTAATCATGAGGGAACAATATTCAGAATGCATTACACACAGTTTGTGCCACATCAAACTTGCCTATTATCTGGATTCTGGATAAATGTACCTTAGTGTCTATTGTCCTGTATGACTACTGTGTGTATAAGGATTTGATATTTCAGAAAATTTCTCAATAGTGGCTGAACTCCAGCAAGGTTATAAATAACTCTTTGTTAGGCCCCTTTCACACGAGCGAGTTTTCCGCGTGGGTGCAATGCGTGACGTAAATGTATTGCACCCGCACTGAATCCTGACCCATTCATTTCAATGGGTCTGTGTACATGTGCGTTTTTTTTTACGTATCAGTACTGCGTTGCGTGAAAAACGCAGTATGTTCTATATTCTGCGTTGTTCACGCAGCCCTGGCCCCATAGAAGTGAATGGGGCTTCAGTGAAAAACGCATTGCATCCACACGGAAAAAAATGAACAACTGAACGCAATCGCAGACAAAACTGAACTTGCTTGGAAAATGGTGCGAGTTTCACTGAACGCACCCTGAACGCATCCGGACCTAATCCGTCACGCTCGTGTGAAAGAGGCCTTAATGTCCTACAATACTAGAAATAAGCTATTGGCAAAAAATTATTTAGGCAAGAGGTGTACATCTCAGATCAAATACCCTTCAGATTAATCTGGTCAGACAAAAAAAGGGCGTTTTCACATTTCTTGTACAGTATCTGTTGATTTTTAGAGCCTTAGGCCCCTTTCAGACGAGCGAGTTTTCCGCGCAGGTGCAATGCGTGATACGAACGCATTGAGCCCGCACTGAATCCGGACCCATTTATTTTAATGGGTCTGTGTACATGAGCGTTGTGTTTTTAACGCATCACTTGTGCGTTGCGTGAAAATCGCAGCATGTTCTATATTCTGCGTTTTTCACGCAGCCCTGGCCCCATAGAAGTGAATGGGGCTGCGTGAAAAACGCATCGCATCCGCATGCAAGTGCAGATGCCATGCGTTTTTCACTGATGGCTGCTAGGAGATGTTGTTTGTAAACATTTAGTTTTCTATCACGCGTGTGAAAAACTCATCAATGCGTATTTCACCCACGCAATAAAAACTGAACAACTGAACGCAACCGCAAACAAAACTGACTGAACTTGCTTGCAAAATCGTTTGTGTGCAAGAGGCCTTAGAATATATATTTTTCTAAAGAGCATTGTATGCAATAGCATATCCTATGTAGGATCTCTTCAAGAGATACTTTAGAATAAGTTGGCTGATTTTCAGTGCCTTGAATTTTTCAAAAAATTTTCACGTTACACCTACAAACCTAAATGTATTTTATTGGGATTTTATATGTTAGACCAACACAAACTAGCAAGTATATGTGAAGTAAAAGGAAAATCATACATGGTTTTCAAAAATGTTAATGAATAAAAATCTGGAAATGGTGTGCGTGAGTGCATTTGATTTCAGCCCCCCTGAGTCAATACTGTAGGACCACCTTTCGCTGCAAGTATTTTGGGGCATGTCTCTACCAGCTTTGCACATCTAGAGGCTGAAGTGTTTGCCCATTCTTCTTTGCAAAATAGCTCAAGCACAGTCAGATTGGATGGAGAGCGTCTGTGAACAACAATTTTCAAGTCTTGTCACAGATTCTCAATGGGATTTATGTCTGGACTTTGACTGGGCCATTCTAACACATGAATATGCTTTGATCTAAACCATTCCATTGTAGCTCTGGCTGTATGTCTTTGTCCTGCTGGAAGGTGAACCTCCGCCCCAGTGTCAAGTCTTTTGCAGCCTCTACCAGGTTTTCCTCAAGGATTGCCCTGTATCTAGCTCAATCCATCTTCCCATCAACTCTGACCAGCTTCCCTGTCCCTGCAGAAGAAAAGCATCCCACAGCAAGATGCTGCCACCACCTTGTTTCATAGTGGGAATGGTGTTTTCAGGGTAATGTGCAGTGTTAGTTTTCCACCACATATAGCATTTTAGCCAAAAAGTTCAACTTTGGTCTCATCTGACCAGAGTACCTTCTTCCACATATACATAATTTATAAAAGAGGAAGACACCGCGCTAAACCTAATTCACCTGACCCTTATTAACCTCTGGTTCCGTTCGTGTGAAACCTATCCACCTCAGTTAGCAAATAGCAAAATTACCTTGGTTCTGATGTGTGGGATTAGGGGACCACCTTCTCGGGCGTTCCAATACACACGTTCTCTTCTGCGCAGAGGCAAATAGCAGGTAGAAAATAGGCTGTATGGAGTTCGCCCCGGCCGGTAGCGAAACTCCGTTTGTACTTACGCTCACAAGGGGAGCTGGTGACGTCACCTGTTGAGCTACGGGCTGCTGTAAGCACCAAAAAACCTACCTACGCGTTTCGAGTGCACGGCACTCTTCGTCAGGGAATCACTCTAGTGCCTCCAGTAGCTTCCTTTTATTCTACGACTGAGTAAACATATATATAATATAAAAAAAAAATTGAAGGGCACCCTCTGTCCAGACATTATACAGCAAAGCACAATGGAAAATTTAATGGATCCTCCTTTTTTGGTATACAAACAGTTAAAATGGACATACGGGGAGGCGACTTTATTAAAAATATGTCAAAAAAAGAAACCCAATGGATTTTTAATATGAACACACTGGTCCCGCCGAATGGTTTAAACTCAGAAATTGAGTTATTTGGTTTCGATTAAACATATTTAATATATCCTTATCGTTGAACTTCTGCAGCTGGAGCTAATTAAGATTATGAGCGGGTAGAATAAAAGGAAGCTACTGGAGGCACTAGAGTGATTCCCTGACGAAGAGTGCCGTCGTAGGTTTTTTGATGCTTACAGCAGCCCGTAGCTCAACAGGTGACGTCACCAGCTCCCCTTGTGAGCGTAAGTACAAACGGAGTTTCGCTACCGGCCGGGGCGAACTCCATACAGCCTATTTTCTACCTGCTATTTGCCTCTGCGCAGAAGAGAACGTGTGTATTGGAACGCCCGAGAAGGTGGTCCCCTAATCCCACACATCAGAACCAAGGTAATTTTGCTATTTGCTAACTGAGGTGGATAGGTTTCACACGAACGGAACCAGAGGTTAATAAGGGTCAGGTGAATTAGGTTTAGCGTGGTGTCTCCCTCTTTTATAAATTATGTGTATAACCCGTTTATAACAGCTATTGCGGAGCTGTTTTTGACACTGCTGCTTTAATATTGTAATCAGCGCCGGTGGTATATCTTTGTATTGCTATGTTTAGTTGTTCTTCCACATATATGCTGTGTCCCCTACATTGCTTGTTGCAAACTGCAAACAGGACTTCTTATGGCTTTCTTTTTGCCACTCTTCCATAAAGGATAGATTTGTGGAGTACACGACTAATAATTGTCCTGTGGACAGATCCTCCACCTGAGCTGTAGATTTCTGTAGCTCCTCCAGAGTGACCATGGGCCTCTTGGCTGCTTCTCTAATCAGTGCTCTCTTTGCCTGGGCTGTCAGTTCAGGTGGACAGCCATGTCTTGGTAGGCTTGTCTTAGGTTATTTTTTTTTATAACCTAACCCTGCTTTACACTTCTCCACAACGTTATCCCTGACCTGTCTGGTGTGTTCTTTGGTTTTCATGATGCTGTTTGATCTCTAATGTTCTCTAACAAACCTCTGAGGCCTTCATAGAAAAGCTGTAGTTACACTGAGAATAAATTACACAAAGGTGGACTCTGTTAACTAGTTTGGTGACTTCTGAAGGCAATTGGTCATACTGGATTTTATTTAGGGGTATCAGAGTACAGGAGGCTGAATACAAATGTATGCCACACTTTTCAGATTTTTATTTATGATTTTTTTTTAAAACCGTGTATCATTTTATTTTCACTTCACACATACTTGCTACTTTGTGTTGGGACCAAAGCGAGGAGGTGATTGGGATAGGAAGGTTTTACAGAGGGAGACTTGGTGGATCTTTCAACTCAAAACGGTGGCTCTGATGGGGTTAAATGAGCAATTGTCATTCAGTTGTTACATTGAGCCCTGAATTATCACTTGGACCACCGTTTTGTGGGTCCACCTTTCTCCCTCATTTACATCATGTATATACATCTCTGACCCTCTGTATATAATGATGCTATCTCATTGTCCCTCTTTGTTTTTTGTTTGGAACTTTTTTGACTTTAAAAGGGGGGTGCATTCTTTAGCTTAATCACGCCAGCTATTTTGAGGCTCAACCATAAAAACTTCAATAAATTATCTGGAGATCTATGACTCTATGGATCTCCGTGATATGACTTTATTGTTCAATGTATTTGGTGAACCTGTCATGCCTGCTGGTGTAACTGATACATTGGAACAAACCCGCATCACAGTGATGTCGACAACCCTGAGCAATTTGAGGTGGCGCTATGGCAGTGACAGCCGCAGTACTGATAGCTTACTGACGTTTATCTCCACCCCCTGGAGACGAATGTTGCTTGGGCGGTTGCCAGGAATAGAACTGCTTGCCGAGCGCCTCCTACCTCTTGCCGGGTCACCTGACCGGGGAACGATCATGTGCTGTCGTCACATGACCCGATCAGATGAGCTAATGACTTCACGGGGCGGGAAATGGGCGGAACAGTACGGCTATTTAAACATGCCGCGAACTCACCCTTGTTGCTGCTGCCATACGCGGGAAGCCAAGGAGTGACATCCGCACCTCTCTGTGACCAGTCGTTTCATCAAGACTGCACAGCTAAGTATTCAGCTGACTCTGTGCCTGTACACCATCATTGCCTAGCGCTCCTTCTGGACACAGTATTGAACGGCTGTGAACTTAAGTTGGTGGGTCATATTACACCAAGAAAGCCGATTCAACACTGGAGAGCCAGCTTTTTCTTTGATTTGAGTGCAATTCAATCCAGGCTATCTATGTTGTCTTTAACCTGGACTTTGATTATACCGGTGGTCCATCTAGTACATCGTATCTCAAAAGTGACCCTGAATGAGGTGTTCACTGGAGATTTTGAGCCACTTGGACTGGAGTGGCTCCAAATCAGTTTGATTGATTGATGACCAATGTAACTGGTGACCCTGAAATAAGTGGTCACTGGGGATCCTGAGCCACTTGGACTGGAGTGACTTAGAATCTATCGGTCTGAGGATTTCTGTACACCATGAGATTGGCCGTTGGTCGGTTATCTTAGGGCTATACTTACAGAGCCTGAGACATTTGACTGAATCTGTGATGAATTATATCTGTCTACAATCCAGTTGAAATAGTGACCTATATACTTTAAGGTTATAGTCCCCTGAAGAATTGTCAACCTTCAAGGAAACGCGTCGGGACATCTGTTTTTGTTTACTATTGGGATCTATCATTGACCCCAGAGGACTATGTATGTACACTTCACCATACTGATACATAATTTAGTTTACCTCACACCTGTTTTTTCGTCAGTCCATATCTTCCGCCCTCCTTTTTCTGATAGATATTGCCCTTTGTAGATCTCTGGGACCACACTCTATCTTTCGGACAAAGCTGGGCAGTCCACGTTTAGGCAGGGGAACATAGGGCTAGTGGAGAGTTATAGATTGGTTAGGAGGTAGCGCTAGGGACTCCTAGGGCCTTTGACCCAGCAGTGTGTCCCTCTCACTGTGCATTCCTTTCCCTCAATCTATCCTTTACTCT
Source organism: Bufo bufo (assembly GCF_905171765.1). Classification (NCBI taxonomy): domain Eukaryota; kingdom Metazoa; phylum Chordata; class Amphibia; order Anura; family Bufonidae; genus Bufo; species Bufo bufo. The sequence continues at coordinate 221,986,582 of NC_053391.1, forward strand.
ATCCCTCATTTTTTGGTTCCCCCCCTTTTTTCATTCCTATATGGGCACACGCCAATAGGATATATATAGGCAGCATTTCGATTGCATATATTAGAGATTTTTTATCTATACCCAAGGGCCTATTATTTTAATTATTGATACTATTAAATGTTAAGTATTATTTAGCTACCCATATTGTTAAACTTCATTGGATTAAAGGGTTTAGCCCAATACACTTGCACCAGTCTGACCAGACTTTCATTTTGGTTGTGTTTATTGACTTCGATTCACTTGGAGTATGGCTGGATTCCTCTCCACTGGTGTTGACAAAAAATTACTACTCTCTGAGGCTAGTGAGGTTTTCTCTGAGAAGGCCCTAGTCCAGAGTAAATATGCACCTTCATTTAAAGCGGCGTTTAAAGATCTCACCAAAGTTTATAAGGAGCAAATTACCTCCTGGTGGGAGATACAGTCTATTGAAAACTATCTTAAAAATAAAATTGTACCTAGGGGATTGAGGATCACGTTGATACCGGCTAATAGATGTAGAACCACCTCACTGATAAGCAAGTGGGAAGAGGAAGCGACCAAAAGCTCGCTACGGTTTATGCAACTATTACTGGACGAGGAAAGGATCAATCTTGTAGCCCTTGAAAACAAACTAAGGGATCAGATTGAACTAACACAAAAATTCAAAACTGAGACTGATTTTAATAACAAGGAATTACAACTTAAAAATATGTTGGAGAAGTTCCAGTTCCATCTAAAAGAACGAAAACATCGTCAGTTTAATCGAGATCTTCAAGACTTTAGGGACAATCGAGTCTATTCCACCATAGACCGAAGTACACCACAATTTAAACGACCAGACACAGATATTACATCTAGTGAGACTGATGCCTCTGAAAATGAGAAAGAGGTAGGTTACTACAATAAAGGTAGGGGCAGAGGTCGACAAAGGACAAGAGGCCGTAGAAGTGATAGGAACAACCAAAGAGGGGGTCAGACTGGTGGTGGGCTAGATTTTTTAGAGACACCTTATCCACTCCGCAGTCGGGGCCCTCAGAAATTACCGTCACAAACAACAAGGCCGCAGGGAAATCCAACCAAATAGTCAATCTTTCTAGTCAGGCATTGCAGGATTCAGAGTTATGTATCCTAAGCAAGGGCTTATCCTTTGTTCCTGTGTCAAATTTCAACATTTTCAATTGGGTTAGCGACATCCACCTCTTTGCGAGGAAACTCAAGTGGCGGAAACATTTTGCGTTAACTGAGAGACGTGAAAGCAGAGAGATGGGTGTCTCACCCAATATTTTGAAGGATGTTCGTTTATTATTTAGTTTGAGTGAGAGTACACCTCAGGAGGGTAAGGGTCCATTCACTTGCCTCAAAAATAAAAGTGTTAAAATTCCTCCCTCAGGGGACCCCACATGTATAGACGTATTTGTCAACCAGGTATGTCGTGACTTATTGAATCTTACTCCATCCTCACATGGCTTCAACTGTAGTAGGGCCGAGTATAAATCACTGCAAGACCTAGAACACAAGAAAAACCTGACCATCAAACCTTCTGATAAAGGAGGAAACATTGTCTTGATGGACACTACTGATTATAGGGCAATGTGTCAGACTCTGCTCAGTGATAGAGACACATATGAAAGACTGAGCAGCGATCCCACCAGCCTATTTCAGCAAGAACTAGTCCTTATATTACGTGAGGCCAAGTCAGATGACTTGATCTCAGGGGAAGAATTTGATTTCTTATATAAAAAATATCCAACTTTAGCCACCTTTTATAGTTTACCAAAAACTCACAAAGGTGGCACCCCCATAAAAGGACGCCCCATTGTGTCAGGTGTCAACAGCCTGACACAAAATGTGGGGATCTATCTAGATCGCATCTTGGCACCTTTTGTTAAGACATTGCCCTCATACCTGAGAGACACGAGTGATCTCTTGGGCCGCCTGGAGGGGGTATCTCTGGAGGAAGGTACATCTTTGGCCTCAATTGATGTGGAGGCCTTATACTCCTCAATACCCCACACTCTGGGAATAAGGGCAGTAGAAACATACCTTAGCATGAGGGGACGTCAGTTCCATCAACACAATACGTTTGTTTTATGCTTGTTGAACTTTGTCTTGACAAGGAACTATTTCCTATTTGACGGGGTCCTTTACTACCAGCTCAGGGGCACCGCGATGGGGAGTTCCTGTGCCCCGTCGTATGCAAATTTGTTCCTGGGCTGGTGGGAAAGGACCCTGGTCTTCAGTGATACACCCGGCAGATACATCCCATGTATCATAACGTGGGCCAGATTTATAGACGACATTTTTGTCGTCTGGAAGGGCAATGAAAGTGAATTTATTGAGTTTATACAGGAACTAAATTTAAATTCCATCAATATGAAGTTCACGTCAGAATTTAAAAATAACACCTTGCCCTTCCTCGACATTGAAATATCAAGAGATAAAGATAACATGTTGCTGACTAAAACATTCAGGAAGCCCACCTCCACGAATTCATTGTTACATTGGACGAGTCACCATCCACAACCCTTGAAGCGAGGGATACCGGTGGGGCAGTACCTACGTATCAGAAGGAACTGCTCCACCTGGGGTGACTTTAAAGAACAAGCGAAAGATCTACGGCGTAGATTTCGTGAGAGGGGGTATCCGGATGTTGTCCTACGATCAGCATACAAGAGAACTTGTGAGAGCAATAGGGATGAACTACTATACCCCAAACCAAAAACAACTACAAGTGGCCCTATACGCTTGATAGGCACTTTTGATGGTGCCGCAGATCAAGTTAAACGGGTATTGAAAAATCATTGGGAGGTTCTCTTGCTTGACCCTGATATTAAAAATGTTGTCTCAGATACAGTACAAATCACGTATCGTAGGGGCTTGAGCCTCAAGGATCGCCTAGTCCACAGCCACTTCAGCGAGGACCAGGAGGGTGGAGCAACATGGCTCCGACGTCCTATCGGTAGTTTTCGCTGTAGTGGCTGTGTAGCGTGCCCGCACATTTCTCAAGGACGCTCATTTTGTGGTAATGTCACTGGGACTATGTACCAAATTAGACATTTTGTGAATTGCCGCACAGTGGGCGTGATATACAAAGCTAATTGCATATGCGGCCTGGAATATATAGGCAAGACCACCCGCGAGCTACGGCGGCGGGTGGGCGAACATCTGGGCGACATTAGAAATGGCAGCCATACACGTGAATACTGTACATGGTGGTGACACCTCTGGCCTGAAGTTCATGGGAATTGAAGTGGTCCAAAGACCAAAGCGAGGAGGTGATTGGGATAGGAAGGTTTTACAGAGGGAGACTTGGTGGATCTTTCAACTCAAAACGGTGGCTCCGATGGGGTTAAATGAGCAATTGTCATTCAGTTGTTACATTGAGCCCTGAATTATCACTTGGACCACCGTTTTGTGGGTGCACCTTTCTCCCTCATTTACATCATGTATATACATCTCTGACCCTCTGTATATAATGATGCTATCTCATTGTCCCTCTTTGTTTTTTGTTTGGAACTTTTTTGACTTTAAAAGGGGGGTGCATTCTTTAGCTTAATCACGCCAGCTATTTTGAGGCTCAACCATAAAAACTTCAATAAATTATCTGGAGATCTATGACTCTATGGATCTCCGTGATATGACTTTATTGTTCAATGTATTTGGTGAACCTGTCATGCCTGCTGGTGTAACTGATACATTGGAACAAACCCGCATCACAGTGACGTCGACAACCCTGAGCAATTTGAGGTGGCGCTATGGCAGTGACAGCCGCAGTACCGATAGCTTACTGACGTTTATCTCCACCCCCTGGAGACGAATGTTGCTTGGGCGGTTGCCAGGAATAGAACTGCTTGCCGAGCGCCTCCTACCTCTTGCCGGGTCACCTGACCGGGGAACGATCATGTGCTGTCGTCACATGACCCGATCAGATGAGCTAATGACGTCACGGGGCGGGAAATGGGCGGAACAGTACGGCTATTTAAACATGCCGCGAACTCACCCTTGTTGCTGCTGCCATACGCGGGAAGCCAAGGAGTGACATCCGCACCTCTCTGTGACCAGTCGTTTCATCAAGACTGCACAGCTAAGTATTCAGCTGACTCTGTGCCTGTACACCATCATTGCCTAGCGCTCCTTCTGCACACAGTATTGAACGGCTGTGAACTTAAGTTGGTGGGTCATATTACACCAAGAAAGCCGATTCAACACTGGAGAGCCAGCTTTTTCTTTGATTTGAGTGCAATTCAATCCAGGCTATCTATGTTGTCTTTAACCTGGACTTTGATTATAGCGGTGGTCCATCTAGTACATCGTATCTAAAAAGTGACCCTGAATGAGGTGTTCACTGGAGATTTTGAGCCACTTGGACTGGAGTGGCTCCAAATCAGTTTGATTGATTGATGACCAATGTAACTGGTGACCCTGAAATAAGTGGTCACTGGGGATCCTGAGCCACTTGGACTGGAGTGACTTAGAATCTATCGGTCTGAGGATTTCTGTACACCATGAGATTGGCCGTTGGTCGGTTATCTTAGGGCTATACTTACAGAGCCTGAGACATTTGACTGAATTTGTGATGAATTATATCTGTCTACAATCCAGTTGAAATAGTGACCTATATACTTTAAGGTTATAGTCCCCTGAAGAATTGTCAACCTTCAAGGAAACGCGTCGGGACATCTGTTTTTGTTTACTATTGGGATCTATCATTGACCCCAGAGGACTATGTATGTACACTTCACCATACTGATACATAATTTAGTTTACCTCACACCTGTTTTTTCGTCAGTCCATATCTTCCGCCCTCCTTTTTCTGATAGATATTGCCCTTTGTAGATCTCTGGGACCACACTCTATCTTTCGGACAAAGCTGGGCAGTCCACGTTTAGGCAGGGGAACATAGGGCTAGTGGAGAGTTATAGATTGGTTAGGAGGTAGCGCTAGGGACTCCTAGGGCCTTTGACCCAGCAGTGTGTCCCTCTCACTGTGCATTCCTTTCCCTCAATCTATCCTTTACTCTATCCCTCATTTTTTGGTTCCCCCCCCTTTTTTCATTCCTATATGGGCACACGCCAATAGGATATATATAGGCAGCATTTCGATTGCATATATTAGAGATTTTTTATCTATACCCAAGGGCCTATTATTTTAATTATTGATACTATTAAATGTTAAGTATTATTTAGCTACCCATATTGTTAAACTTCATTGGATTAAAGGGTTTAGCCCAATACACTTGCACCAGTCTGACCAGACTTTCATTTTGGTTGTGTTTATTTACTTTGTGTTGGTATATCACATAAAATCCCATGTAAAAAATAAATTTAAGTTTGTGGGTGTAACGTGAAAAAAATTGGAAAAATTATAAAGGTATGAATACTTGTTCAATGCTTTGTAGGTTGTGTGCATGAACATGTACATTTAGTAAGTCATTTGGCGTCAATACGCTGTCTGTAGTGTGCCCAGGATTAGTGGCAAGCATAGGAATAGGAAGAGGTGAGCATATGAGACAACCAGGAGATTTTACAGATCTTCTAGGAGATAGCTTCCATTTCTCCTGTACATTTAAAAAAAGATGGCAAGTATAAGGTAGTAATGCACTTTAATACGAACTGTTTTTGAAAGAAGGTTTGTCCCTCTATTCAAAGTATTGCTTTCACAGTAGTCTCAATAAGATTCCGAGGTGAGACTTGGATCCTGAAACAAAATACACTTAATACCCAAACCATGGCCTTCTGTCTTGACATAGTATTTTTTCAAAGAAGCTTCTGATCTCCGTTGTTTCATCCCTCTGTATGCCACATATCAACACTTATGACAGCATAAAAAAGGGAGGAATTCCTTGTGATGTGTTGTGACTAAGCCCCTAAACAAACTAAGTTGAATAAAATTAATGTCAAGGAACTACAAATATATGTTTGCCAGAATGCCAAGAGAAATTTTTTTTTTAAATGGTTCATGTCCTCAAGGTCAAAATGGCTTAGTCCTCTTCACACAAGCAAGTTTTCCATCCATGATTGAATCTTGATTCATTCAATTTGTGGGTCTATATACATGAACATTGTTTATCACTGATAATCTCTGTGTTCAGGAACAATCGCAGGATGTCTATGTTGTATGTTTTTCCTTCAGCTCTGGTCCAAAAGAAATTATGGGGATTGCATGAAAAGCTGAAGGTTTTAAGACAGATTGTCATATTACATAAAGTAATTTTTTTCAATACAATGTTGTTTTAGCCCCACATTTTGTATATTCACAAGCAATGGATAAAAGGATAAAATGTTTGTTACATAATTTTTCCTGAATATGGCAATACCCTGTATGTAGTCATAAACTGCTGTCCAGGCACATAGCAGAGCTCAGAAGGGAAGGAGTGATATTTGGTGTTTTAAGCGCCAGATTTTGATTGGAATGCTTTTAAGCACCATATTGCATTTGCAGAAGGCCTTGAGGCAACCAATACAGTGGAAATGCCCAAAAAGTGACCCCATGTTGGAAACTACATCACTCAAGGATTTTTATCTAGGGTTGTAGTGATCGTTTTGACCCCACAGGTGTTTCACAGAATTTGTCAACACTGGACTGTAAAAGTGAAAATTTTTATTTTTTCCATTAAAATGTTGCTTTAGACTCGCGTACATTTTGCTTTTTCACAAGGGTAAAAGGTCCAAAAAGCACCCCACAGTTTGTTACACATTTTCTCCTGGATATGGCAATACCCCATATGTGGTCATAAATTGCTGTATGGGAGCACAGAAGAATTGAAGGAGTGCTATTAGGCTTTTGGACATCAGATTTTAATGGAATGCCTTTTGTACACCATGTCACATTTGCAGAGACCATGAGGTATCAGTACAATGGAAACCCTGAAGAAGTGGACCCATTTTGCAAACTTCACCCCTCATGAAATTTAACTAGGGCTGTAGTGAGAATTTTTACCCCACAGGTTGTGTGCAATTATTCCACAGATATGCCTTTCAGTACCCAATATGTTGAGCCCAGTCTGCATAAAAGTTAGCCCTCTTATCATTACGCTGGCGTTTCCGATTTTTGAAAAACCCTACACGTGACCATAATCTGATGCTTGGAAATATGGCAAATGCAAATTTGAGACCTAATTTGGTCATTTACCACAGAACCGACAATTGCAGAGGCTCTGAGGTGAAATAAAAAAAGAAACTCCCAAGAAGGGAACCTATTTTGAAAACTACACCCTTAGGCCTCTTTCAGACGGGCGTTGCGGGAAAATGTGCGGGTGCGTTACGGGAACACCGCGATTTTTCCGCACGAGTGCAAAACATTGTAAATTTGCACTCTGCGTGAGAAAAATCGCGCGTGCGTTTGGTACCCTAACCTGAACTTCTTCACAGAAGTTCAGGCTTGGGATCGGTGTTCTGTAGATTGTATTATTTTCCCTTATAACATGGTTATAAGGGAAAATAATAGCATTCTGAATACAGAATGCATAGTAGTAACATCGCTGGAGGGGTTAAAAAAAAATATTTTTTTTTTTAACTCACCCCTGTGACGAGGGGACAACCTCTGCGTTTTGGAGGAAAGAAGGTTTGTACACAAACATAGAAAAGGATTCTTTACGGTAAGAGCAGTGAGACTTTGGAACTCTCTGCCTGAGGAGGTGGTGATGTGAGTACAATAAAGGAATTCAGAGGGGCTCTGGATGTATTTCTGGAGTGTAATAATATTACAGGATATAGCTTACTAGAGAGGGGGTCGTTGATCCAGGGAGATTATTCTGATTGCCTGAATTGGAGTCAGGAAGGAATTTTTTATTCCCTAAAGTGAGAAAAATTGGCTTCTCTACCTCACAGTTTTTTTTTTGCCTTCCTCTGCATCAACTTGCAGGATGACAGGCCGAACTGGATGGACAAATGTCTTTTTTCGGCCTTATGTACTATGTTACTATGCTACTATGTTAGTCCACTTGATCGCGATGCCCGGCATCTCCTTCTGTCTCCTTTACTGAACATGACCTGTGGTGAGCATTCATTACAGGTCAAGGACCTGTGGTGACGTCACTCCGGTCATCACATGATCCATCACCATGGTAAAAGATCATGTGATGGATCATGTGATGACCGGAGTGACGTCACCACAGGTCCTTGACCTGTAATGAATGCTCACCACAGGTCCTGTTCAGTAAAGGAGACAGAAGGAGATGCCGGGCATTGCGATCAAGTGGACTAGGGTGAGTTAAATTATATATATATATTTTTTTTTAACCCCTCCAGCGATGTTTTACTATGCATTCTGTATTCAGAATGCTATTATTTCTCCTTATAACCATGTTATAAGGGAAAATAATAATGATCGGGTCTCCATCCCGATCGTCTCCTAGCAACCGTGCGTGAAAATCGCACTGCATCCGCACTTGCTTGCGGATGCTTGCGATTTTCACGCAACCCCATTCACTTCTATGGGGAATGATATGGGGAATATACAGGGAGTGCAGAATTATTAGGCAAGTTGTATTTTTGAGGATTAATTTTATTATTGAACAACACCCTGTTCTCAATGAACCCAAAAAACTCATTAATATCAAAGCTGAATATTTTTGGAAGTAGTTTTTAGTTTGTTTTTAGTTTTAGTTATTTTAGGGGGATATCTGTGTGTGCAGGTGACTATTACTGTGCATAATTATTAGGCAACTTAACAAAAAACAAATATATACCCATTTCAATTATTTATTTTTTTACCAGTGAAACCAATATAACATCTCGACATTCACAAATATACATTTCTGACATTCAAAACAAACAAAAACAAATCAGTGACCAATATAGCCACCTTTCTTTGCAAGGACACTCAAAAGCCTGCCATCCATGGATTCTGTCAGTGTTTTGATCTGTTCACCATCAACATTGCGTGCAGCAGCAACCACAGCCTCCCAGACACTGTTCAGAGAGGTGTACTGTTTCCCTCCTTGTAAATCTCACATTTGATGATGGACCACAGGTTCTCAATGGGGTTCAGATCAGGTGAACAAGGAGGCCTGTCATTAGATTTTCTTCTTTTATACCCTTTCTTGCCAGCCACGCTGTGGAGTACTTGGACGCGTGTGATGGAGCATTGTCCTGCATGAAAATCATGTTTTTTCTTGAAGGATGCAGACTTCTTCCTGTACCACTGCTTGAGAAGGTGTCTTCCAGAAACTGGCAGTAGGACTGGGAGTTGAGCTTGACTCCATCCTCAACCCGAAAAGGCCCCACAAGCTCATCTTTGATGATACCAGCCCAAACCAGTACTCCACCTCCACCTTGCTGGTGTCTGAGTCGGACTGGAGCTCTCTGCCCTTTACCAATCCAGCCACGGGCCCATCCATCTGGCCCATCAAGACTCACTCTCATTTCATCAGTCCATAAAACCCTAGAAAAATCAGTCTTGAGATATTTCTTGGCCCAGTCTTGACGTTTCAGCTTGGGTGTCTTGTTCAGTGGTGGTCGTCTTTCAGCCTTTCTTACGTTGGCCATGTCTCTGAGTATTGCACACCTTGTGCTTTTGGGCACTCTAGTGATGTTGCAGCTCTGAAATATGGCCAAACTGGTGGCAAGTGGCATCTTGGCAGCTGCACGCTTGACTTTTCTCAGTTCATGGGCAGTTATTTTGCGCCTTGGTTTTTTCCACACGCTTCTTGCGACCCTGTTGACTATTTTGAATGAAACGCTTGATTGTTCGATGATCACGCTTCAGAAGCTTTGCAATTTTAAGAGTGCTGCATCCCTCTGCAAGATATCTCACTATTTTTGACTTTTCTGAGCCTGTCAAGTCCTTCTTTTGACCCATTTTGCCAAAGGAAAGGAATTTGCCTAATAATTATGCACACCTAATATAGGGTGTTGATGTCATTAGACCACACCCCTTCTCATTACAGAGATGCACATCACCTAATATGCTTAATTGGTAGTAAACTTTCGAGCCTATACAGCTTGGAGTAAGACAACATGCATAAAGAGGATGATGTGGTCAAAATACTCATTTGCCTAATAATTCTGCACTCCCTGTAGAGCATGCTGCGATTTTCACGCAACGCACAAGTGATGCGTGAAAATCACCGCTCATGTGAACAGCCCCATAGAAATGAATGGGTCGGTATTCAGTGCGGGTGCAATGCGTTCAACTCACGCATCGCATCCGCGCGGAATACTCGCCCGTGTGAAAGGGGCCTTAAGGAATTCATCTATGGTATAGAGAAAACTTTTAGTTTGTGAAGTGACACCCCTCAAGTATTTATCTAGCAGTATAGTTAGAATTTCCGTATCATCCCACATGATATACCGTATTTTTTGCCCCATAAGACAAATTTCCCCCCCTAAAAGTAGGGCAAAAATGCCCCTGCGTCTTATGGGGCGAATACTAATGAGCACTTCCATTATGGAAGCGCGCATTAGTACCAGAGGACCAGGAAGCTGTGAAGGCTTTGTACTCACCACTTCCTGGTCCTCGGCTGTCGGCTGTTCAGGGCTGCGCACAGAATGAGGGCACACTGTGACCTCACGCTGTGCGTGCCAGTTCACAGCACAGCCGGCGGCACAAGGAAGAGGATCGCGCTGGAGGAGAGGGGCGGGGTCGTCCGGAGCGGGAAAGGTAAGTGCTTTTTTATTTTATTACATATGAGGCTGATGGGGGGCTAATATAAGGATACTGGTGGCTGCTATAACGCTGCTGGGGGCTAATAAAACACTGCTGGGGGCATGGTGACAGGCACTGATGGCTAATATAATGCTGCTGGGGGCATGGTGACAGGCAATGGGGGCTAATATAACGCTGCTGGGGGCATGGTGACAGGCAATGGGGGCTAATATAACGCTGCTGGGGGCATGGTGACAGGCAATGGGGGCTAATATAACGCTGCTGGGGGCATAGTGACAGGCACTGGTGGCTAATATAACGCTGCTGCGGGCTAATAAAACACTGCTGGGGGCATGGTGACAGGCACTGGTGGCTAATATAATGCTGCTGGGGGCATGGTGACAGGCAATGGGGGCTAATAAAACACTGCTGGGGGCATGGTGACAGGCACTGGTGGCTAATATAATGCTGCTGGGGGCATGGTGACAGGCAATAGGGGCTAATATAACGCTGCCGGGGGCATGGTGACAGGCACTGGTGGCTAATATAATGCTGCTGGGGGCATGGTGACAGGCAGTGGGGGCTAATATAACGCTATTGGCGGCATGGTGACAAGCATTGGTGGCTAATATAATGCTGCTGGGGGCATGGTGACAGGCAGTGGGGGCTAATATAATGCTGCTGGGGGCATATTGACCGGCAAAGGGAGCTAATATAAAGCTGCTGGGGTGGATAACAGGCAATGGGGGCTGATATGAGGCTGCTGGGGGCTGGTGACAGGCAATGGGGGCTGATATGAGGCTGCTGGGGGCTGGTGACAGGCAATGGGGGCTGATATGAGGCTGCTGGGGGCTAATGAGAGGTAATGGGGGCTGAAGAGAGGCTGCTGGGGACTGGTGAGAGGCATATGGGGCTCTTATCTGAGGTCTGATTGGGGGACATTCACGTTGGGAGTCAGATCTGAGGTCTTATTAACATTGGGGGTCTTATTGGGGCTGTCAGCTGAGGTCTGATTAACATTGGGGGTCTGATTGGTGGTCTGACCAGAGGTCTAATGAAAAATATTTTTTTTCTTATTGTCCTTCTCTAAAACCTAGGTGTGTATTATGGGCCGGTGCGTCTTATAGGGTGAAAAAATACACTACATCTAGGGTATAGTGGAATGTTAGTTTGTGAGGTGACATCTTCTCATAGTATTAAATAGGGGAACAGTGAGAAATTTTAGTTAGCTAACCAAGGGCAACTTGAAAATCTTGCACTAGGGAAAATGAGAATGGAAAATCCCACTTCCAACCTACCCACCCTTCCATATAAAATACTAGGTGACCAGAGGGGTGAAATGGCCACTGGTCAGCAATGTGTGAATGCTGAGGAGGCAGATGGTTCCCAACCCCCCCCTCCCCTTTTTTATACTTTTACTTCACACGGGGCCTTTTCACAGGCTCTTCAGCAGCACTCTACTACTCTGACAAGATCTATGAACTGAACTTGTCAGAGTTGGTGATGCCAGTAAATCCAGTGTTCAGCTCTTTTATTGGCCAGTCTGTTACTAACTGGTCAATTACAGCAACCGCCGGCATGAGAGTTGGAGGTCTAGTGCCTAGGGCTGTACCTTTAGGGAAGGGGGGGGCATTGATGCAAGGTGTCTTTCTGGGAGGGGAGCAGGAGCCAGCTGCAGACTTACTGAGGAAGTGCTGCCCACCTGTTGTAAGTCAGACCCATTACAGTTAAAGAGCATCTGTAAGCAAATTTGTATCTATGAAACAGAATGACCTGTTGCATGTGCACTTGGCAGCGGAAGGCATCTGCGTTGGTCCCATGTTCATATTTGCCCTCATTGCTGATAAAAGTAAGGTTTTTATATATGGAAATGAGCCTCTAGGAGCAATGGGGGTGTTGCCGTTACACCTAGAGACTCTGCTCTCTCTGCAACTTCCACGCCCTTTCCACTTTGACAGTGCCAGGCATTATGATATTTCTACCGCCTGGTCCTGTCAATCAAAGTGCAGGGCATGCAGCAGTTTCAGAGACAGCAGAGCCTCTAATTGTAATGGCAACGCCCCCATTGCTCCTAGAGTCTTATTTCATTACAGAGTGGGGGCACTAATGGACACCATTACCTAAACCTCTAGGTTGTCACTAATAGTGGAGGCACTTTTACAATCTGTGGAAGCACTATTACTGTCAGGAGAACTAAAGGGGCAGAATTATTGTGTAGAGTACTATATGCGGGGACACACACGGTGCACTGATCCTATGTGGAACATAAAAAGGGGTACTACTGTGGGGAGCACTAGGAATTCTCTATTACTGTGCATTATAATCGTGTGGTGCACTAATGGAGGCAGTAAACTCTCCAGAGGCTAATGGTGGCTAGGAGAAGTAGCCATAGGGTTCTGTGCTGGGTGGAGGACATGCAGAAAGAGAAGACATCTCTTGTGAATCATTGGATATGTTTATTCTGCCGTTGCGTCTGAAAGACAAGTAGAGCCAGCACTCCATAGCAATGTAAACCAAAGATGTGTGATTTATTCCAATGCTTGAAAAAGTCTCTGCGACCAAAAAGTTGCATCTTGAATAAACAACACACCGTTGCTTTATATTGCTATGGATTGCTGCCTCTACTTTTTGTTTGGCGTTAGTTGGACTAAACCCCACATTGATGACCACCCACTCTACTTTTGATTTTTGTTTGTTTGTTAGGGTGCTGTGCCCTCTATTTTTGTATTTTGACTGTGTCTAATCTATTTGTAATTCACCAAAACAAGATGATATAATAGCATATGTGAGCTTTGCCCTTGGTCTCCACTCCCTAATAATTTGACTTCCACAAACGAGAATGGAATTTGGAAAAAATGAAACGTAACTATTATTAATTCATGTTAAAAATGCAAAAAGTGTGAGTTACGTGCCAACATGTGTACAAGGGGAGCAATAAACATGTATATAGGTCACAAGGAAAGTCTGTGGGGCTGAGTCATATTTCAACAATAAAGTAGTGTATGAGAACAGGCCCCCTCTCAATGGACAATGAATAGATATAGACATCAGACAATTGTGTCCGTCACGATGCCTCTGGTATTTGAACTGGAGCTGTTGTATGAAGTGAGTGATAATTATTACAAGAGTTACGATGTGCAGAACCTCTCCACAGGCAAAGGATGTAGTGCACAACGATAGCTGAATGGGCAAATAATTCATAGTAACATAGTAACATCGTTTATAAGGCCGAAAAAAGACATCTGTCCATCTAGTTCAGCCTGTTATCCTGCAGTTGATCCAGAGGAAGGCAAAAAAAAAACAAAAAAACTGTGAGGTAGAAGCCAATTTTCCCCACTTTAGAGGAAAAAAAATCCTTCCTGACTCCAATCAGGCAATTAGAATAACTTCCTGTTATTGCCCTTGCTGAATTATTAAATATTCATCCTGAACTATATTTTATATTCTTTCATATTTCAGTCTAGTCTGTGACCAGTCTGGTGATTGGTGATACTCTGGTACCTGAGCACTATATGGTCATTGTAATTCAGTCTCTGTATATAGCCAATATTCACTTAAAGTACAACGGTCATTTTGGTATTAAAGGGGTTCTCTGGGAATTAAGAAAATGAAATACTTAAATATTACTTCATCATAATATATTACAAAATACCTTTCATTAGTTATAATGGCTCGTTTTGTCCGGGGAGCAATCATTAGGAGAAATAAAATGGCCCCCATCCTACTAGTCCACACAAAACCTGTCCTAATTACACAGGAGGACAAGTTAAAGATCTGCGCCATCTTCCTCTCTTACTTGTTAGGGATTATGATCCTGAATACAGTTTAATATGATCTTCAGATGAATCTCTGTAGGAATGGAGGTCATGAGGAGATATGAAGTACAGAGAGGAAGTGGGGGTGTAGATAATGAGCAGCAGCACTTGTATGCAGTCTCCATTACCACAGTGTGTCCTGTCCTGTCTGTACTTCATGTCTCCTTATGAACTCCATTCCTACAAAGATTCAGCTGAAGATCTTATCATCTGTATTCAGAATCTGTCACGAGGGTGTCAAGAACCACGCCTGACTCTGTTATACCCGGGGTCAGGAAGTCGCAGCGGTTGGCTGCACGCTCTATGTAAGATAGGGCTGTTTCCTTATGGTAGCTTTCTGGGTTTGCTTTGCAAACCCTTTTGGCTCACTCAGGGATCCGTAGCTCCTTCTCCTCAGCTGTTCCTTGTCCAGCACTCCCAAACCTCCTTATATTCCCCTCTCACACTTCTCTGGTTGCCAGATATAGAGCTTCCTGCCTGGACATCTATTCTGACCCTCTGGAGCTGTGTTGCTGCGTTCTCTGGTAGTTGGTCCAAGAACGCTACCCTCCGGATCCCTGTTGGACCTTTGTGGTCTATTGTGGTCGCCCACCTGGGTGTATGTGTTTGTCTGTTTTGTCTGTCCTCTCCCTGGTGTTTCCCTCTTAGTGACAGTGGTGCGGACTAGCGATCCCACGGCCCGTTCACTATCAAGGGCTCATTTTAGGAAAAGCCAGGGTTTAGGCACGTGATCGCCGCACGGGTGAGGAACCCGTATAGGGACGTCAGGGCAGTCAGGTGCCAGCCGCAAGGTGAGTTAGGGGTCACCACCTTTCCCTCTCCCTTGGGCAGGGCTTTCCTTTTTCCTCCCTGTGCGTGACGCGGTCATTACATTATATCTGGCCTTATTTTGTGTCGGTAAAAAAATTAAATAAAATAAAAAAATTTTTTTTTTTTACCTACTTAGAATCCAGTATGGATCAAAATTGCTGCTCTGCCCAAACAATTTCATGGCCCTGTCTTTGGAGGTGGCAGGATTGAAGGCGTTGGTCCTCCAGCAACAGCAGCAATTACAACTGACCGCAAGCCCAGCGGTTGCTACTGGTAACCAGGTTGTTGCGGAACCCAAGGTCCCTCTCCCTGACAGATTTTTCAGGGGGAAGGGACAAGTTTTTGACATTCCGTGAGGCCTGTAAATTATATTTTAAACTGCGGCCCTTACTCCTCTGGTAATGAAGACCAGCGGGTGGGGGTTGTTATTTCCCTGCTGCAGGGGACCCGCAGTCCCTGTGCGTCTCTTTACCTACTGATTCCCAGGCTCTTCGGTCAGTGGATGAGTTTTTCGGGGCCTTGGGTTTCATATATGACGACCCTGACCGAGTTGCACTGGCTGAATCAAGATTACGGAGACTCTTACAAGGAGAGCGGCCGGTAGAGGAGTATTTCTCTGAATTCCGTAGGTGGGCTACGGATACCCAATGGAACGACCCGGCTCTCAGGAGTCAGTTCTGCTCTGGGTTATCCGAAAGGGTTAAGGATGCGCTTGCATTATATGAGACCGTCTTTTCCCTTGATGCGGTTATGTCCCTTTCTATCCGAATAGATAGACGCCCTTAGGGACAGGTTGAAAAAACCGGAGCAATTGGTAACCCCTCCCAAGCAGCAGTTAGTCTGTACGGACTTAGACGAGCCTATGCAGCTAGGAGGAACTACTCGTCAGGTCCGTCCTCCTGAGGCTCGCCGTAGGCGTGGGGTTTGTTTTTTTTGTGGGGAGAGGGGTTATTTCATTAATGTCTGTCCTTCTTTCCTCAGAAACAAAAGACCCGTCGGAAAACTACTAACCCCAGGCTGTGTGGAGGATGTCAGCCGGGGGGTATACGTTTCCTCCATACGTACATCGCAATTTGTGTTGCCAGCGGTTATTGTTTTTGGTGATAAGACAGAGACTATTTCTTTCTTTCTAGACAGTGGAGCAGGGGTAAATTTGATAGATGCCCATTTTGCCCGCACTATGGGTTTGTCTCTCTGTACGCTACAGAGACCTATTCCCATATTCGCTATTGATTCTGCTCCTCTGTCTCAGAGAAACCTCACCCACGTTGTTCATAATTTACACCTTTGGGTAGGGTACTACCATAACGAGATACTTTCATGTTATGTTCTGGAGGGGCTTCCCACTCCGGTAGTGCTGGGTCTTCCCTGGTTGGTAGCGCACAATCCAGTGGTGGATTGGCAGGCCAGGGAGATATTGGAGTGGAGTGAGCAGTGCAGAGAAAATTGCTTAAATAGCAATTGCTTAGTCGCCTCCATAACTACCCTACCTACATTTATTTCGGATTTTGAGGATGTTTTTTCTGAAAAGGGTTGTCAGAAGTTACCATCTCATCGTCCTTATGATTGCCTGGTTAACCTTATTCCCGGCGCAAAGTTACCCAAGACCAGGTTATATAATCTTTCGGGTCCAGAGAGACAAGCCATGAAAGATTATATCTCCGAGAGCTTGGGCTAAGGGACACATCAGACCCTCTTCTTCACCCGTGGCTGCAGGGTTTTTCTTCGTTAAAACGAAAGATGGGGGCCTGCGTCCTTGCCTAGATTTTCACGAATTAAATCGGATAACCATCCGAGACCCATACCCTCTTCCTCTCATTCCTGACCTGTTTAACCAGATTGCGGGTGCTAGGTGGTTCTCCAAACTTGATCTTAGGGGGCCTACAATCTGATTCGTATGAAGGAGGGGGATGAGTGGAAGACAGCTTTTAACACCCCTGGGGGCATTATGAAAATCTAGTTATGCCTTTCGGTCTGACCAATGCTCCTGCCGTCTTTCAACATTTCGTTAATGACATTTTTAGTCATCTAATCGGCAGGTTTGTGGTAATATACCTAGATGATATTTTAATTTATTCGTCTGATCTGAGAACACATGAGGTGCATGTCAGACAAGTACTGCAGGTCCTACGGACGAATAAATTATATGCTAAAATTGAAAAATGTGTCTTCGCCGTTCAGGAGATACATTCCTAGGTTATTTTTATCTGCTTCAGGTTTCCGTATGGATCCTAGAAAGGTCCAGGCAATTTTAGATTGGGATCTTCCTGAGAACCTCAAAGCACTACAACGGTTCTTGGGCTTCGCGAATTTCTATAGGAAATTCATTAAAAATTATTCACTTATTGTAAAACCCCTTACTGACATGACTAGGAAGGGGACTGATTTTCTAAATGGTCTGACGCCGCTAAAGTTGCTTTTTCCTCTCTAAAAGAGAGGTTTACCTCAGCACCTGTACTAGTCCAACCTAATGTCTCTCAGCCTTTTATTGTTGAAGTCGATGCGTCAGAGGTGGGAGTGGGGGCGGTGCTGTCTCAGGGTCCGTTTCCTGGCAAATGGCGTCCTTGTGCTTTCTTTTCTAAAAAACTATCTGCAGCAGAAAAGAACTACGATATTGGCAATAGGGAACTATTAGCTATTAAACTTGCGTTTGAGGAGTAGCGTCACTTTTTAGAGGGGGCAAGGTCCACCCCGTCACTGTGATTACGGACCACAAAAATCTTCTGTACCTCGAATCAGCTAAGCGTCTCACCCCTAGACAGGCTAGGTGGTCGCTATTTTTTACCAGGTTTAACTTTGTGATTACCTATCTTCCTGGGGCAAAAAATACTAAGGCTGATGCACTATCTCGTTGTTTCCCTGGAGGGGGTAATGTGAGTGATCCGGTGCCCATTCTTCAAAGAGGAGTGGTTGTTTCTGCGGTACACTCTGTTCTGGAGGGGAAGGTGTTAGAGGCCCAGGGGGACGCCCCGGTCTCTTACCCCTCAGAGAAATTGTTTGTACCGTTGAACCTACGTTTCGAATTATTAAAGGAACATCATAATTCGGCACTTGCTGGGCACCCGGGTAGTAAAGCAACCTTGGAGCTATTGTCTCGTAGTTTTTGGTGGCCAAGGTTGCGTCAGGATGTATTGGATTTTTGTTTCTTCTTGTTCTACCTGTGCGCGCGCAAAAGTTTCACATACACGTCCTGCAGGGTCTCTATTACCACTCGTCATTCCCAATAGACCGTGGACACATCTGTCAATGGATTTTATCACTGACTTACCTTTGTCTGCGGGTAAAACAGTTATTTTGGTAGTAGTGGACAGGTTTAGCAAAATGGTACACTTCATTGCGTTACCCTGCACTACCTAATGCTAAGACTCTTGCTCAGGTATTCGTCAGTGAAATCGTGAAGCTTCACGGGGGTCCCTTCCGATGTTGTTTCGGATCGGGGTACCCAGTTTATTTCTAAATTTTGGAAAGCTTTTTGTTCCCGTTTGGGGGTACACTTGTCCTTTTCCTCAGCTTTCCATCCTCAGTCGAATGGACAGACTGAGCGAACCAACCAAAACCTTGAGACATATCTAAGATGTTTTGTGTCTGAAAACCAAGAGTTGTGGTCATCATATTTACCGTTAGCTGAGTTTGCCATAAATAATCGTCGTCAGGAATCCACTGGCAAGTCACCATTTCTTGGTGCATATGGTTTTCATCCCCAATTCTGTACTTTCAAAGAGGGGGGTCTTCTGGGGTTCCCGAAGAGGAACGGTTTTCGTCATCTCTTTCATCGGTATGGCAGAAGGTGCAAGCTAACTTGAAAAATATGGGAGGTAAATACAAATGCATGGCTGATAAGAGACGGTCGCCAGGTCCGGACCTAGAAGTGAATGACTATGTGTGGTTGTCTACTAGGAATATTAAATTGAAGGTTCCCTCTTGGAAACTGGGTCCTAGGTTTATTGGCCCTTACAAAATTGTAGCCATCATCAACCCTGTGGCTTTTCGCCTGGAGTTACCTCAGACTTTTAAAATTCATAATGTTTTTCATAAGTCGTTACTCAAAAAATATGTTCCACCTCTAGAACCGTCACCGCTGCCACCCCCTCCTGTTGTTGTAGATGGTAATCTAGAATTTCAGATATCCAAAATTGTTAATTCTCGTCGGGTCCGCCGCTCTCTTCAATATCTGGTGCATTGGAGAGGTTACGGTCCCGAGGAAAGAATGTGGGTTCCTGCGCCTGAGGTAAACGCCGACAGGCTAGTTCGGGTTTTTCATGCCTCTCATCCTGAGAGACCTGGTCCTGAGTGTCCGGAGGCCCCTCATAGATAGGGGGGTACTGTCACGAGGGTGTCAAGAACCACGCCTGACTCCGTTATACCCGGGGTCAGGAAGTCGCAGCGGTTGGCTGCACGCTCTATAGGGCTGTTTTCCTTATGGTAGCTTTCTGGGTTTGCTTTGCAAACCCTTTTGGCTCACTCAGGGATCCGTAGCTCCTTCTCCTCAGCTGTTTCTTGTCCAGCACTCCCAAACCTCCTTATATTCCCCTCTCACACTTCTCTGGTTGCCAGATATAGAGCTTCCTGCCTGGACATCTATTCTGACCCTCTGGAGCTGTGTTGCTGCGTTCTCTGGTAGTTGGTCCAGAAAGCTACCCTCCGGATCCCTGTTGGACCTTTGTGGGTCTATTGTGGTCGCCCACCTGGGTGTATGTGTTTGTCTGTTTTGTCTGTCCTCTCCCTGGTGTTTCCCTCTTAGTGACAGTGGTGCGGACTAGCGATCCCACCGGCCCGTTCACTATCTAGAACTCATTTTAGGGAAAGCCAGGGTTTAGGCACGTGATCGCTGCACGGGTGAGGAACCCGTCTAGGGACGTCAGGGCAGTTAGGTGCCAGCCGCAAGGTGAGTTAGGGGTCACCACCTTTCCCTCTCCCTTGGGCAGGGCTTTCCCTTTTTCCTCCCTGTGAGTGACGCCGGTCATTACAGAATTATAATTAGAGATGAGCAAATTTTAAAAAAATTCGTCCGGTTCGCCGAATTGTTCGCAAAAATTTGGTACGATTCAAGTTTATTTGCGCCGAATCGCGTTAAAAAGCGTCTATTTCCTGGCTCCAGAGAGCCTTTATAGTGGTGTAGAACACTGTGCCTTGCAGTAACACGCATAGGGAGTCTGCTGTGGTAGTGAAATAATACTGTGAGTCAGTATGACATACAGATGACAGGCGTCACTCAAATAATTCAAATATGAACTCAGCCTTACAGGTTGATGTTAGCGGCAAGAAGAAGCGCACTCCTTTTACACTGTTGTCAGCTGATTCCACATAGATGTCTACAGAACCTGTTCTATTAAACGCTTATACAAGTAGAGGCCCCCCGACAGAGTGGAGAGGGTGTCAGCAGTAAGTTTGTGTTGACGTCACAGATTATTTTGCCCTTCCTCTAATCCGTCAGAACAATAACCCCCAAAAAACGGATCCTGTCTATTGAGCATCCCCCTTTACTCTGTCAGAGGCCTCATCGCCCTGTAGCTCCTCTGGCTGCTCCTGCTCCTCCTCTCCTGTCACCTGTGTGTAAAAACCACCCATTTCTCTACACATTGCTTGTGCTCCAATCTCCTCCTCCTCCTCCTCCAGTTCAGCCCCCACAGGGCTCATGTGGCGCTGTGAGATCTAGGCGCCACATCTCCAGTCCCCTGACCAGCCAGATTTACCAGCATCTGTTCCAGGACATGAAGCAGTGGAATGACGTTGTTCACCCCGTAGTCCTGACAAATAACGTGGCCTCCCCAAAGGGCCTGAGCAAACGGCAGCTGTCACGCATGAGCTGCCACTGGCTGACATGGAAGTTACACAGAGGTGTACTCCTGTCTGCTTGAATCATCAAGAAATCGCTATATGGCCTTTCTCTGTTCGTATAGTCGGTCCAACATATTGTCACGACCATGGTTATGGTCGTGACTCCTGGACCCGCATGCAGTTGCCCGCGGTCTGGTATTGTTGTTCAACCACTGGTGAGTGCTGTTACTATGTTGCCTCACGTGTGGTTGCCGCTGGCAACATGTATTGGCAGTATAGCAGCCTGAGCTGTTGCTAGGCAGCTTGCTGTCAAGTGCATGCGGTTGCACCTGGCAACCTCTCTTTGTAGGTGTGCCTTTTGTCTGTATGGTGTGCACTGTGACAGTTTCTCTTCACTGGTGGTTGTCCGCGGCAACGTGTTGTTTTGTGTGCATGTGGTGGCAGTGTCTCGGCCTTCTGGCTGATTCCCAGGACATGGTTTTCACGCATGCCGTTGCCGGCGGTAACAGGTGGAGTCTGTTGTTTATATGTGTGCACTTTCCCTGTCTGGTGTGCACGGGGTTTATTGTGTGTGTATTCCCCTTTAAGTGGCTTTCTTCCCTTGCCTGGTGTAGGAAGGGTTAACTCCCTTCTTTGTGTGAACACTGGGTGTGTCTGTGTGTGGGTGTGGCTACTTGGGGCTATTTAGCTCCTGCTGGATGCCTGCATCTGAGGGGTACTTTAGCCATGGTTAGCTGGAGTCATCCTCCTGGTTATATTCCACCTCTCCAGTGAGGGCCACCCTTGCGATAAAAAAAAAACAATGTATGATGTCAAGTTGATGTGTTATCCTTTCCGTGTTTATTACAGCTATGGATGTCCTGGTTACCTGTGTGTTTTGTGGTGTGCTGTCTCCTTGGTGTTTGTGTGGACAGCAATACTGGTGCATGGGTTCCAGTCAGCAAGGCTGTGGCAGGTAGGTTTGGAACTAGTGTTGTTCACCTGCCATATCCATATGTCTGTATGTATTTCCCCTTCCTTGCAGCTTGGCCAGTGATACTCCTGTTCCTCCGTGTCCTGGAGGAACAGGTCGTCTTACCCAGCTCTTAGTTCAGGGCCACCCTGAGGGCTAATAGGGACCCCAGGTTCCGGAGTATGAGCCCTCCCACCATCAGGGTCGGCTCATACAGCTAGGAGTCAGGGTCAGATTAGGGACGCGATAGGAGGTGACCTGCTCCCTAATTCTGTCGTCCTGGTCGAGCAGCGACCAAACATCTTCTGGCATCGCACGGCTGAGGGTTTCCCCCATCCTCAGCCGTGACACATATGGAGGGTGTAAACGTCGCATATCAGCCTATGTTGGGGGATGCCGTTCCTCCGCTGCAGCTCAAGGAGGGTGTGCTTTGTGGTATACGAGTGGCTGAAGTGCATGCAAAGTTTCCTGGCCATTTTTATGATGTCTTGCAGATGGGTGGAAGACTTCAGGAACCGCTCGACAACCAGATTGAACACGCGTGCCATGCAGGGGGCATGACTCAGCCCTTCTTGACGCAGCACCGACACCATATTCTTCCCGTTGTCGGTCACCATGGTTCAGATTTTAAGTTGTCGTGGAGAAAGCCAGGATTCGATTTCTTGATGAAGGACACGGAGCAGTTCCTCCCTTGTGTGACTCCGTTCGACCAGGCAAACGAGGTGCAGAACAGCGTGACACCGCAGTGCTCTGCACATGTGGTATGCTGGAGGGGCACTGTGAATTGTCCCTGCAGTGGAGGCTGAGGACACGGTGGAGGATGAGGAGGCAGAGGCGGACATTGTCGCAGGACCAACTGCGTGACAACGTGGAGGTGGAAGTGGCGTCACCTGGCCAAGTTGCTGGTGTGGCTGTGCAGGAACCACATTCACCCAGTGGGCCATAAAGGACATGTATTTTCCCTGACCGTAGTTATAGCTCCACGTGTCGGCGCTACCGTGCACTTTGGCAGACACCGATAGGCTCAAGGACTGGCCCACCTTCTGTTCTACATGTGTGTGCAGGGCTGGTACTGCATTTTTGGCAAAGAAATGATGGCTTGGGACTCTCCACCTCGGCTCAGCACAAGCCATCAGTTCTCTGAAAGGTGCAGAGTCCACCACTTGGAAAGGGAGGGACTGCAGCACCACCAACTTGGACAGGAGCACATTCAGCTTCTGCGCCTTTGGATGAGTGCACGCATACTGTTGTCTCTTGGCAATCGCTTTGGTGATCGATTGCTGACGGAATGGCTGATGAGGAGGAGCAGGAGCATTAGGACCAACAGATGATGGAAATGACAGACAGCTACCTTCAGGTGAGGTGGTGGAGCCTTTACTGCCTGAAACCGGGTGTGTGCCACTGGGTGACGCAGCAGTTGCTGCGGCAGGCTGGACCACCACATCGAAGCCACGGTTCTCCCAGGCCACTTTAAGGTGACGCTGCATATGTTGACGCAGGGCCGTTTTGCCAACATTGGTACCCTGGCCACGCTTCACCTTCTGCCCACAGAATTGTATTCTACATATGGCCATGTTCACCTCCTCCGGCGGCTTAACAAAAAACGGTCACACCGCCGAGTAGGTGATTTTACCCCCAACACTACGCACTGACTGACTTCTACCGCCGCTGCTTTCATGAACCCGTGCACCACTACTTTCCAGGCAGGTACGCTCCTGCGAAGTGGGTGGTCTACCCCAGGCACGTTTGGCTACCAACCTCCCACTGCTGCCACCCTGCTGACTCCCGGCCCACACTAGCGACTTGCTGCTCCGCCGCTGCCTCACGGGCAAGCTGCCACCCTCTTCTTCCGATGATGATGAAGCCCCTTCGTCACCCGGCTCCCAAGTGCGATCAGCTACATCATCATCATCGAGTACTGTCTCGATGCCACTGATGTCCTCCTCAATGGTCTCTGGGTCAGGAGCCTCACCGCTCCAAACACCAGCCCTCATGCCACTCTCCTCATCACTACTTGCCCGCCTAACGGAGGAAGCGGCTGATGTCTCCTCCACATCTTGGCTGGCCAGTAGCTGCTGACTGTCCTCTAGTAGCTCATCCTCGCTGTATAGTGGGGCTGAGCCCACAGCATATAATACTTCTCTGGCTGAGGGAACAGAAAAGGACAGAGGCAGGTTGAGGACAGGTGAGGGCACAGGGCCTGCTCCCAGGCTATGCCAACTAAGGGTTGTGTCTGACGAACCCACCGACTCTTGGCTAGGGGTGTCTGATGTCACTTGGGACGAAGTGGATGACTGAGACAACTATTCAAGAACCACTGGGTTGCTGGTCAAGACACGACCGCTAGATGGGAGCTCTGTACTCTCGCTGCGACTCCTGCTGCCACGCCCCCTTACTCTGCTGCGACCTTTGCCTGCGCCAGAAACATTTAGGCCTCTGCCACTCCCCTGTGCAGGGCCTGGCACTTCTCTGTCTGACATACTGTTAGATCAAATAAATAAATAAAAAGGAAATTAAAACACCCGAAAAAAGTCTGTAATTTTCTCACTTCACCACACAACGGCTAATAAGCCCTTTTTTCCCCCACTAATACACGCCAAATGGGCTGTCATTTTTTCACTTCATCACACAACGGCAAATACTTTTTTTGTGCCACTAATACACTCCACAAAAGGTTTTAGAACATATAACTGCACCGCTGAACGGCAAATATATTTATCTTTTTTTCACTCATACACTCCACAAAAGGCTTTAGAACATATAACTGCACTGCTGAAGGGCAAATATATTTTTCTTTTTTCCACTTATACACTCCACAAAAGGGCTTTAGAACATATAACTGCACCGCTGAACGGCAAATATATTTTTCTTTTTTTCACTTATACACTCCACAAAAGGCTTTAGAACATATAACTGCACGCTGAAGGGCAAAATATATTTTTCTTTTGCCACTAATACACGACAAAAAGGGCTTTAGAACATATAACTGCACTACAGAAGGCAAAAATATTTTTCTTTTGCCACTAATACACAACAAAAAGGCTCTAGAACATATAACTGTGTGAGATTGTGAACAGCTCTTCCTGTATAATGTTTGTGCCTAATTGTATTGAAACTGTAATTTAACATTCCGGGCACTAGAGGCCACTGTTTTGCAGCTACAATTCAGCACACTCTGGGATTTGCATATGTAAAGCAGGTGATGACTCATGCAGGCTGCTTCTGAAGAGAACCAGGAAGTGTGAGCTGATCTGACATGGTGGAAGCAATGTTCTGTGAGAGACTGAATCCGATTCCATCTTGGCTTCCGGGTGTCCAGGAGTGAATGGGCATGAAGAGGAAGGAGACTAGTTGTTGTTCCTTACTTGGATCGGCTCTTTGAAAGGGAGATTGTTCCAGGAAGACCATTTACAGCGTGTGAGCAGAAGTCTGATTACCAAGCAAGGCCACACGGTTGCTGAGAGTTTGGTGGCCATCCCGGGTAAGTGGCATCCTCGGGCCCAGAATGGACGCAGGTCAGTACACCTGGTTATTCATAGATTTATACTGTGTGGTGCCTGAAGTAACAGAGACTAGCCTAGGCTGAAAGTAGTTAGATAGTTAGGGTTATATGCTTTGCTAGGCCGTACAGAACTGTTCTGCGGCGCAGTATTTGACTTGCAGGCTCTGCTGCATCAGCCACCAGCTAGGTGTGTCTCTTTAGCGGCACAGCACGACTTGCAGGCTCTGCTGTGTGCGCCACCGGGCTAGGCCTGTCCCTCGGACAGGGACAGTGATTGGGAGCCTGGGGCATAACTTAGTCTGTGTATATTAATATTGCTATTACTATTGTTAAAGTAAAGTTTCTGTTCTGCATACAAAGCTGGTGTCAGTGTCGCTTTTCTTGTCTGTGGCTTTGCTGTATCCTGGGGAGCCCACCCTGGTACACGGCTTAAAACTGCACTGCTGAACAACAAATATATTTTTCTTTTGCCACTAATACACACCAAAAAGGGCTGTCATTTTCTCACTTCACCACACAACGGCTAATAAGCCCTTTTTTTCCCACTACTACAAGCCAAAAACTGCTTTAGAACATATAACTGCACCGCACAAGGGCAAATAAGACGTATAAATATTTCCTTGTAATAAACCCTGCAATAACAAGAACGGTTTGCTGGATTCCCAGTCAGTGCAGCAAGGTGTAATAGGATTGTTCCTATTACCCAGGCTGTAACCTCCCCTACTGAACCCTGTTCTTCCACGAAGCGTGAGGAAATTCGGATTCGGTGCGAATCGAATTTTTCCTGAAATTCGGATCGAATTCCACTTCATCAACTTTGATTAGCTCATCTCTAATCATAATCCCTGACAAGCAGGTCAGACAGGAGGATGAGGCAGCTCTTTACCTCAGTGTTGTGAAGTAACTTGTCCTCCTGTGTGATTAGGACAGGTTTTCTGTGTACTAATAGGACGGCGGCCATTTTATTTCTCCTTATGATTGCTCCTTAAACAAAATGAACCATTATATCTAATGAAAGGTATTTGCGAATATATTTAACTAAAGTAATATTTAAGTATTTTCATTTTCTTAATTCCCGGAGAACCCCTTTAATGTAATATGGAGGTATCAGTTTTGGTATGTGGTTTTATACACTATGGGTGTATTCATTATTAACAGTATGGTGATATAATTCAGGAAAGGTATGGTGGCACTATTCAGTCACATCATATATTATTATTGTGCAGAACTCGACTTCACCTATAGTAGTTGCCTTTCCCAAGTCCTAACTAAGGCTTTTGGTACTCAGATACCCTCAGACTTGAGTAGAGCAGAATTATGTAACAACTTGACAGTCACCAAAAAAGATATATGAAGCACATCAGACTGACAGGCAACAAATACAGAATAGTGAACTCATGGGGGAAGATTTATCAAACAGGTGTAAAGTAGAATTGGCTTAGTGGCCCATAGCAACCAATCAGATTCCACCTTTCATTTTCCAAAGGAGCTGTGAAAAATGAAAGGTGGAATATGATTGGTTGCTATGGGCAACTAAGCCAGTTCTACTTTACGCAAAATACTTGCATCCCTGGATCCGATGAAAGCTGTAATGGCACCGGACGGGGTTAAAAGCAGAGTGTGCTTGGCGTGCATGCTGACCTGCATTCCCTGGACTTTGTGTGGCTATCATGGCCCATAAACAGGTAGGAACTAGTGTTAGGGACCACTCCATAGAGGTGACCTTGACGTGGTGAGTGGCTTATTACGCTTTGGCCAAAATGTACACCAATGCCTCATCCAGCATAGAGGCAGGGCAGAATGCTGGTTGTAGAGTGCTATAACATTTGTATTTTGCGTTTGTATATGTATTTCGTCATAGTGATGTGCACCACATACAGGCTTGTGCTGACTCAATCACCCACAGTTCTACTTTACACCATTTTGATAAAACTCCCCCATGGAATACAGCAATGGAACAGATGGCAGACAGCAATGTCATATAGGTGGAGAGTGATGAATGTAGGTAAGAGGAATCAAAACTAGCAGAAACTGACTATGGACTGTCCAACAAGACAGTAGAAAATCAAAACCCGAAAGCAAATATAAAGCTAAACCCACAACAAATACAATTATAATACAGGCAACAATAAGTCTGTGAAACTACAAATCCCTGGATGCACTCAAACAAAGCCAATGCACAAGGATTCATGACTGTTGCGCTGGTGGCCCATACCCTTCACTGCTCTGCTCCTCATAGCAGGCATGGGTGCCGCATTACTCACCCAGCTGGCTTCTCTGCTGTCCCTGTGGTCTAGACCCGCTAGCCCTCCTCTACCCTTCAGCTTTCAACATGTTTTCTGCAGGCCACAGCCTGTGTTCCTTGACAGGTCTGTAGCTAGGGTGAGCGCACTCTCTCAGGCTCTTAATGGACCAGTGTGTGCACCATAATCTTCAGTCAATGGCTGGCTGCCTCTGTGTACTTAAGACACCTTCCCCTAAGGGAGGGTGCCTGAGCAATAGGTAGTCTAGCCTGTTAGTTCCCTGCGAAGGTGTGCTATTTTGCTCATCTGCCTGTGTACCGACCTTGCCTGTTTACTGTATTGATAGATTGTCACCTGCCCTGACCTCAGATTAGTTTCATGGATTAGCACATACTATGCCCACCCTGACCTCTGTCTGTCACTGACTACTGAGTATTGCCTGACCCCTCACACTGGGACTATTCCAAATGGTAGCAGCCAGGTGCCTCCCTTAGGATTAGCCCTAAGTCAAACTGGTTGGTTCTACACCCACTGCCCATGACAATGACTATAGAAACAAACTGCACAAAACTACCACTATACCCGGCAAAGCAACACAAAAACGAATGGTATTAAAAGGCATAACAATCAAAAAGCCCCTCCCAGCAAATGTCAGACTAAGCAGTTTGATAGCAGAACCAGAGTCAGGTGTAAGGCAGTTGTATATCAACTTTCTCAAACAAAATAAGAAACAGGCAAGACTTCCCTGTTACTCAGCCACAGAATGCCGGTATTATTCAGTCACTGTATGGTGGTAATATTTAGCAGTGGTGTACCTACCAAGGAAGTAATACAGTAGGTGACTGCTAAGGGCCCCAGAGGAAGGGGAGGCCAGCACTGAAATGCTTCTACTGGTCCCTACACAGATTCACTGTATTTTCCAGGAGTGACCACTAGGGTGGAGCTCTGCACAAAGAGATTATTTGCAGTTTCCATTTATACCAATGGTAACTATAGACACAGGTGGCAATTCATTGTGCACTGACCCAAAAGGGAAGGAGCTGGGATGGAGAGTGGAGAAGAGGGGAGTTGTGGCAATGAGGGTGGTTTCAGTCCTCACCCCAGCACCAGTGCTTTCCTAGGCTGTGTGGGCAATGAATGGAGAGGAACCCTTTAGGCTTGGGGATCCTGCTTGGTGGCAGCTGGTGTGCCCTTGAGGGTGGATGGTTGGCAAGAGGACAGGTACAGGGGCCTGTGCATGGTTGAGTCAGTGACCACGGCCGCTTGGTTAGTACATATAAAGTCTCTCTTTACTGAACAGATGATGAGGGTTGCAGTACAAATATAAGCAGTAGGCACGGTTTTTAAGTAATTCTCCAGAAGGCTCTGTATTAGGGATATATAGTATGATTTCCCCCTCTGTCAGGGGTGCACCTACCCTTTCTGCTGCCTGAGGAGAAAATTGAGCACCACATATCTCTTATATCCAGTGATGTCTCCTCTGATGTTCTCTTTCCTCATCTTCTCTATTCAGACCAGACTGCCTTTAAGACTTCTTTCAGCCGCACTTGCTTCAGCAGAATTTGGCACACAGATATCTTAGGTCCCTCATTTTTAAAACATCTTCCCCTCCTGGTGCCCCAACAGATTTATCCAACAGCTATCCCCAATACTTTGCCCACTGTGCTCCCCAACTCCTCCAAATATAGGGGGAGTCAAAAGTCTTAGGACACCCTTTAATTTCAGAAATGAAAGGGAAAATGAAATATTTGAATACCCCAGTGAGGGGGCCTATCTTTTGGGCTATTGTCCAGAACATGGCTCCCATCTTGAAAGCCGCCATATTGTATCAAGGGCAAATTTTTCCAATGGGAAGGGGGTCATGTAGCATATACCGGAAATTTTTTCAGAAATTGATTGCCGCAATCAGATTTGCAATATCTCCTGTGGTTCAAAAGTTATAACACAGAAAGTTGCAACAACAACCGGGAACGTTCCCTGTGATGCACAGCTAGTTGACTTGTTCAATGTGTTCTCCCTGATGCAGAACACAGAACTTTGAAGTTTTGAACTTTTTGTGTTGATAACTTTTTAACCACAAGAGATATTGCAAATGTGATTGCAGCAATCGATTTCTGAGAAAATTCGGGTCTTTCATATCCTACATGACCCACTTCTCATTGGAAAATGTTGCCTTTTATCCAATATTGCAACTTTCAAGATGGCAGCCATGTTCTGGACATAGCCTAAAAGATAGGCCCCCTCATCCATTACTCAGGGTGTCCTGAGAATTTTGATTCACCCTGTAATATACATATAAAATAATAGTGCTGTACAGATAGTCCTGCCCATAGTAATAGAGCTCCCCAAAGTCCCACTAATAATAATTCTCTCCCAGGCTGCCTTTAATAGTAAATATGCTCTCCCTACAGTACCACCAATAGTCATAATGCACCCCAAAAGTGCCCCCATTAGTAGCAATGCCCTGCATATTGTTTCAAATAATAATGCCCCCACTGTATCTCCATTACTAATAATGCTACCATAATGTCCCTGGTAGAAATAAGGCCCCCTATAGTGCTTCCAGCAGTAACAAGACTCGTCTCTAAGGCACCTCTATAGAGTCCCCAGTAGTAATGCCCCCTATAATTGCTCCAGTATTTATAATGCCCCAGTAGTCATAATGCCCCTGCAGTGCCCCCTGTAGTCATAATGCCCCCTGTAGTGCTGCCAGTATTTATAATGCCACTGTAGTACCCCCAGTATTTATAACCCCCTGTATTATAATGTCCCCGTCATGCCTTTATGTATAATGCCCCCACATTGCCCCCAGTATTATAATGCCCCCCTGTAGGGAAGTGAATGAGTCAATGACAGGATCCCTGGTAGTCTAGAGCAGTGAAATCAGTTGTGTAGTGAACACAGTGGCAGATCACACCAGGGCCCAGCATTGACATTTTCCTTAGGCTAGATTCACACGACCATATGTGTTTTGCAGTCTGCAAATTGCGGATCCGCAAAAAAAAACGGATGATGTCCGTATGGCATCCGTTTTTTTGTGGATCCATTGTAACAATGACTGTCCTTGTCCGCAAAACGGAGAAGAATAGGATATGTTCAATTTTTTTTGCGGGGCTATGGAACGGACGTACGGATGTGGATAGCACACAGTGTGCTGTCCGCATTTTTTGCGGACCCATTTAAATGAATGGGTTCTCATTCAATCCGCAAAAAAAATTTAACGGAAACAAAATACGTTTGTGTGAATGTAGCCTTAAGCCACTACTAGTGAGAGGATTTATAGCTGTATAAGGAACATTTATCAAAGCATTTATGGCAGTTTGATACTATAAATATGAGAAAAAGTTTAAAAAAAGAGTTCGGACTGAGCATCACATTTATAAAGCACTTGTTTAGGCCAAATGCACACGGCCGTTTTCCGCGGCCGTGAGCGGTCCGTGGTATGCCGGCCTGGATTCCTGCTGACAGCAGGAGCGCACGGCATCATTGGTTGCTATGACGCCGTGCGCTTCATGCCGCCGCTGCACTACAGTAATACACTCGTATAGATCATACCAGGCCGGCACCGCCATGTGCATTCGGCATTAGGTAAAGTGGAAGAGTACAACAGTTTTTTTTTTTTATTAAAAATCTCAACTTTTTTACTTGGAAATGTGTTGGAAAGAAGATTAATCAACAGGGTTTGCGGCATGGTGAGGGGGATACTGGCTCCGCTCCTGCACTGTGTATTAATGCTAACCCCTTCGTGATGCAGCAATTTTCCCGGAGCCATAACTTTTTTTTCCCCCATTCACATAGCCATATGAGGGCTTGTTTTTTGCGGGACAAGTTGTACTTTCTAATGACACCATTTAATATTGCATAAGATGTAGTGGGACTGGGAGGCTAGAAAAAAACTCAATTCCACCATAGTTGTATGGGTTTTATTTTTATGGTGTTCCCTATGCAGGTAAACTGATATGTTTCAAGCATAACAGCCGCTCTTACTCATGCTCAAAATGTTTAGGTTTTCTATGTTTTTAGTAAAGGCATTTTAAATTTCATTGATGCTAGAACTGAAATCCTACATTTTGGTGTACACATAACTTACTAATTTACTTTTATTAGGTAACACTTTTTTTTGTGGGATGAAAAAAAACAGCAATACTGCCACTGAGTTTTTACATTATAAATTTTGTGGCGTTAATTTTTCGGCATAAATAATATGATAACTTTATTCTCTGGGTCAGTACGGTTACAGTGATGCCAAATACATGTAATTTTTTATGTTTTATTACTTTTGCACAATAAAAACCCCATAAAAAAAAATATGAAAATGTTTTTGCATTGCTGCATCCCAAGGGCTTGATTTTTGCGGGACAACTATTAGTTTTCATTGGTATCTTTTTGGATGCTTTTTATTCATTTTTTTGTGGCAAATAAACCAAAAACAGCAATTCTGGGATACATTTTTTTTCTGAGGGTCACCATAAATATGTTGAGGACATTTTATTTTTGCAATTTCTTCAATTGAAAAGCTTTTTTTCTGTCTGTATTACATATTTATTTCAACAGGGCCGCAACAAATGCAGACAGCACACTGTGTGCTGTCCACATCCATATGTCTGTTCTGACATCCTGCAAAGAAGATGGAGCAGGTCCTATTCTTGTCCATTTTCCGGACAAGAATAGGCATTTCTAACATAGGATGGAATGTGCATAATGGAAAAATGCGAGATGCACGTGGCCGTTATCTGTGTTTCTGTGTTTTGCGGACCCACAATTTGCAGACAGCAAACCAGATAGGGTCATGTGCATGGGTTCAAATACAGACAGATAAGACAGCCGCCATGCAGATGTGTGAATTCGGCTTTATAGTTGAGTTTGTCACTTGGAACAATGGGGGTTAATTAGTAATGCAAAAGTGAGGTAAAATAAAAAGGTGCAAGACCCTGTTTTGCAACTTTTTAATGCCCGTGTGATAAAATATGTTTTTTACTCCATCCTCGCCACTTGGCACCGAGTGGAGTAGATTTTCACTCCATGCGCACCGACTGCTGTAGAAGCGACTAATGTATATCGAGGCATACGTCTCATCATAAATTATGCACATTCTCCAGCAGCACATGGGGGAATCATTTTGTGAATGACCCCTAATGTGTTGAAATATCAAAATATGATGATTATTTCCTCTATAGCCGGGATGCTCAACCTGCGGGTCTAGGATTGCAGTTGGAAAAAAATGATAACCACCGGCATTCATGCATTTAGATGTCAAATGTCTGAAGAAAATGGACTTTCAAAACTAAGGTCTAGCAAAAATAGCATGGCACTGTGTTAGCCACAAAAACTTGTGATGTTAAATACTTTTACTTTAAAAAAAGACAAAAGAATTATAGCAATGATACCTTTATTGGCTAACCAGAAGAATTATGTTTGCCTATACTGAGGTCAGTATAGAACCTGTAATTACAAAGTTTACCACCAGATGGCAATAAAGTATTCATACATGGATTTAGAGGCTAAGGCCCCTTGCAGAAGAGCGTGTCCAGATTAAGTCTGAATGTGTAGTATCTGCGATCAGGGAAAATTGTGCGAGTAGGTACGCAATTGCAGTCAGTTTTGACTGCGATTGCGTTCCGATGTTCAGTTTTGATCGCACGGGTGCAATGCGTTTTGATCGCACGGGTGCAACGCGTGTGATAAAAAACTTACTGTGGTACCCAGACCCGAACCCGGACTTCTTCACTGAAGTTCGGGTTTGGGTTAGGTGTTCTGTAGATTTTATTATTTTCTCTTATAACATGGTTATAAGGGAAAATAATAGCATTCTTAATACAGAATGCTTACAAAAATGTGGCTTTAGGGGTTAAAAACTAAAAAGAATTAACTCACCTCATCCTGTTGTTCGCGCAGCTGGCATCTTCTTCATTCTTCTTCTTTCAGGACCTGCCAAAAGACCTTTGATGACGTAATCGCGCTGACCACGTGGTGAGCGTGGGGACATCAGCGCAGGTCCTGCTGAATGAAGATTGAAATTCTATCTTCATTCAGCAGGACCTGCGGTGACGTCACCGCGCTCACCACATGGTCAGCGCGATTACGTCATCAAAGGTCCTTTGGCAGGTCCTGAAAGAAGAATGAAGAAGATGCCAGCTGCGCGAACAACAGGATGAGGTGAGTTAATTTATTTTTATTTTTTAACCCCTAAAGCCACATTTTAATAAGAATGCTATTATTTTCCCTTATAACCATGTTATAAGGGAAAATACTACAGCAAATTGACTTTTATCAATTTACTTACATCGTCGCCTAGCAACTATGCGTGAAAATCGCACCGCATCCGCACTTGCTTTCTATGGGGCCTGCGTTGCGTGAAAAACGCAGAATATAGAACATGCGTGAAAATCACCGCTCATCTGAACAGCCCCATTGAAGTGAATGGTCACAATGATGTTTCCTTAATTTGGCGTATAAAAGGAGAAGCCTTCAACCCAAAGAACACCATCCCCACTGTCAAACATGGTGGTGGGAACCTAATGCTTTGGGGGTGTTTTTCAGCCAATGGACCAGGGAACCTAATCACAGTAAACGGCACCATGAAAAAAGAGCAATACATGAGGATTCTCAACGACAACATCAGGCAGTCTGCAGAGAAACTTGGCCTTGGGCACCAGTGGACATTTCAGCATGACAGTGTGAGGACTGCACTGTGAATGTTTACATGGTGTGTTCAATAAAAACATGGTAACATTTAATTCTTTGTGTGTTATTAGTTTAAGCAGACTGTCATTGTCTATTGTTGTGACTTGATGAAGATCAGATCCCATTTTATGACCAATTTGTGCAGAAATCCATATCATTCCAAAGGATTCACATACTTTTTCTTGCAACTGTATATATAATTAATTTCTGTTGTCTGTTCTTTATACATGGCCAAACACCTCGACCAATCTGCACAAAACTTGCCACATAGATAAATTAGGCACTTCTGAAAGTTTTACACCGGTTTTCAGCTCTCTAGGATCTAATGTTCTCGACATATTCACAAAAAATTGGAATATAAAATCAAGTATGGTACCACTGGCAGGGGCAGTTTCCCAGTGGACCGATGCACAGGGGGCCGCCCAAGCCCTCCTCATAGATGCCAGCCCAGGTACATAAAGATCTGATGCTCTCAGTATTAATTAATGTAGGAGCATCAGGCACGTATGCACCTGCCCAGCGGCCACAGGTGCCCTCTTGAATTCAACTGTATTGCCATCCCAAGGATACAGTTTCATCCTGTGTCGCAGGTGGCAGTATTTTGTGCTTCACTGTAGTATTTTGTTCTGCTGGGGCGGTATTTTGTTCTGCACTTTGGTAATGCTGGCCCTGCCTCCTTATGTTGGCTCTGCCTACATGTTTTGGCTCTGCCTACTAGTGTTTCCTCGGTTTCAGACAATTTGGACCCACCTACAACATGGGGCCACTTTTATTTTTTTTTCCACAGCCACTTTAGGTTCCCAGTCCGCCCATGACCACTGGCTTCCAAATTAAGGGCTTTCCACCATATCACACCAGATTACCTGTATTAGCCAATAGAAGCTTGTAGGTCCTTCATGCTTAGTCTCACTGACATACACCCGGTTTTAGATCAAGTCTCCATAACAACCCAGCCATTTTTCTTTACTCACATGTTACTCACTATGTACCTATACTGGATTTGAGCATTCTCAAAAATTGAAACCCTTTCAGACCAGTCATACCTCGAATAAGGAACTCTGCATTTGGACAAAAGACTCCTACAGCAAAGCACATGGCTGCTGCCCGAGCTGATGAAATCCCTCAGCAGACTCCAGCCCGTTTCCAGTTTACAGAATCTTTTTTTCCTGTCCACATAGAGGTCCTGTCCACAAAGTGGCTGCTGATGGAGGGACATGTGACCAGTCAAATCATCTCCATGCAATACCTTCTGTATTCAAACACACTGCACCCTCCAACTGCACTTGTTGGAGAGTTCAGATAATGTCATTTTCACTCCCTCCTCAGTCCTAAAGTGCAGGCACCTATCACAGACCTCTGTGCTGAAGATCTAGCTTCTGGCTGCCTACTTTACAGAGAAAATAGAAAACATCCGGTATGAGGGCCGTGGCCTGCACGCAATGGCGCTGGCCGCTTCATCTGCTCGCTGCGCTCATAGCACCTGCACCTTGGCACATATCGGCCACCACAGAACTCCAGAGTGAGAATCCAGTGCCTCACTAGGTCTACTCACGATGGGGAAGCTAAGGAAGCGTGCAGATCTTGCCAAACTGATGGAGTTTTTCAACAAGGCGACTCCGCCGGCCTCAGGCCTAGCAACAGACCGGACACCCACGTGCTCCTCGACGCACTCATCTCCTGCCACGCACTCAGAGCCTATGAGTTTGCCCTCATCTCAACTTGCTTGACTCCCCGAGGACCTCACTACGAGATGGCATGCAAGGTATGATAAAAGAGATTAAAGGAGACTTGCAAGCTTTGGGTGACCGCACCACTCATGTTGAGGGCAAGATTGCGGAGTTTGCTGCCTCACATAACTCCCTTATAGAGGCACATGAAGCTCTAGATGAAGAGTGCACAAAACTGGCCACTAAGATCCAAGACATGGAAGACCGCAATAGACGGAACAATGTCCGTCTCCGGGGAGTCCCGGAATAGGTGGCCCCAGAAGCCCTTAAGGGGCTTTTGAAGGAGCTTATAAAAGCTGCCGTTCCTATGGCGACTAAGCTTGACCTCACTGTGGATCGAATCCATAGAATTCCGAAGCCATCTAGCCTTGACCCGGGTACCCCAAGAGATGTACTGGCCAGAATTCATTTTTATCATATAAAAGATGCCTTTCTCCGCCACATGATCGGAATTGTTTACTGAAATTTCGGTCTATCCCTACTTGTCGGCAAGCACCTTGGCTAAACGTAAGGAGTTCGCACCTGCTACTAAGATTCTGCGGAAGAGAACAACATTCGGTACAGATGGGGGTTCCCAGTGAAACGTTTGATTTACCATAAAGGCGCACTCCACACATGAAGATCACCGCAAGCAGCTCAGTCTATGCTGCATTCGTGGGGTCTTATATCCACCTTACCTCAGACCCCCACTGGTACCTCTACCAAACTGGATAAAGTAGCTCCTGAATGGGAAAAGGTCTGAAGTGTTCCGCATCCTCTGCTCCTCCTGTTTGGGTCACTGAGATGCCTCACCGGGTGCCTGAACCCTGTTGGGCAGGTAACCCCATTGGTTCCAGGACTACATAGTTGGTCCTATCTCTTCCTCCTGGCGAATGATGATGTCGCCTACAGATAAGTCTTCTGCAAGTTTTTACAGTTTATTAGTTCTCTTTTCTTTTTTCTTTTTTTCCACTTTTATATTCACCCTAGTCACTCCCTCTACTATATGCTGCCTTCGGATGAGTCAGTTCTCCTCCCTGCAATCTGGATAATAAGATATCTCTTCATAGGACTCACCTATTTAGGGAAAAGGGATTTTGGGCACTCCAGCATCCTCTCTTAGTGTCACTACCAGAGCTTGGAGGAGTTCTCACTGCTCTGTTTCTCCGCCCCTGTGATGAGCTCTTTACTTTCTGTTTCCTTCCTCCCAGCTGTTCCTCCTGCGTTTGATTTCCCTGCCTTTAAATCACCCCTCCTCCTTTTGTAGTGTGTGGATTATATTTCTCATTTGAGTTGTAGCTCTTGCTTGAGTATCTTTTCTTGTATGCTATCCTTTCACTGGACCTGTGTTCTGCTGCAGCAAGTACTCCGGATATTGCCAGCCTGTCTTTGGATCCGTCTTCACTGCGGCTGCAGCTCCTTCAGCTGAGTGTGCAGACATTGTTGTGTATCTGTGTGTTTTCTGACTGGATCCGAGGCGACCACGGTTCCCTCCATATACTGAGCAGGGCACCGGTGGCCGTGCCCCTTCCACTATTGTAGGGGTTACAGTGGTCATCAGTCTTAGGTACGCGGGCATGCCTCGTTCCCCCATTTGGATCCGGGCATGAGCTTAGCAGCATAGGGAGAGCTTTGAGGGTCTGACAGGGGTCACCCTTTATCCTCCCTAGTTTGGGTCCGGTCAGTAGCTCTATTTTCTGTGCATGCTCTTGTTGCTCACATACAGCCGTGACATTATAATCCACCAAAACCGTCTTTTTTTTACATGGATCCGCTTTCTGGCCTGGTTGACCGCATGCAGGGTCTTTCTTTGGAGGTAGCGGATCTCCGTCAATCTATGACTCAGCTTCAAGCATTGGGCTCTGCTCCGGCCCATGGAGTCTGTTGCGAGCCAAAGGTCTCACTTCCGGAAACGTTCTCCGGGGGCAGTGAGAGTTTTGTTCGCTTCAGAGAGGCATGCAAACTCCATTATTGCTTGTGTCCCCATTCCTCTGGTAATCAGGAGCAGAGGGTGAGGATTGTCATCTCCCTGCTCAGGGGTAGTGCTCAGACTTGGGCTTTTTCGCTGCCATCAGGGGATCCCTCCCTTCGATCCGTGGAAGGATTTTTTGTGGCCCTGGGGCAGATATATGATGACCCGGATCGTGTTGCTCTGGCCGAATCTAACTTGCGTTTTTTATGCCAGAGCAAACTGTCTGCGGAGCTTTATTGTTCTAAATTTCGGAGATGGGCAGCTGATTCAGGTTGGAATGATGCTGCACTCCGGAGTCAGTTCTGTCATGGTCTCTCAGAGAGATTGAAAGATGCGTTTGCTTTCCATGAGAGACCAACGTCCTTAGAGTCTGCCATGTCATTGGCGGTACGCCTTGACAGGCGTCTAAGAGAAAGAAACGAGACCTCTCTGTCCAGCCATTGTCAGTCTAGGGGCAGTGGTGCGGACTCATTCAGTGTGCAGGGGCCTCATCCTGTCTCGCTCCCCTCTGAGGAGGAGCCCATGCAGCTAGGTCGACTTGCCCCTGATAAAAGAGGATTTAGTCCTCAGAGTATGGTGTGTTTTTGTTGTGGGGGCATAGGTCATTTGGCAAATGTTTGTCCGTCTAGGAGATTCTTGAACTGTACTAAGAGCGATAATAAGAGAAAAACCTCAAAAGGTAAATCATCAAACTCTGCTTCATCTGCTACTTTGGGCAAAGTTGATGTAGGAATTGATGCTTTTCCTCTGACCTGCAGTTCCCGTTTTCTCCTGTCTGCCAGGGTGGCGCTAGAGAGCAAAGTAATTTCTTGTTAGATTTTTGTTGATAGTGGAGCGGCCGTCAATCTTATTGACACTCAATTTGTAGCCATGCATGGTTTTCAGGTTTGCACATTAGAAAAGGATATACCTGTTTTTGCTATTGACTCTGCTCCACTCTCACAGAGATCTCTGAAGGGCATTGTTCACAATATCCGGTTAGCTGTAGGTGACACTCATGTGGAGGATATATCTTGTTTTGTCCTTAACGGATTGCCTTCTCCTCTAGTTTTGGGGTTACCCTGGCTCACTAGACATAACCCCACTATTGATTGGCAAGGAAGGCAAATAAATGAGTGGAGTGACTTTTGTAGAGAGAATTGTCTTACAGCGACTTTTGCAGAGGTGTCTACTAAAACTGTGCCAT
The DNA here is from genome assembly GCF_905171765.1 of Bufo bufo. Taxonomy (NCBI): domain Eukaryota; kingdom Metazoa; phylum Chordata; class Amphibia; order Anura; family Bufonidae; genus Bufo; species Bufo bufo. The sequence continues at coordinate 222,025,826 of NC_053391.1, forward strand.
CATTTCTCTCTGATTTCTCGGACGTGTTTTCCGAGAGCGTTGTTCAGGAGCTACCTCCTCACCGGGAGTTTGACTGTCCCATTAACCTCATTCCCGGCGCCAAGCTGCCAAAAGCTCGCCTCTACAATCTCTCACAACCGTAAAGAATCGCAATGCAAACCTATATCTCCGAGAGTCTCGATAAGGGGCATATTCGTCCCTCAAAATCACCTGTTGCCGCTGGTTTTTTTTTGTAAAAAAAAAAGATGGCTCTCTGAGACCTTGCCTAGATTTTAGGGAGCTGAACCGTATCACGATTCGCGATCCCTATCCCCTTCCTCTGATCCCGGACCTCTTCAACCAAATTGTTGGGGCCAAGGTTTTTTCCAAATTGGATTTGAGAGGCGCGTACAACCTGGTCAGGGTCAGAGAGGGGGATGAATGGAAAACGGCCTTTAATACCCCTAACGGGCATTTCGAGAATCTCGTTATGCCTTTCGGCCTGATGAATGCTCCGGCCGTCTTTCAGCATTTTGTTAACAGTATTTTCTACCATTTAATGGGGAAATTTGTATTGGTGTATCTTGATGATATTTTGATTTTTTCCCCTGATGTTCAGACCCATCAGGATCATCTTTTTCAGGTTCTGCAGATTCTGTGGGAAAATAAATTGTACGCCAAGCTGGAGAAATTTCTTTTTATGGTATCGGAGATTCAATTTCTGGGTTTTCTCCTCTCTGCTTCTGGTTTTCGCATGGATCCGGAGAAGGTCCGTGCTGTACTTGAGTGGGAGCTTCCTGAGAATCAGAAGGCATTGATGCGCTTTCTGGGTTTTGCGAACTATTACAGAAAGTTCATTTTGAATTATTCCTCTGTTGTCAAACCCCTCACTGACATGACAAAAAAGGGGGCGGATTTTTCCTCTTGGTCGGAGGAGGCGCTTGCAGCTTTTTCTAAGATTAAAGAGAGTTTTGCATCTGCTCCCGTCTTGGTGCATCCCGATGTTTCCTTACCTTTTATTGTTGAGGTGGATGCTTCCGAGGTGGGTGTGGGTGCGGTTTTGTCCCAGGGCCCTTCTCCTGCCAAATGGCGACCCTGTGCCTTTTTCTCTAAAAAACTCTCCCCGGCAGAGAAAAACTATGATGTGGGAGATAGGGAGTTGTTGGCCATCAAGTTGGCTTTCGAGGAATGGCGCCATTGGTTGGAGGGGGCCAGGCACCCTATCACCGTTTTTACCGACCATAAGAATCTGGCATACTTGGAGTCGGCCAGGCGTATGAATCCGAGACAGGCCAGATGGTCTCTGTTCTTCTCCAGATTCAATTTTGTCGTTACATTCCGCCCTGGGATCAAAAATGTGAAGGCTGATGCTCTCTCTCGCTGTTTTCCGGGAGGAGGAAACTCCGAGGACCCGGGTCCCATTTTGGCGGAGGGGGTAGTTGTTTCTGCTCTATATTCTGATTTGGAGGCTGAGGTCCAGGCTGCCCAGACTGAGGCACCTGCCCGTTGTCCTTCTGGGAAGTTGTTTGTGCCTCCTGAGCTACGTCACAAACTCTTCAAGGAGCATCATGATACGGTTCTAGCTGGTCACCCCGGGAGTAGAGCCACGGTAGATCTCATTGCTCGGAGATTTTGGTGGCCGGCTCTTCGTAAGTCGGTGGAGGGTTTTGTGGCTGCTTGTGAGACGTGCGCTCGCGCTAAGGTCCCTCGTTCATGGCCTTCAGGTTCCCTTCTCCCGTTACCCATTCCTTCCCGTCCTTGGACACACCTGTCCATGGACTTTATCACGGATCTTCCTCGTTCCTCAGGGAAGTCGGTGATCCTGGTGGTGTTGGACTGTTTTAGCAAGATGGCTCATTTCGTACCTTTCCCTGGTTTACCCAATGCTAAAACGTTGGCGCAAGCTTTTGTCGACCATATTGTTAAATTGCATGGCATTCCCTCTGATATTGTTTCCGATAGAGGCACGCAGTTTGTGTCCAGATTCTGGAAGGCTTTCTGTTCTCGCCTGGGGGTTCGGCTGTCCTTCTCTTCTGCTTTTCACCCGCAGTCGAATGGTCAGACTGAGCGCCTCAATCAGAATCTGGAGACATATTTGCGCTGTTTTGTGGCAGAGAACCAGGAGGATTGGTGTTCATTTCTCCCTCTTGCTGAGTTTGCTCTGAACAACCGTCGTCAGGAATCTTCTGATAAGTCACCATTCTTTGGTGCATATGGGTTCCATCCGCAGTTTGGGACATTCTCGGGAGGGGCTCTTTCTGGTTTACCTGAGGAGGAGAGATTTTCCTCGTCTTTGTCTACCATTTGGCAAAAGATTCAGAGTAATCTTAGAAAGATGAGTGAGAAGTATAAGCGTGTGGCTGATAAGAGACGTGTGCCTGGTCCGGACCTGAATGTGGGTGATCTGGTGTGGTTGTCTACAAGAAATATTAAACTGAAGGTTCCCTCCTGGAAATTGGGTCCCAAGTTTATTGGGCCTTATAAAATCTTGTCAGTCATCAATCCTGTTGCCTTCCGTCTTGATCTTCCACGGGTTTGGAAGATACATAATGTATTTCACAGATCTCTCTTAAAACCATATGTCCAGCCCACGGTACCCTCCTCTTTGCCTCCTCCTCCGATTTTGGTTGATGGCAATCTGGAGTTTGAGGTTTCCAGAATTGTGGACTCTAGCGTTGTCCGCGGTTCTCTTCAGTACCTCGTTCATTGGAAGGGTTATGGTCCTGAGGAGAGGATGTGGGTTCCGGTGTCGGACATTAAAGCCACTCGCCTCATCAGGGCATTTCATAGGGCTCATCCTGAGAAGGTGGGTCCTGGGTGTCCGGAGTCCACCCGTAGATGGGGGGGTACTGTCACTACCAGAGCTTGGAGGAGTTCTCACTGCTCTGTTTCTCCACCCCTGTGATGAGCTCTTTACTTTCTGTTTCCTTCCTCCCAGCTGTTCCTCCTGCGTTTGATTTCCCTGCCTTTAAATCACCCCTCCTCCTTTTGTAGTGTGTGGATTATATTTCTCATTTGAGTTGTAGCTCTTGCTTGAGTATCTTTTCTTGTATGCTATCCTTTCACTGGACCTGTGTTCTGCTGCAGCAAGTACTCCGGATATTGCCAGCCTGTCTTTAGATCCGTCTTCACTGCGGCTGTAGCTCCTTCAGCTAAGTGTGCAGACATTGTTGTGTATCTGTGTGTTTTCTGACTGGATCCGAGGCGACCACGGTTCCCTCCATATACTGAGCAGGGCACCGGTGGCCGTGCCCCTTCCACTATTGTAGGGGTTACAGTGGTCATCAGTCTTAGGTACGCGGGCATGCCTCGTTCCACCATTTGGATCCGGGCATGAGCTTAGCAGCATAGGGAGAGCTTTGAGGGTCTGACAGGGGTCACCCTTTATCCTCCCTAGTTTGGGTCCGGTCAGTAGCTCTATTTTCTGTGCATGCTCTTGTTGCTCACATACAGCCGTGACACTTAGCTCATGCATTATGGGTTTGAAAATCATTTTTCCTAATGTAAAGGGATTAAACTCCCCTTTCAAGAGATCATTGCTCTGGACAGCGGTCCAATCATCGCATTGTGATGTACACTCACCTAAAGAATTATTAGGAACACCATACTAATACGGTGTTGGACCCCCTTTTGCCTTCAGAACTGCCTTAATTCTATGTGGCATTGATTCAACAAGGTGCTGATAGCATTCTTTAGAAATGTTGGCCCATATTGATAGGATAGCATCTTACAGTTGATGGAGATTTGAGGGATGCACATCCAGGGCACGAAGCTCCCGTTCCACCACATCCCAAAGATGCTCTATTGGGTTGAGATCTGGTGACTGTGAGGGCCATTTTAGTACAGTGAACTCATTGTCATGTTCAAGAAACCAATTTGAAATGATTTGAGCTTTGTGACATGGTGCATTATCCTGCTGGAAGTAGCCATCAGAGGATGGATACATGTTCTCATTCTGTTTATGCCAAATTCGGACTTTACCATTTGAATGTCTCAACAGAAATCGAGACTCATCAGACCAGGCAACATTTTTCCAGTCTTCAACAGTCCAATTTTGGTGAGCTCGTGCAAATTGTAGCCTCTTTTTCCTATTTGTAGTGGAGATGAGTGGTACCCGGTGGGGTCTTCTGCTGTTGTAGCCCATCCGCCTCAAGGTTGTGCGTGTTGTGGCTTCACAAATGCTTTGCTGCATACCTCGGTTGTAACAAGTGGTTATTTCAGTTAACGTTGCTCTTCTATCAGCTTCAATCAGTCGGCCCATTCTCCTCTGACCTCTAGCATCCACAAGGCATTTTTGCCCACAGGACTGCCGCATACTGGATGTTTTTCCCTTTTCACACCATTCTTTGTAAACCCTAGAAATGGTTGTGCGTGAAAATCCCAGTAACTGAGCAGATTGTGAAATACTCAGACCGGTCTGTCTGGCACCATCAACCATGCCACGCTCAAAATTGCTTAAATCCCCTTTCTTTCCCATTCTGACATTCAGTTTGGAGTTCAGGAGATTGTCTTGACCAGGACCACACCCCTGAATGCATTGAAGCAACTGCCATGTGATTGGTTGACTAGATAATTGCATTAATGAGAAATAGAACAGGTGTTCCTAATAATTCTTTAGGTGAGTGTATATATGGCACAGAAGACACACCTAATTGAGTGTCTGACTCCCGCAGATGCTCACATCGCATGTTTCCTCATATGTCCTTTTTTCCATCTATCAAGAAGGTGAAAGTGGGGGTAGCTGTGGGGGTCAGATCATCTGTGGATTTCCGGCTGCATGAGTGTATCACTGATACAGTGGGAAGATATATAATTCTTAAATTCTCTCTGGACAATGTATTGTACACCTTTGCTACCCTGTATGCTCCAAATTCCAATCAGATCTCTTATCTCCGTAGAAAATAGCTGTAGGGGTGGTAATCATAGGGGACGACTTCAACATCGCAGTCAACTCTGACATTGATTGCTCAAGAGTGGCTAGCTCCCCTAGACCTGACATCCGTCAGTTGCTCGGAGAGACTTGCTACCACGATATCTGGAGATATCAACATGCTGGGAGAGGGATTTTACATTCATGTCCTCAGCACACCTATCTCAATCACACCTAGATTATTTTTTCGTTTCTAAAGACCTATTGTTTGGAGTGTCTGAGATGAGAATCGGGAGCATTACATATTCAGATCATGCTCCTATTAGTCTGGTCTCCCCAGACCTCCTCTTCCTGCGTGGAGGCTCAATCCATTCTTGCTATGTAGTAAGGAGCGGTCAGATATGCTTATACATGAACTGCAAACCTTTTTCGCTCTTTTTTTTTTTTTTAAACATAATTTTTATTAAGTTTTTCAAATATTTAGACAATTGTACAGCATCAGTACATCCTTATCGTCTTCATTAAAAAAAAGAAAAAAAAGACAATATGCTCATTATTCACAAACAGTACAATATAATACATTCCCTTCCTTGACCCTCCCCCCTCCCTACTGAAACAACCCCCTCCCCCCTCCCTCCCTCCCTCCCTCTCTCTCTGTGTCCCTGAGGTGCTTAACATTGTTATTAGTCAATCTGAAGTCTCCCCAAAGTTTGGCTTAGTTTTTTCTTCAAGTACCATTCGGATAGAATGAATGGGGTCATTAAAGTATGCATATCCCTGTCTGAGTATACCACTTTTATAAAAGCCTCCCACCTCCTGAAAAAGGAGTTTATAAATCGCTCTCCCATTTGTTCCGCTTCAATCCTTTCCATATCCAGACAAAGTTTAGCGTGGTTGAGGACTTCCATCATTGATGGTAATTGAGGCTTGAGCCAATGTTTAAGGATACAGCGTTTGGCTGCTAATAGCAGGATATGAATAATTGGTTGCACATTGGTCCCATTCGCCTGAGCATGGAAAAGTATCAAATCAGGAGACAAAGGAATTGAGATTTTCAAATATCTTTTAATTTGAGACCTAACTAATTTCCAAAATTTCTGGGAGGCTGGACAGGACCACATTCCATGACTCAGATCTGACCTTTCCAAGTGACATTTGGGGCATTTAGTTAACCTATCTGAGGATGGGAGGGGAGAAGAGAATTGGAATCCATAGATGGCTTTATGGATAAATCTGAAATGAGATTCTCTCCAGACTTGGTTGATAATTACTTTATTGACTATATTCCATCCTTGTAGTACTAACGTGTCTGCATCTAGTGAGGGGAATATTTTTTTCCAGTGAGAGAAGACCTTATCTGCCAGACCCTTTTGTTTGCTATCTCGCAGCTCGTAGTAAAGCTCTGAGAGTGATCTTTTTCTGGAGCCATTCCCCACCAAACGATCAAAAGGATTGACAGAGAACTCCCCAGCCATGTTTTTCACTCTAGATCTAAGGAAACTAACCATCTGAGCGTGTGCCAAAAAATGCTGTGATTTGACCTGCGGGAATCTTTTTTGTAGCTCGCCGAAAGACACATAGGTGTTAGTTTGCCTGTCCCAGAAATCCTGAACTCTCCCAAAACCTCCCTGTTTCCATGGTTCAAAGTGTTTTGCCTCAGTGCCTGCTGGGAATTCTGGGTGATCCCAGACCGGCATGAACTTTGAAATCATGAATGGAAGCTTGTAAATCTTCCTTACCCCTTTCCAGGCTGCAATGGTGTCAGTTAACAAAGTGCTTTGTTTGGCCACAAGAGGCAGAGCCGAGAACCTCGTGTGTAGAAGTGCTCCCAGGGCCCATGGTCTAGCTAATTGGGTCTCCAGTTGTGTGTTAGTGTAAAAGTTGGTTCCGAAAATCCAATCGACGCCATGTCTTAATAGACCGGCCAAGTTATACGACCTTAGGTCAGGTAATGCCATTCCCCCTGATCCCTTAGGCAGTTGAAGTTTCGGGAAAGCTATGCGAGGCTTGCGTCCCCTCCAGATAAAAGCTCTGAATGCTGACTCCAAGTCCAATATATCCTTATGTTTGACCAGAATGGGAATCGTTTGCATCGGATATAAAAGTTTTGGAGTGCACATCATTTTTATTAGTTGTACTCTTCCCCCAAGGGACAGTGGGAACTGCATCCACCTCTGCAAATCTCCCTTGATCTTTTGGATAATAGGTGGATAATTTAACGAATAAAGTGTCCCCGGGTTTCTTCCTATCTGGATGCCTAAATATCTAATTGACTTCGTAGCTACCTGGAGGGGGACTCCTAACGGTTTTCCGCTAGTGCTTGGGATGTTTGAACCAATAAACAATATCTCAGATTTGGTTGTATTGACTCGATATCCTGACCTAATACCAAAATCAGAGAACAGTTGAAACAAGCGAGGTAGATCTCTGAAAGGGTTCTCTAAAAATACTAATAAATCATCAGCAAATAGCACGTGTTTTAGTTCCCTATTCCCCACCTTAATTCCCTCGATCTTGCTATCCCCAGCTAGTCTCCTAGAGAGGGGCTCTAAGGCCAGGTTGAATAGGAGGGGGGATAGAGGGCAACCCTGCCTGGTACCCTTGCCCAACCTAAAGGGCTGTGACAAAAACCCTGGGGTATGAATCCTAGCCCACGGGTCTGAGTATAATGCCCTTATATATTGGCGGAAGGCCCCGTCAAATCCCATCACCTCCAGTACCTGTTCCATCCATCCCCAGTGAACATTATCAAAAGCTTTTTCAGCGTCCACTGTTACTAATGCTGGGGATGGATGGAGATCAGGTCGAAGTTTGACCTCATCCAAAATCGTAAGTACCTTGCGGACATTAGTTACTGCTGCTCTGCCCTGTACAAAACCCACCTGGGCTGGGGAGATTAATCTTGGTAGTATCTTTGCTAATCTGTCTGCTAAAATTTTGGAGATTATCTTCAAATCTACATTTATTAGAGAAATTGGGCGATATGATGATGGGTACGCTGGGTCCTTCCCTGGCTTTGGTAATATTTTAATGTGGGCCGTATTGGTTTGATTCGGGATTGCCTCCCCCTGCATATAGCTCCTAAATACTTGCTCTAGTAGAGGTGAGATCTCTGGGGATAAGAGACGATAAAACTCGCCAGAAAACCCGTCTGGGCCTGGGGCTTTTCCTAAAGATAGGTTTTTTATAGTAAATTCGATTTCCTCCTTGGAGATGGGGGCGTTGAGGGCGTTTTTCTCCTCTTCACTAAGTTTCGGCAAAGATACTTTCTCCAACCACTGTTTATTATCTAAGGGAGGGGTGTTTGGGGCCTTATAGAGATCCTCATAAAATGTTCTCAGGACTGCATTTATGTCTTTGGGGTGCGTCTGTAAGTGACCCAGACTATTTCTGAGGGGAGGTATGATAGTAGTAGGTCGTTGACCTTTCGCTAGCCCCGCCAATAATTTCCCAGACTTATTACCGTGCCTGTACAGACGGGCTTCCCATTTTGATTGTGAGATCGCCTCCCATCTATGTAACCACTGCTCATACTCCTTTTTAGCTGATTGCCAGATGTTTTTTAAACTAGGAAGCGGTTTACCCAAAAAGTTAGTGTAAGCCAACCTCAATTTGTTACTAAACTCTATTATTTTGGCTCTGATATTCTTCTTTTTGCTCCCCACAAATGCCATAATCCTACCCCGTAGAACCACTTTACCTGCATCCCAGAGGCTTTGGGGACCTACTGTGTCCCTATTGTCCTGGAAATATTCCAACCACCACCCTCTTAATCTATTTTTGAAATCCTCGTCTGAAAACATATTAGAGGGAAATCTCCAGATAAAGTCAGAGCCCCTAAGGATACGGTCCCTAAGCAGGATTGAGACTGGTGAATGATCAGATATAATTAGTTCCTCTATCCGGGGATCAGATATAAGGGATAAACCGCTGTTACTCACAAGTAAGTAATCTAGGCGGGACCAAGAGCTATGTGCGTTGGAGAAATGTGTAAAATCCCTGCCCTCAGGGTTAAAGGCCCTCCATGTGTCAATCAGCTGAGCATCCTGGAGTAACGATGACATTCTAGAGTCTCGTGTGTCTAAGCTCAGGTTTCTAGGTTGGTTTCTCCGTCTATCCTCCTCCGGGTTCACCACCGCATTTAGGTCACCCCCCAAGATCTTCAATTCTATGGGATCCCCCGTAACCCGAGCTCCCAAGGAGTTGAAGAACCCCACATCACGTTCATTTGGGCCATAGACATTATACAGGCTTATATCCCCTAAGTGTGAAGTGAGATGTAAATGAGCAATCCTGCCCTGTGAGTCATGAGACTGTTGCACTACACTGTATGGAAGCCCTCTTTTTAAAAGCGTGAGCACCCCAGCTTTGTTTCCCACAACCGGAGATCCAAATACCTCACCTACCCATAATCTCTTCATCCTAACAAAGTCTCCCTGATCTAAGTGGGTCTCTTGAAGTAGTGCTATGTCTGCTTTCAGACGCTTTAGGTGTTTCAGAACCATAATACGTTTATGCGGAGATCGGAGACCTTTTACATTCCACGTTATTATTTTTAGATTGTTAGCCATGAGGGTAAACCCAGAAAAGATCTATGAAAAGCAATGTTGAGAGAGATAACCCGTGCCCCCTATCCCAATCCCCCCTCCCCCCCCCCTTGTAACCTGCCCAACCCAACATAACTTAAAACTTGAACGTCTAGTTAAAGACATAAACCAAGGGCTCCTGCCCCTACACATAGTGTTAAAGGCTTCACTTCTTCCCAACACTCTGATCAAGCATGCATATCTCATCAGCATACTATAATAACTCATATCTCTCCTCCTCTTTCGCTCAGCGACTTCTCATATAGCTTGGTACACAGCCATATTGAAGTAGGCAACTGCATTCATACAACTAACATTGGCAGTAATAATGACAAAAAATGGCGGAGCGGCAAACCTCGCCTTCTGCGGCCATATAATGAGGTCTGGCCGAGCGTCCCGTGCATGATGTCCATCAAACATGAGAACAATAAAACAAAGGTAGAATAAGATAAAGATAAAATAACTGCTCCAAACTTCAGTAGGAACATATCAAGTATTATTACTACTCATCTTCACCCCACGATAGCGAATGTCCCTCATCCGGCCTCTTTCTGGGTAACGGCTGGGGTGCGCCCCTTCCAAGCAGGTGGACCTGTGGCTCCTCTTGGCTCTCTTAATGACTCCATCTCAGGTGATGCCGGCGCGTTGACTGTACTGCTGCGGTACGTAATCGCTGGTAATGGGGTTCGCTCCATCATGTTGATCTTTAGACGCCGACTTGCTTCTGTAGGTGAGTCGAAGGTTTCCCCAGACCCGTCCGGTTGCTGCACCTTTAGGATTGCCGGGTATAATAGAGAAAAGCGGATCTGGGCTTTGAATAGTGCAGAGCAAATAGGGGCAAAAGCTCTTCTGCGCCTGGCGACATCAGCAGAATAGTCCCCAAAGATAAGTACGCGTTGCCCTCGTAACAGCACCCCTCCGCCTTGCTGCTTGTATGCCCGGAGTATAGCAGTCTTATCAGCATAGTCCAGATACTTAACTATAACTTGGCGGGGTCTGCTTCCTCGCGTTTGATTCAGGCGTGATCCCCGGGGCCTAGTAGTATCATCAGGTTGCATGTTTTGGCCCACCCGATGGGCCCTTTCCACCTTACATTTGGCCCCTAGCCCCAACACCCCCGGCAGTTCGGACTCACATATGGCGATGAGCTCCCGTGCTGGAATGTTCTCGGACAGGCCTATCAGGCGGAGATTGCTCCTTCTGGAGCGATTTTCCAGGTCGTCTACTTTACTCCATAACTTTGTATTTTCCGACACCACCTGGGTTAGATGATTTTTTAGCATTTCATTGTCAGCCTCAATATCCGACATCCTGGTCTCTAGTTCCTCCAGGCGGGCCCCATGTTGCGTAACCTCTGTTTGTATCGTCGCAAGAGATTGTGCCACCGTAGAAGAGAGAGCTTCTTGTAAGTCCGGTGATATCCGAGCCGCCACTTCCAGCGCTAGTTGTTTGTAATCCACTGAGGGAAAATCTTCCTCCTCGGCGGGAACCGGGGGCCGCTGGGGTGAGTCGCTCGGCAGGGAATGAACTGCAGGCTCATTCTGGCGGGTTGCCATTTTAGGTTCAGTTGGCGCCTTTTCTGGTTTGGCCAGATTTTTCTTTGATTTGCTCCCCATGAAGATTAGGTACCGGTCCATAAACCGCCCGGTGAGCTGTGAAGTAGATTGTCCCAACTGCCAGCGGATATCAGGCAGCTGGTGTGACTGGGAGAATGTAGTCGCTGAGCTGCAGAGACGGAGCTCCTCTCACATGCGACCAGTCATGTCGGCGCCGGAACCGGAAGCCTCACCTTTTTCGCTCTTAATGACACCACCCAAGTCTCTGTGTCAACTCTATGGTGCTATAACAAGGCCTATATGAGAGGTCTACTGTTAAAAGAGGCTTCTAGACTTAAAGGGAGAGAACAACAACTGACCCAGATCACAAATAAACTATCTGTTCTAGAAGCAGAACATAAGGCACACCCGACCACTACACTGCAACAGCAGATATTGTTGCTTCATACTCAATTAAGGGCACTATTATTATATAAACATGACTATGCCATGCGGAAATTGAGAGCTAACCACTATCAAATGGGGGACAGGGCCGTTTCCCTTCTAGCTAGATGACTTAATCGTAGAATGGCTGCCACTAAGATTGAATCGCTAACTTTAGCCGATACATCTACCGTCACTTATTCTTAGCAGATGGCTGATGCCTTTGCGTCCTATTATTCTACCTTATATAATATAAAAGTAGATAGTCACACTACCCAACCCACAGACGCCTCCATTGCGGCCTTCCTAAAGGATATTTCCTTGCCTATTCTATCATCTTTGGAGGTGGAGGCCCTTAATAGTCCTATTTCCCCTGAAAAAATCCAAAAAGCTATATTGGCATCTAAGCCACATAAGGTCCCAGGCCCTGACGGGTTTATGACTGATTATTATAAAGCCTTCCACCTGGAATTGCTACCTTATCTGACCCGATTATTCAACCACTTTATGTGCTCTGGCCCTGTCCTTCCGGAGATGCTAGAAGCCACAGTGGTCATGTTGCCAAAGCCTAGAAAACCAGCCAACACCCCGGCTAACTTCCGTCCAATATCATTGCTAAATGTCGATTTGAAACTGTTTGCTAAAATACTTGCTACACGTATCAACCGCGTTTTGCCATCATAAGTGGCAACAGACCAGGTGGGCTTTGTAGCCCAATGACAATGTAGAGACGGAACCAGGAGCATGTTAAACCTGCTCCAGGTAGCACAAATATCCAGAACCCCCTCGATCTTCGTATCCCTTGATGCAGAGAAAACTTTTGACCGGGTCCACTGGGGGTCCATGGAACAGGTTCTCCGCAAGTTTGGTTTTCAGCAAATCATACTCACTGCCATTATGGGCCTCTATTCTTTCCCCTCTGTACGGGTGTTGGCCTCTGGCTTCCTTTCCTCTCCATTCCAAATTACTAATGGGACTAGACAGGGGTGACCATTGTCTCCCCTGGTTTTCACACTGGTGATGGAACCCCTAGCCGAACTGCTCAGGTCCTCCCCCCAAGTTGTTGGTATTAGAGTTGGGAATCAGTCACATGTCATCGGCTTATATGCTGATGATGTCATTCTATCATTAACAGATCCTATCAACTCCTTGAGGGGAGCTGCGTCCATTCTTCAGCAGTTCTCTGATGTATCCTATTATAAGCTAAATGTCTCTAAATCTAGCATTCTCCCCTTATATCTTCAAGATGAAGCCAGGGACCACATCCAGCAGAGGTTTAAGTTCCAGGGAACTGATGACCATATTGCCTACCTGGGAATCCTATTACCCCCAGCTATTAAAAGAGTCCTGGATTGCAAGGAAAAATGGAGTAAAGATGTTAATCTTACTAAAGATTTTGTACTGATTTCGGTGCATACCTCTAAAAATACCCAAACACTATATACAGAAATTACAGACTTCTATGCTACAGTTTGTGTGGGGGGAGAAACGTCCTAGAGTCAAGGCCTCTACCTTATATCCTCCTTTGAGGAAAGGTGGACTGGGGGTCCCAAACCTTTATAAGTATTACATTGCTAGCCTAGGAGATCAGGTCAGGGAATGGTGGCTACCTGCTAGCCCGCAAAAATGGATCCAGATTGAGGAACATTTTGTAAAAAGGAAATCCCTGAAAACATTCCTGGCAGCTCATGTCTTAGGTAATCCGAATACCCCTCCCTTTTTGGACACAATGCATGCCTCCATCTTTCCATGGAAACACCTCTTACAAACTAGCAAATGTCTGGACCTGCGGGGGATAGACCTCCCAATCGTGGCATTGGAATATCTAATCCCTAATCTCTATCTTTCCATTTGGGTAGTAAAAAGTATCTCAACTATAGGCCACTTATATAAAGATCAAATAGAGAAAAGGAATATCAAGCGGTACAATGCGTTTCGGGGATATACCCCTTCTTCAGGTACAATTGACTTGCATACATAAAAGCAAAATTGCATACATTTAAATACATTGTAAAAAAACGCCAAAAACAAAGGGGGCGGGAGGGGGCGGGTCAGTGGGCAGTGCTGGGAGAGCTCTCAAAGCTCAGCAAAGGGGAGGGGGAAATTGTGTACAGACTTGAAAAATTACTTTTATTCAGTTCTCTTTGAGTCCTTACTCATAGTACCATCACAGTGGTACGATCTCTGATTCTAGGTTAAACGTGAGGGTAATGATTCCGGGAAGCCTGTGTGGGCGCAGGACCTTGGAGAGTCATGTGATAAGATCACATGACCTGTTGCGCAACATGTGACCTCCGTCAGCTGGAAGCAGCAGCAAGGGAAGTGCGGCCGCATCAGGAGACGGCCGGTCACATGGTCCAGCGGCCGGTCATGTGGTCCGGCGGCTGCGTACGTCACACCCCGTCTCTCGTCAACCAGAAGCTGATGCCACGTCAGAGAGGGGGAGTGTGAGATTGGCTAGGAGGAGGGAGATCCGTCCGTTCCTATCATGCTGTTGGAGAGAGAGCTGGCTCAAATAAACTCATTTTGTACTGCAATAACCATAATGGTGCTATAAAATAAAATACAAACGATACTTTTGTTACACTACTTTAAGAAATACAGTGATCCTTTTTATAATAAAAAATGTTTTGGGTACAGATAGGTTAGATGTAATACTTAAAAGCAGAATGTAATATTTGCATATAACTGTTAAGAATAATATAGTAATCCTTATATATAATGGAGGGTATAAATAAGTAGGTATAGTGCGTTATGGGAATCGATGAAAAAACTTTGTCTTCCTTTTTCTTTGAACTAGAGAAACTGATGACCAGTGAAATTCAGTACCAATTAGACGCTGAATTTCTTGAAATTTACCTCACAGAGGGACTCGTCCCAAGGGGACTTCGCCTACGCTTCAAACACTCGTTTGAAGATGATGTTGATTTTTCTAGAGACTGGGATAACGATCTACTGTCATGTGCTAAGGGTCTGATGTCCAGACTCGCAGCTAAAAGAAAACAAATAGCTGTGGGCCTGGACACAAAAATTACGGATTGTCAGAACATCATTTTAAGATATAAGACACACCGGTCCTTCACCAAATATGAGAGATCGATCACAGCACGATCTATGGCTATAGAAAAAGATATTCTGAACAAAAAGGCAGGCAAACTGTCAAGGGATAGAACTGATTTTGAGAATGATAACATCAAATTCTGGACAAAACCCTATGGGATCAACAATGAACCCCCAGATAATGTCAAAAGACCCACCACTTACCAAAGGGCTACAGATCCCAATACGAGAGATCCACCAAACATTGCCCATCATGGCGGCTCCAGACCCCAGCATAGAAGCATGTACACCCATAGTAGTAGACATGTCCCACCCTCTAGGAAGCAACACTCTACCAGGTATCAAGCCCATCCAGTGAAGCACCCCCATCGTTTAAGTCATCCAATATACATTATTCGCCTGCCACATCTGAAACTATACATTCAAACATCACAGTTGCCACTCCATCCACCGTCATTGAGTTATCCCCTAGGATTGCTTATCCCTCTGCTACGATTGATATGGGAAACATAGAAACATAGAAACATAGAATGTGTCGGCAGATAAGAACCATTTGGCCCATCTAGTCTGCCCAATATATCTGAATCCTATTAATAGTCCCTGGCCCTATCTTATATGAAGGATAGCCTTATGCAGTGGCGACTCTAGGATCAATATATAGGGGGGGCACAAAGATACCACAGTCAAAAATGGGGGGGCAAAAACAAATTAAGTATATATAAATAAGATTACAAAATACCAGAGAATTGCGGTCTGCAGGGATACATTTATACTAAAACTATTTACTTACAAAAGAAGCCATTCAGTCGTCTGCTGTGCCGTCCTCTGCTTGCTTCTGCGGATTCTTTCCCCTTCTTTCTGTCTCTCGTCAGTGCGCAGTCGCATTGTTATGGTGGATCTGTGGAAGACACACTGTTATGGGGGCATCTGTTGAAGACACTGGTATTATGCCTCTTATTAGCCCCCATTATGCCTCATTAGCCCCCATATGCTGCCTCTCCTCATTAGCCCCCATATGCTGCCTCTCATCATTAGCCCCCATATGCCTCTCATCATTAGCCCCCATATGCCTCTCATCATTAGCCCCCATATGCCTCTCATCATTAGCCCCCCATATGCCTCTCATCATTAGCCCCCCATATGCCTCTCATCATTAGCCCCCCAAATGCCTCTCATCATTAGCCCTGGCCCCCCATATGCCTCTCATCATTAGCCCTGGCCCCCCATATACCTCTCATCATTAGCCCTGGCCCCCCATATACCTCTCATCATTAGCCCTGGCCCCCCATATACCTCTCATCATTAGCCCTGGCCCCCCATATACCTCTCATCATTAGCCCTGGCCCCCCATATGCCTCTCATCATTAGCCCTGGCCCCCCATATGCCTCTCATCATTAGCCCTGGCCCCCCATATGCCTCTCATCATTAGCCCTGGCCCCCCATATGCCTCTCATCATTAGCCCTGGCCCCCTATATACCTCTCATCATTAGCCCTGGCCCCCCATATGCCTCTCATCATTAGCCCTGGCCCCCCATATACCTCTCATCATTAGTCCTGGCCCCCCATATGCCTCTCATCATTAACCCCGGCCCCCCATATGCCTCTCATCATTAGCCCCGGCCCCCCATATGCCTCTCATCATTAGCCCCGGCCCCCCCATATGCCTCTCATCATTAGCCCCGGCCCCCCCATATGCCTCTCATCATTAGCCCCGGCCCCCCATATGCCTCTCATCATTAGCCCCGGCCCCCCATATGCCTCTCATCATTAGCCCCGGCCCCCCATATGCCTCTCATCATTAGCCCCGGCCCCCCATATGCCTCTCATCATTAGCCCCGGCCCCCCATATGCCTCTCATCATTAGCCCCGGCCCCCCATACACCTCTCATCATTAGTCCTGGCCCCCCATATGCCTCTCATCATTAGCCCCCCTTATGCCCCCAGCAGCCACATAGTTTATAAAATAAAAAATCACTTACCTCTCCTGCTCCTGGACGCCGCCTGCCTCTCCTCAGTCGACTGTGCTCTGAACTGGCGCGCAGTGCCGCGCACAGCGTGAGGTCACAGAGCGCCCTCACGCTGTGCGCAGCCCTGCACAGCCGACAGCCGAGGACCAGGAAGTGCGGAGTACAGAGCGTTCACCACTTCCTGGTCTCTCGGTTCTAATGAGCGCTTCCATAATGGAAGCGCTCATTAGTATTGACGTGGGGGAATCAGCGGGGGGGCAACCGGGGGGGCAAAGGACTGCCCCCCCTCGCCCCCCCCTAGCGACGCCACTAGCCTTATGCCTATCCCATGCATGCTTAAACCCCTTCACTGTATTTGCAGCTACCACTTCTGCAGGAAGGCTATTCCATGCATCCACTACTCTCTCAGTAAAGTAATACTTCCTTATATTACTTTTAAACCTTTGCCCCTCTAATTTAAACTGTGTCCTCTTGTGGTAGTTTTTCTTCTTTTAAATATGCTCTCCTCCTTTACCGAGTTGATCCCCTTTATGTATTTAAAAGTTTCTATCATATCCCCTCTGTCTCTTCTTTCTTCCAAGCTATACATGTTAAGGTCCTTTAACCTTTCCTGGTAAGTTTTATCCTGCAATCCATGTACTAGTTTAGTAGCTCTTCTCTGAACTCTCTCTAGAGTATCTATATCCTTCTGGAGATATGGCCTCCAGTACTGCGCACAATACTCCAAGTGAGGTCTCACCAGTGTTCTGTACAGCGGCATAAGCACTTCACTCTTTCTACTGCTTATACCTCTCCCTATACATCCAAGCATTCTGCTGGCATTTCGTGCTGCTCTATTACATTGTCTTCCCACCTTTAAGTCTTCTGAAATAATTACTCCTAAATCCCTTTCCTCAGATACTGAGGTCAGGACTGTGTCAAATATTCTATATTCTGCCCTTGGGTTTTTACGCCCCAGGTGCATTATCTTGCACTTATCCACATTAAATTTCAGTTGCCAGAGTTCTGACCATTCTTCTAGTTTTCCTAAATCCTTTTCCATTTGGCGTTTCCCTCCAGGAACATCAACCCTGTTACATATCTTTGTGTCATCAGCAAAAAGACAAACCTTACCATCGAGGCCTTTTGCAATATCACTTTTGAAGATATTAAACAAAATTGGTCCCAGTACAGATCCCTGTGGAACCCCACTGGTAACATGACCTTGTTTTGAATGTTCTCCATTGACTACAACCCTCTGCTGTCTGTCACTCAGCCACTGCCTAATCCACTCAACAATATGGGAGTCCATGCTCAATGACTGCAGTTTATTGATAAGTCTTCTATGTGGGACAGTGTCAAAAGCCTTACTAAAATCTAGATATGCGATGTCTAGTGCACCTCCACCGTCTATTATTTTAGTCACCCAGTCAAAAAAAATCTATAAGATTTGTTTGACATGATCTCCCTGAAGTAAACCCATGTTGTTTTTCATTTTGCAATCCATGGGATTTTAGATGTTCCACAATCCTATCCTTTAATAGGGTTTCCATTAATTTGCCTACTATTGATGTCAGACTCACTGGTCTATAGTTGCTTGATTCCTCCCTACTACCTTTCTTGTGAATGGGCACGACATTTGCCAATTTCCAATCTTCCGGGACGACTCCTGTTACTAATGATTGGTTAAATAAATCTGTTAGCGGTTTTGCCAGCTCACCACTAAGCTCTTTTAATAATTTTGGGTGTATCTCATCAGGCCCCTGTGACTTATTTGTCTTCACCTTAGACAGCAAACTTAGAACATCTTCCTCTGTAAAGATACATGCATCAAATGATTTATTAGTCATCCTTTCTAGTGGAGGTCCTTCTCCTTCTTTTTCTTTTGTAAAAACTGAACAGAAGTATTCATTAAGGCAGTCGGCTAGCTCTTTATTCTCTTCTACATACCTTCCGTCCTTTGTTTTTATTTTAGTTATTCCCTGTTTTAATTTCCTTTTTTCATTTATATATCTGAAGAATGTCTTATCCCCTTTTTTCATAGACTGAGCTAGTTTTTCTTCTGCCTGCGCTTTAGAAGTTCTTATAACTTGCTTGGCCTCTCTCTGCCTAATCTTGTAGATTTCCTTATCTTCATTGCTCTGTTTTTTTTTATAATTACAAAATGCTAGCTTTTTATTTTTAATGATTTGGGCCACTTCTGCTGAGTACCACAGTGGTCTCTTCCTTTTTTTGCTTTTACTGACAAGTCTAATGCAATTTTCTGTTGCCTTTAATAATGCACCTTTTAAGTAGTCCCATTTCTCCTGGACTCCATGTAATCCGTTCTAGTCTGATAAGGATTCATTTATGACTAATTTCATTTTTGAAAAGTCTGTTTTTCTAAAATCTAAAACTTTTGTTTTTGTGTGGTGGGACTCTTTCACAGTTCTTATATTAAACCACACTGACTGGTGATCACTAGATCCCAAGGTTTCGCCTACAATGACATCATATACCGAATCCCCATTTGTGAATACCAAATCCAAAATGGCCTCCCTCCGGGTTGGCTCCTCAACCACTTGTTGTAGAGATAACCCCAGTAGGGAATTTAGAATATCTGTACTCCTGGTAGAACTTGCTATTTTGGTTTTCCAGTTTATATCTGGAAGATTGAAATCTCCCATAATGATAACTTCTCCTTTCATTGTCATTTTAGCTATTTCTTCAACTAGTAGATCATCTAGTTCTTTAACTTGACCAGGTGGTCTATATATCACACCTACACGAGTTACTGCATGGTTAGCAAACTGCAACGTAACCCAAACTGACTCTATGTTGGCCTCACCAACTTGTATTAGGTTAGATTTAATGCTATCTTTCACATACAGGGCCACTCCTCCTCCTTTCTTGCCTTCTCTGTCTCTTCTGTATAAAGAGTACCCTGGTATGGTTATGTCCCAGTCATTTCTTTCATTAAACCATGTCTCCGTAACAGCCACTAAATCTACATTCTCAGATGCCATTATTGACCCAAGTTCATTGATTTTTTTACCTAAACTGCGAGCATTTGTAGACAGGACTCTGAGCTTATCATTTCTTAACCTCTGTGCTTCTGACCTGTTCTGGCATTGTTTCGGGGGGCAATTGGACTCTTTTATTTTCACTCTTTTGCCCCCCCCTTCCTAGTTTAAATACTCTTTCGCAAATTCTTGGAGTTGTTCACTGAGTACATTTGTTCCTTTGAGAGAAAGATGCAAACCATCTTTTTTGTACAGTTCCTTTCTATTCCAAGTAGAGCTATCATGAGAAACAAAGCCAAATCCTTGCTCTTGACACCATTTACCAAGCCATATGTTGAACTCCTTTATGCGCCTCTGCCTATCATTCTGAACATTATGCACAGGCAGAACTTCAGAAAATGAAATGGTGGATGCAAAATCCTGTACGTCATTACCAAGTGTGATAAAAGATTTTTTCACCTCTGACACTTCATTGCAAGCCAGGTCATTTGTCCCTAGATGGACAAGAACATCCACGTCCCCTTCCTGCTTTGCTTGCTTAAAAATATTAATAATACGTCTTCTATCTCTTCTAGCAGTAGCCCCAGGGAGACATCTCACAAAACCATTTTCTTTAAGCTCCACACTTCTTATGATTGAATCACCCAGCAACAGCTGCTTCCTTTGAGACTTCACTTTATCTTTTTTGTTGCATACATTAGACATAGGAGTCGATGGTTTCTCACCCTCTGTGCTTGAGTCCATATCCATGTTGTCCTTACATTCCCCTACACCCATCCCAACCTTGGGTTGTTTCAGCAAGGAAGTGCTTTCCAACTGCGCTCCCCTAAATTTACCACCTACCTCTTTCATCAAAAGTTCCACACATAAATCGTTGCCCAGGCAATCCACCACTCCGGTTTCCCCGTCTACATCGGCAGAACTGGACTCACTCCTCACAGTACACACCGAGTCCCCCATCCAATCCTGCACCATTCCCGCAGGAACTATCACTCCACCATCAGGTCAGACCTGTTCAGCCACAGAACTAGACCTTGGAGCCACTGCTCTCTCAGACCTCTCATTACAGATGACAAAAGGCTAGCTTTCTTTTTTATCCTTACCCCCCCTACTCACACCGGTCTCAATATTAAATAGTCCAACCACGGTCACGATAACCAATTATTTCCGTCCGCTGGGAACCAGACCTTGTAAAAATGTAGGAGAGGAAGTAGGGGGGCCAATCCCAAAAGAAGAATTTGAAGTCAGCATACAACCAGAGGAAAGAGATAAAGATCTTCAACCTTTCCAGCTATCTATTAAACCAAGAAGAAACAAAGGTTTTATCCAAAGGCCTCTCATTCTGTCCATCTGCTAAAGTTGATGGATTCAACCTCTTCCTTGATTTACACAACTTTATCAGAAATCTCACTCTGAGGAGACATTTCAACATCATAGCGAATTATAAAAAAGAGGCGGACCCACCGGAAGGACTGGCAGATTCCATACCGAAGGAACAGTTCATCAATACGGATCTGAGGCCACGTTCCAACTTTTACTCCCTACACCATAGGGGGAACTTTATAGAAACTTTTTATGATCTGGTTTGACACTGTCTGACACTGAATACTACCAACAGCTGGCCGAAAACCCTCTCAAGGAACACCAGCAGTCATTCAAGGCCCTCATCAACTCAGCGTCCCATATTCTGAGCAAAAAGGAAAATAATTACATCCATGTCACAGATCCAGTCATTGCCACCTTTTATCACTTACCAAAAATCCACAAAAGTATTTCCAACCCTCCTGGTCGTCCAATCATTTCAGGCATTTCAGGCATTTCATCACTCACATGTAACTTATCCCATTACGTTGATATTTTTTTACAAAAATATGTAGTACAATTACCATCTTATCTCAGAGATTCTACTACCCTAATACAGCTTTTACAGAATGTTGAATGGAAAGAAACATACCACTGGTTGACCTTGGATGTCACATCGATTTACTCAAATATCCAGCACGATTTGGGCATCAACTGTGTAAAGGGTTTTTTAGATACTGACGACCAATTACCATCAGAACAAAATGATTTCTTTTAAAGAAGCATTCATTTTATTCTCACTCACAATATTTTTTATGTTTGAAGACACTCTGTATCTACAGACAAAAGGGACCGCGATGGGCACACGTTTCGCGTCCAGGTTCGCTACTCTTTTTATGGGGGCTTTTGAGGATACTTTTATTTACAAATCGAAATATTAGTCACAAAACATAATCTTTTACCGTCGTTATATTGACGATCTGATCCTGATTTGGGAGGGGGATCTTTTAACAATAAATAGTTTTATTGAACACCTCAATTCTACCAACTGGGGCCTAACTTTTTCAGGCATAAGTGAAGAGTTTACAGCGGAATATCTTGATCTAGAATTAAGAACAAACAATGGAACAGTCAACACACGAACATTTTTCAAAAAAGTTGACTGCAACAGTTACCTGAAATATTCGAGCGAACATTTTTAAAAAATGGAAGAAAAACATCCCGTTCAGCCAATTCAAGCGGATTAGGCGCAACTGCTCCAGGGACGATGACTTTGTCACACAAAGTAGGGTCATTCGATCTAGGTTCCTACAAAAGGGCTATCCAACAGATATTATAGATGCAGCCTTCAATAAAGCTAAATCATTCACACAATCAGAATGTCTGGTAGGAACCAAAAAACAAAATGACACGAAACGCAGTAACACAAATTTTTTAACCACCTATAATAGTAACCATACGTACATCCGGAGAGTCCTGTCCAGACACTGGTATATACTGAAAAAGGACCCCTTTCTGAATATAGAATTAACTAAACAACCGTCTTTAGTTTTTAGAAGAGCAAGATCACTGAAAAAAATGTTAGCCCCAAGTAAATTGAAAAATAGACGGGAACAAGTAGCCAGACCAGTCAGCTCCAAGACACCGGGGAGCTATAGGTCTAATCAATCGAGATGCCTTTGCTGCAGATCCCTAAACATCACCACATCTTTTTTGGGCCGAAATGATGAATCTTTTATAATCAAGGATGAATTGAATTGCGGATCATCAAACATCATTTATCTCATCACATGCCCATGTAACCTCCGCTATGTGGGGCGCACTATACAAACCTTGCGCAATCGGCTCAACAAGCATATATCTAATGTTAAGAAGAAGTTCCTCCAACACAGCATCTCTAGACATGCCACTGTCCACCATCAAGGCTCTTTTTTCGGGTTCACGGTCACTCCGATCAAACAAGTTTGATCAAACGGATATAATGTTATCAAGACTCTGAGAAAACGCGAGATGTTCTGGATATACAAATTGAATTGCCTTAATCCATATGGCCTAAATGAAGCCTTTGAAATTAATTTATGAAATCCCCCCCTGTTTTACCCCGCCCCAATATTTATTTCCTCTTTTCCTGTATGCCCCCATTACATTCTCTTTTTAATGCTACCACTAGTATACATGAAATCCCATATACCTTCCTTCTTATCTGCCCGACCCAAGACACTTACATAAGGACCTATTGATTATCCAGCAAACTATTTCACATATAGTTTACTTCTATCCGGCATTAAGTGGACCACTTAATTATAGCGATTTTTTAACCATATTCCACATATCCTTTTTATTCCATTTATCCTTTTTACATTCCCACTATACCCTTTTGGTGTCTCTTACTGATATTTATCCAGTTTTATTACATAAACTAGTGTACTTCATCACACTATATATTTTACTCACGTTGTATAGCCATAACTCACTATACCTACTTATTTATACCCTCCATTATATATAAGGATTACTATATTATTCTTAACAGTTATATGCAAATATTACATTCTGCTTTTAAGTATTACATCTAACCTATCTGTACCCAAAACATTTTTTATTATAACAAGGATCACTGTATTTCTTAAAGTAGTGTAACAAAAGTATCGTTTGTATTTTATTTTATAGCACCATTATGGTTATTGCAGTACAAAATGAGTTTATTTGAGCCAGCTCTCTCTCCAACAGCATGATAGGAACGGACGGATCTCCCTCCTCCCAGCCAATCTCACACTCCCCCTCTCTGACGGGGCATCAGCTTCTGGTTGCCGAGAGATGGGGTGTGACGTACACAGCCGCCGGACCACGTGACCGGCCGCTGGACCATGTGACCAGCCGTCTCCTGATGCGGCCGCACTTCCCTTGCTGCTGCTTCCAACTGACGGAGGTCACATGTTGCGCAACAGGTCATGTGATCTTATCACATGACTCTCCAAGGTCCTGCGCCCACACAGGCTTCCCGGAATCATTACCCTCATGTTTAACCTAGAATCAGAGATCGTACCACTGTGATGGTCGATCCTATAAGTAAGGACTCAAAGAGAACTTAATAAAAGTAATTTTTCAAGTCTGTACACAATTTCCCCCTCCCCTTTGCTGAGCTTTGAGAGCTCTCCCAGCACTGCCCACTGACTGCCCCCTCCCGCCCCCTTTGTTTTTGACGTTTTTTACGATGTATTTAAATGTATGCAATTTTGCTTTTATGTATGCAAGTCAATTGTACCTGAAGAAGGGGTATATCCCCGAAACGCGTTGTACCGCTTGCTCAATAAAAAGAACCCTCATTCTAATCCAACCACTGGGTGGTTTTTGCGCCGTGGGATATTACTTTTCTCTATTTGAACTACTGGCTTTCTGAGGGATTCCAGGCATCCCTGAACAGAAGTATTCATCCCGGGCTGCATACCATCCGTTGTGAGGGGCTTGTGCCAACCTGATACATGTCTACATTAGAGTTGTGCTTAATATAGCACAACTCTATCAGATGAGCCTCCATTTATTGGAGATACTACTTTTTACCCATTTAAGACGTTATTACCCTATGGTGCGCCATTTTTTTGTTCTACAGTGGAACGAAGCCTGCTTTTAATACTTATTTAAAGATGGGAGACTCCTTGACTTTGAGTCTCTACACTCTATGTTTGACCTCCCTAACAAGGTGTTTTTCCAATACCTTCAGATTAAACATTATCTGTCCGCCCCCTCTCTTGGGCTTCAGAATCAAAGTTCTTGTAAACTGAACTCACTTTTTGGGAATAGCGTCCCTTCAACCTCTAGCTTATCTATAATCTACTCAGCTATTCTACGGACTGAGATCACGATTAAACCCACATATATGATTAGATGGGAACAAGAACTAGGTAGTGAATTCCCTTTGGAAAGATGGTTCCCTGCTCTACATTGGGTAGTAACCGGCTCCAAGTGTATAAACCACGCTGAGCAAAATAGAAAGATACAAATGAGATGGTACCTGACTACGGATCAAATAGCGCACTTCTCTCCTACATACTCTAACCTATGCTGGCGCCTATGTGGAAGCAGGGATTCTCCTTCTCACATGTGGTGGTATTGCCAATTTGTAACAGTTTTATGGAGCGGTGTCACAGATCTGATTAAGGAGGTGACAGGCCTGATTATACCACTAACCCCAGAATTAGCTATATTAAGTATAGGAATAGAGTATATCCCTTTTGAATTCAGAAGGGTGATTGCCCACATCCTCACTGCCTCCCAGAAAGCTATAGCCAGAAATTGGAAGCTCCCTGATATGCCCAATATCTCTGAAGTAGCCCAGTTGCTTAACTTTCATATGCAATGCGAAATATCTTACGCACCCTCCTTGCAATCCAGGATAAAAGCCCACAACCAATGGTTACCATGGTTATCTTACAAGCATGATACCCCTGTTCCGGATGGAATATGGTAACAACTGCAGCTGACCATTTGTGCTGTTGTACGTTACTGAAGAGCGACATGATATAAGATGTTACTTTTATTTTAGATTTTCTTGTTTTTGTACTGTCCCTTACTTGTTTGTTCATGTAAAAGGCAAACATTCTCAATAAAAACCGATTGATACTAGAAAACATCCAGTATGAAATTGGCTCCCAGCCACTGTGTTATCAATCCTGCCCCCTCCCCATCTCCTCTGGCTCAGTGTCCACATTTGACCCAGTAATGGAAGAAGAGGTCTCCAGGCACCTCTCTTCTTCTCGTCCTATCACATCTACTTCTGACCCATTCCCTAACACCTACTCCAGTCTCTCTCCTGCTGTCACCACTCACCTAACAAAAATTTTCAATCTCTCTCTGGTATCTTCCCCTCCTCTTTCAAACACTCTAGCATTACTCCATTATTTAAAAAAAAGGTTGTCTTGACTCATCCTGCACAACTAACTACAGACCAGTCTCCAATCTTCTCTTCATCTCTAAACTCCTGGAGCGTCTCGTCTACTCTCGCCTCATTCATTATCTCTTGGCTCACTCTCTTGTTGATCCATTACAATCTGGTTTCCACACCGTAAATCTGCAGAAACTGCCCTCACCAAAGTGACAAATGACTCCTGACAGCAAAATGCAATGGTGACTACTCTCTACTCATTCTCCATGACCTTTCTGCAGGTTTTGACACTGTAGACTTCCTTCTTGTCACGATGGGGAGTGGGGGAACCCCCCCATCACGCAATGCCCTAAGCTATTTGGCCACAATGCAGGGAAAAGGGAGCTGGTCACCTCCTAAAGCTTCCCTCAACAGGCCCTAGTCTCCTAGCTGTATGAGCCCCCTTCAAAGGTAAGAGGACTCATACCCACGTGCCTAGAGGTCTAGGAATCCCTGCATTGCCCTACAGATGGTGACAGGGCAGAGAATACCTGTACATCCACGACACGGATGACAGGCATCTCCAGAGGCCCAGTAGCTGACAAGGTGCAAGACTATGGGTGAAACAGTAAGGCAGGTAAGTAACACAGCAACATAACAAATGCTATCCACACTTACCTGCCGCAGCTGAGATGGAGGGACGGCTCCAGGCTGGGAAGCCCACGGTCTTGCTTTTGCTTAAACCTCTCTGGGAAAGCAAGCCCCTTTCGGAGCAGGCACACCACAACACAAACCTCCAAACAAGGACCACACCAAAACAACATACACCAGGTGAAGGAGGGATAACAGAAACACACCGGAGGGGACACACAGACAGAGCAAGGGAAACAATATAACAAATAAGTATGGCTCACACAGACAGGAACATTCATCCAGGAAGCAAAGCTCCTACACAGATTGACAAGCAACTTCTGACCTCAGGCTCCTACACACCAACATATAAGGAGGCCAGAGGTCACACCCACCACACCACTAATCATTAACCCTGTGTAAACCAAAATGGGGAAACACCACAACCAAGGAAAAATGCCTCACATGCAAACCACATTGCCAACGGCAACCGCACGTGCAGACACCGAGTCACGACCTAACCAAGGGTCGTGACACTTCCGCTACTCACCATGCTCTAATCTATCGGCCTAATAAGATCATATGAGTGTGGGACAATAGCCCCGCGGGCGGCCCGACGTCCACTTCATCATTGTAATCTATGATGCTGCGTGCTCCCGTGCGCATGATCAATGCCGCTCTGGGACATATTGCCTGCTCACGGACCGTATATCTCGGAGGGCATACAGTCGTGTGCAAGGGCCCTAAAGGACACTGCCCTCTCCTGGATTTCTTAATATCTCTCTGACCTCTCTTTTAGCGTATCATTTGCTGGCTCCACTTCTCCTCTCCCTCTTGCTGTTGGGGTTCCTCAGGGTTCAGTCCTTGGTCCTCCCCTCTTCTTTCTCTACACAGCCCCATTTGGATAGACCAACAGAAGATTTGGTTACCAGTACCATCTCTATGCTGATGACTCACAACTATACACTTCATCCCCCGACATCACCCCTGCTGTATTAAAGAACACTAGTGACTTGCGTTCTCTTCATCTACTAACCTACCTAAACCTGATATCTCCTTTCAGTGTGTGGCACTATCATAACACCTAAGCAACACGCCCACTATCTCTGTATTATGTTTGACATTGATATTTCCTTCACCCCCTATATTCAATCCTGGTTATGTCACCTGCACCTCAAAAATATCTCTTCCCATTGGGGTGCACCACATCTTACCATCCCTTCTGGAGAGCAGCAACACATGGTGACACCTCAACGGTGTAAGGAAGCACCAGTGTAGCGTTGGGGCCACCCCAAACCCGGCTACTGCACATGTATGAGTATGCCCAAGACTACATGACATATGGTCTGAAAATATGCTTGGGTACACCTCTTAATCACTTTCACATACAATCTAGATTGATTAGAAATTGAAGGAGTTGTCCACTTTTGTAATATAGATGACCTATTGTAAGGATAGGTCATTGATATCAGATCGACGGGGAGCCAACTGCCGGGAACCCCCACCAATGAGCTATTTCAAGAGAATGAAGCACTTGTATGAGCAGTGTGTTCTCTTCTCTGTTTCCCTGCTCGCCATCGACATTGCATTGGCGAGCAGGTGTAATTACAACTCCATGGTACCCAAGGCAGCTGTTAGCTAAAAAGTACAGCGATGGTGATGGCTACCCATTGAATCAACGTAGAAAGCCTCACGAATGTGGTTTCTCATTTGTCAAAAGGGTTGGCAGGTTGTGCGCATGGCCGATTTTGAAACTCACAAAAGATCTGTCGTGCCATATTGGCCACTTCTGTGCAAGGTATTTCATGCCCACATCAATATAGAGGCATGCATATACAGTACATGCTATCAAATACATCTACAAATATGTTTACAAGGGTTCTGATCAGTCAGTGATGAAACTATTGTAGATTAAGTTCAACGGTATCAACATGACCGCTACATAAGCTGTCTGGCAAAACCTCAGATTCCCCATTCACAAGCGACATCAGCTGGTGTAACATCTCTCTGTTCACTTGGAAAACAGACAGAGTGTATTTTACTACTGACAATGTAGCAGAAAGAGCTCAGAATTCGCATAGCACAACTCTGAAGACATTTATTTAACTGTGTGAGAAAGGGGAAGTTGCAAGGACACTGCTCTATGTGGACTACTGCAAAGACATTGCAATCTCGCAAACAAGGCACATACATTCCAGGCCAAGATGCAATTGCTACTAAGGCACAAAGTCGACACTGTTCATCCTAGCTTTGAAGCGTGCACTTATCTTTGCATGCTTAACTTCATATTGTTCGAGGTCCAACATCCTTTGAAGTACTCATGACGGTCAAGAGGTACTCTTTGTCGCTCATACAAAGAAGCATGCTTAAAACTTGGCTTGCTCGAGAATGAGCAACAATGCAATGATTGCCTTTAGGAGGCAGAGATAAGCAATTGCCTGTCAAAATAAGACCATTTTATTCTTATATACTGCCACCCTTACAAACCTCAGGAACTGAAGATGTCATGCACCTTGCCTAGCAGCAAGCAAATAATAAGTTGCTACCATTGACTTCTCAAATGAAGAATCAGGCACTGATTTTTTTGGAAGAAAAAGTCCTGCAAATGTACAGTTTACATTAGTCAAAGTTTGACTTGCAATCACTACGATATGGTGGTCAGCAACAACTGAGCCAAGAGTTTCTCAGAGAAACGACTTATGATCTCAACCAACTCAGTATGTTGCTGCAAATATGCTGATGCTTGACAATGTGCCCAAACAAAAAAACATTTATGAAACACTTCTTCAAGATATGTAAAGCAACACTGGAGGCATCTATTTCTCTGATGCTCCTGAAGGAACAAGAAAAAGGTTTCTGATTAATCTACCTCTTGCCAAGGTTGTGCCAGTGAAATTGCTCTTGCAAATGCTTCACCTGGCACAGCTTCAACTGAATGGTGGCAGAACTGTCCACTCCACTTTTAAGCTGCTGCTTCATCTGACTAGAGAGGAAGCACCTGTTTGCAATTTGGGATAAATGCACCATTGCACACAAGCATGGATTTGAAGCGGTCAACAAAATACTTCAAGACTGTTGATAATATTGTAGACCAATGGGTGGAGTATTGCTCTTTCCAGTTGGAGACTTTAGGCATGCCTCAGCCAGTCAGCAACCACAGATGCTTTAGGAATGCCTCAGCCAGTCAGCAACCACAGATGCTTTATGGTCGCTCCTTAAATAATCCTGCAGCATGTCCTTCAAGTATTTTTTATTTAAAGAGGACCTTTCACCTGTATAAACTATGTGAACAGATTATGCTGCCATATAGAGCGGCGCCCGGGGATCTCACTGCACTTACTATTATCCCCGGGCGCCGCTCCGTTCTCCCGTTATAGGCTCCGGTACCTTTGCTTTTTAAGTTATAGTAGGCGGGTCTTCCCTTGTCCTGTGGGCGTCTCCTTCTCCTAGGCTGCAGCGCTGGCCAATCGCAGCGAACAGCTCACAGCCTGGGAGAAAAAAAACTCCCAGGCTGTGAGCTGTGCTCTGCGATTGGCCAGCGCTGCAGCCTAGGAGAAGGAGACGCCCACAGGACAAGGGAAGACCCGCCTACTATAACTTAAAAAGCAAAGGTACCGGAGCCTATAACGGGAGAACGGAGCGGCGCCCGGGGATAATAGTAAGTGCAGTGAGATCCCCGGGGGCGCCGCTCTATATGGCAGCATAATCGGTTCACATAGTTTATACAGGTGAAAGGTCCTCTTTAAAGAGAACCTGTCATCAACTTTATGCTGAACTCACTGAGGGCAGCATAAAATAGTGACAGAAATGCTGATTTCAGTGCTGTGTCACTCATGAGCTAAAAGTAAGTGGTTGCTGAGAACCAGCATCATAATCATTGCAGCACAGGACTTGAAAAAAGTCAAATCTACCTGAGAAGAGTCCTGGTTATTCATAATCTCCTGCACTCTCATCTATCTGCTAATGATTGACAGTTCTCTCCTAGAAAGAAAGGGAGAAAAATAGGTAGAAGACTGTCACTCATCAGCAGGTGGACAGGGAGAGCAGGAATTCATGATTAACCATAGCTCTTCTCAGGTGGCCATTTTCCAGACCTAGTCTGCAATGATTGTGATGTTGGTTCTCGGCAACCATTTACTTTTAACTTTGCCTGTCTCTTCTTTATGCTGCCGTTAGTATGGGCAGCATAAAGTTAATGACAGGTTCCCTTTAAATAGAGTCCATAAATATGTACGTAAAGTTCCAGAAAATGGTGCAACGTTTCTACTACATCATAGTCTTTCTCAAGCATAATACAGAGTGAACTATAATATCATATATAGTATAAAAAGCACCTCCCCTATCACATTTTGACCAATCAATTCTGTGACACTATTATTAGATCACAATCACATTCAGTGTTTACCAATCAAATACCCCACATAAGTGATCGTCATGACGTGTGACCAATCTTTGTAGGTGCATTTAGTGTGACATCATGAAGTCAGGCAGACGGTCTCTCAACATTACGCACATGGATCCGGCGTCTCCTCAGTGCAACTGCGCATGTCTCATTCCCTACTCCACCCCTAAATCTCCATTCGTCCATATTTCACTGACATCATCAAGTCATGTGATTCACTCCCGAATGCTATTGCTCACGTCCAGCTCAAGACACGTCCCATGTTTCCAGGGAGACGGTCTCAGCCAAGCGGCGCATCAGCGGCATAAACCTCCACATAGTAAGTCGTCCCACTGTGCGCTACGGTATATAGAGCATCACAGGGCTTATGAGTAATATGTTATCTGACACCACTGTTCTCACTCTTAGTAGCTGGCTCCATGGGAGTGATTCTACCATGCGTCTGGGATGGTTGCTATCATATCTCAATAAATTATTTCTATTGTAGGTTTTTCATACAGATCTGTTTTGACAGTACCATCCTCTACATAAACCCTCACATCTAAAAATTGCAATTCTATACAAGATACTGTTTTGGTAAATTGTAGGCCAGGGACACTACCATTCAGATGTTGATGAAATAGTTCTAACTCTTCATTGGTATGCCTCCAAATCAAAACAATTTCATCGATGTAGCGCCACCAGCACGGGACCTTCTCCCAGAATGGTGAACGATAAACATACCTGTTCTCCACCTTGGCCATAAAGACGTTTGCATAAGTGGGGGCCACATTGGACCCCATCGCTGTACCCCGTTTTTGTTGGGATATTTCGGTTACAATATTCCTGTGAAAATTCATAAACACAGTGCAGAGCAATCTATAGTAACCCCACAAAAAATGCCAACTCACTGGAAACAGATAAACCTACAGCGATACAAAAAGAGTCCTTGAACTCTCATATATATGAAAATAAAAATACATTTTATTAAATACATCAATATAAAAACATAGAGATAACAAAACACACACAAAATGTGTGGTGCCCCCTAGCGGACAGAGTGTACATAAGCAAATGGGTGACGAATGAGCACATATAGACAGAACCTGCAAATGTCTATATGACAAACAATTATAGAGTGCCAAGTGCAACAAGTATACAACCTACAAAAGCAGGAACCAATCAAAGGCTTATAATAGCACCCACATCAAACAGAGTATATTAACATGGTACAAATTGAGCTTATGTTGTGGAAATTTTATTAGGATGTGTATTTAATATATTGTGTATTGTCATCATGTCTCTCACTGTCAGGGTAAACCATTGGAGTGGATATCTTCCCGTGTAT
Source organism: Bufo bufo (assembly GCF_905171765.1). NCBI lineage: Eukaryota > Metazoa > Chordata > Amphibia > Anura > Bufonidae > Bufo > Bufo bufo. Next base: position 222,057,772 of record NC_053391.1, read on the forward strand.
GTCCTGTCACAGCTGCTGGGCGCAGAGGTCTCCATCGGCGAATGGTCCATGTGCTAAGCACTGGGCTGTGGGCCGGGGGAGACTGATGTGTTCAGCTGAGCAGTGTTTTGTTGGCTGATGTATGGATGCGGATTTATTGGCTTGGCGTGGATGCATTTAAGAGAACAATATATAAAAGGAACGTGCGTTTGTTGTCTCTAGTGCGCCTGATCAGCCGCTGGAGATAATGACGTTGTCCTGTAAATAAACATGCATGAGGATCATAGTAACTTTATCTGGCATTGATCACTGAGCAAGGCTGGATAAAATTAGCTCCAGTGGTAATGGTAGGTTATAGTATACATGTGTTTGTTAGCTGGCTAGGTTATTCTAAATGATGGTGTCTTGTCTTCCTATGTCATCACTTCCTGTATGTCATCACTTCCGGTATCCTTGTCTTGGGCCAGCCCCTTTTACACCTTTTGTTAGTAAATAAAAGTGAACAGACTGAGCAGGGCAAGGCAGATGCTCAGCAGAACTTAACATGAGAACACCTTTGACTGACTGCGGTTGAGATTTTTACCTCTCCTTACACCAGTGCTTCTCAATTATTTTCTGTCATGCCCCCCCCTAGGAAGAAGAAAACATTTTGCGCCCCCCGCGCGACTGTAAATAGTATCATTTGTCTATAAAATTGTTATAAGTACACCTCTGCATAACACTGTATCCTTATTAACGTATAAGAGAATAAAAAAAAAAGAAATGTGGATCGGACACACACTTATGGGGGGATCTGTGGATGACGGACACTTTTGGGGGGATCTGTGGATGACGGACACTTTTGGGGGGATCTGTGGATGACGGACACTTATGGGGGATCTGTGGATGACGGACACTTATGGGGGATCTGTGGATGACGGACACTTATGGGGGGATCTGTGGATGACGGACACTTATGGGGGGATCTGTGGATGACGGACACTTATGGTGGGATCTGTGGATGACGGACACTTATGGGGGAGATCTGTGGCTGGCACTGTTACAGGGGGATCTGTGGCTGGCACTGTTATATATGTGCCATCCACAGACCCCCCACCCCATAACAGTGCCATTCACAGTGCCCCCCCAGCCCATAACAGTGCCATCCACAGACCCCCACCCCTTAACTGTGCCATCCACAGATTCGGTGTGCCCGCCGCCGCCGTTTAAAGTTATTAAACATGCCCCCCTCACTCCTAATAGTACCGTATATCCAAATTTCTTCTGTATAATGCCGGCAGGCGGGCCGGGCGGCCGGCGCGTCCCTCAGTGACGTCACTTGTCTGCGCCGCCTGCTTCATTCATAAAGCAGGCGGCGCTGGCACGTGACATCACTGAGGGACGCGCCGGCCGCTCGGCCTGCCTGCTGGCATTATACAGAAGAAATTCGGATATACGGTACTATTAGGAGTGAGGGGGGCATGTTTAATAACTTTTAAGTCAATAATACATTTTATATTAGTATACCGGAGGGAGCGGTGGGGCGGGGCTATAGTACAGTGACCGCACTGCCCCACCGCTATTGCCGGCCCCCAGCTCCTCCTCCCAGTCCCTCCCCCGGCCCCCGCTCCGTACATCACGTCCAGCGCCTGTGCCGGCCTCTGATCAGACGGGAGATGAGTGCTTCCACAATGGAAGCGCTCATCTCCCTGCCGCATATTACACTGCGAGCTGTCGGCCGCCCGGCGCCCCTGTTGCTATGGCACCCTGTGCGGCCGCACAGCCCGCACACCCCAAAGGCCGGCCATGAACGAGCCCCCGTTTACGGAGCCTGGCGCCCCCCCTGGGGGGCGCGCCCCACTATTTGAGAAGCACTGCCTTACACAAAGACATTGGAGAGCGGATTTCTAATATTAATATTTCTACAACAGTAAAGTTTCTATATCAGATGGCGAGCTTGGAAGGATTCAACTGATTTTTTCTCTGCACAGCAGGTAAAAGGCAGGGGAAAGTAAACTGTAGTTTTGTCTGCTGCATCAGAGAAAATTTCTGCTTGTTAAAAGAACATTTTTCGCTCTATTTGTGTAAGGATAAGGTAAGAGTTTTTCCGTTGTGTAGTTTTTGGTGGATCTGAGTTGATTGTACAGAGATTGTATGATGAGATTGTGTGCTCAGCAGTACAGGGTATTGTGTTTTTTTGTAACTTCTTAACTTTTATGTTACTGTGATTTTGTAAGAGGCGATTTTATAGAGGTTTATAGAGGCAGCAATTGGTTTTAGTGTTTGTACATTAGAGACAGCACTTAGAGAGTATTTTTATATTGTTAACCTGTAAATGACCCACAGAGTGGAGGTTTTGCTCTGGTTTCAGGGTTCCTATTGCTGGATATTGTAGACACTATCTTGATTTCCTTTGTGTGATGACCATGTGCTTGTCGGCCATCTTTGTGACCATGTGCTTGTCGGCCATCTTTATGACCATGTGCTTGTCGGCCATCTTTAAGTTTATGTCGGCCATCTTAGTTAGTTTACTATGGAAAGCGATCTGATTGTTTTTGCCTGAAATGTTAGTTTTCTCAAATAGCTATCTTGTCTTTTTGTAACCTTTCTATGTACAGTTTGATTTTGTTTTGCTAAGTTTTATGCGGGATATCAGTTGAGTGTTCGGTTATGGTATAGCTCAGTGACCAGTATAATACAGGAATCATTGTGTGAGCATTAGTGGCAGTTTAGTGGTGAAATCGTCCTATAGTTGATGATTCTGCTTAATGTTTGTATATCTGTGGCTGTTACACTGAATTGTATATTTCTACATAGCTTGGTGTCATCTGCAAAAATAGAGGGGTAATTCTGCTAGTAACTTATATATGCTCCCGAAAATGGTACAACACTTCCCACAAACAAACCCTTACAATGCTACATTTACAGGAAAAAAAATTATGGCTCTGGATGAAAACAAAATAAAAAAAAGTTACTTGATCGTTAAATAAAGCTACAGATAAGGATTAGATCAGAAAAATCAATAGTCCTTACAAAATAACAATGCCTGGTCTATAACTATTAAACATGTAAAGAAAAAGAAGATATGCTAAGTAGAATCTGTCATCAGCATTCAACTAAACACTGAAGACAGTGGATAACGGATAATGCCTGCCTCTAGTTTCCCTGCTCCAGTTGTTGCCTGCTTACCCCAGCCCTGCTTCCCTATATGTCTATGTAATGTCTGTTACTAAAAATTATTTGAACGCTTATTATGGATTCTCCTTAGCAACCCTCAGTTAGGCTGCTTTCACAAAGTCAGTGTTTGATCAGTGATACTTATCAGTAATTGTGAGCCAAAACCAGGTGCAGGTCAAAAACACAGAACAGGTACAAAAGTTTCCTTTAAACCATATCTCTGTATAGACTGTACTCCTGGCTTTGGCTCAGAATCAGTGATGGAAATCACTGATAAAACACTCTGTGTGAAAGCAGTTTTGGAGAGTTGTTATAGGGGAGACTTTACAAAAAGTTTCTATTAAAATAAAATGAACATATTTTCCCAACAAACTCATTGTCCCTACACATTTTTAGAAAAAATTAAATGAGTTAAACTTTAACCACCTCCGGACCGCTGTACGCACAGACGCGCGCGCTCACAGGAACGGAAGGTAAGAAAGTGGATCTCCAGCCTGCCAGCGGGGATCGTTCGCTGGCAGGCTGGAGATGTGATTTTTTTAACCCCTAACAGGTATATTAGACGCTGTTTTGATAACAGCGTCTAATATACCTGCTACCTGGTCCTCTGGTGGTCCCCTTTGTTTGGATCGACCACCAGAGGACACAGGTAGCTCAGTAATATGTTGCACCAAGCACCACACTACACTACACCCCCCCCCCCGTCACTTATTAACCCCTTATTCACCCTTGATCACCCCTGATCACCCCATATAGACTCCCTGATCACCCCCCTGTCATTGATTACCCCCCTGTCATTGATCACCCCCCTGTAAAGCTCCATTTAGACGTCCGCATGATTTTTACGGATCCACTGATAGATGGATCGGATCCGCAAAACGCACACGGACGTCTGAATGGAGCCTTACAGGGGCGTGATCAATGACTGTGGTGATCACCCCATATAGACTCCCTGATCACCCCCCTGTCATTGATTACCCCCCTGTCATTGATCACACCCCTGTAAAGCTCCATTCAGACGTCCGCATGATTTTTACGGATCCACTGATAGATGGATCGGATCCGCAAAACGCACACGGACGTCTGAATGGAGCCTTACAGGGGCGTGATCAATGACTGTGGTGATCACCCCATATAGACTCCCTGATCACCCCCCTGTCATTGATTACCCCCCTGTCATTGATCACACCCCTGTAAAGCTCCATTCAGACGTCCGCATGATTTTTACGGATCCACTGATAGATGGATCGGATCCGCAAAACGCACACGGACGTCTGAATGGAGCCTTACAGGGGCGTGATCAATGACTGTGGTGATCACCCCATATAGACTCCCTGATCACCCCCCTGTCATTGATTACCCCCCTGTCATTGATCACACCCCTGTAAAGCTCCATTCAGACGTCCGCATGATTTTTACGGATCCACTGATAGATGGATCGGATCCGCAAAACGCACACGGACGTCTGAATGGAGCCTTACAGGGGCGTGATCAATGACTGTGGTGATCACCCCATATAGACTCCCTGATCACCCCCCTGTCATTGATTACCCCCCTGTCATTGATCACACCCCTGTAAAGTTCCATTCAGACGTCCGCATGATTTTTACGGATCCACTGATAGATGGATCGGATCCGCAAAACGCACACGGACGTCTGAATGGAGCCTTACAGGGGCGTGATCAATGACTGTGGTGATCACTCCATATAGACTCCCTGATCACCCCCCTGTCATTGATTACCCCCCTGTCATTGATCACACCCCTGTAAAGCTCCATTCAGACGTCCGCATGATTTTTACGGATCCACTGATAGATGGATCGGATCCGCAAAACGCACACGGACGTCTGAATGGAGCCTTACAGGGGCGTGATCAATGACTGTGGTGATCACCCCATATAGACTCTCTGATCATCCCCCTGTCATTGATCACCCCCCTGTCATTGATCACCCCCCTGTAAGGCTCCATTCAGAATTTTTTTGGGCCCAAGTTAGCGGAAATTTTTTTTTTTTTTCTTACAAAGTCTCATATTCCACTAACTTGTGTCAAAAAATAAAATCTCACATGAACTCACCATACCCCTCACGGAATCCAAATGCGTAAAATTTTTTAGACATTTATATTCCAGACTTCTTCTCACGCTTTAGGGCCCCTAGAATGCCAGGGCAGTATAAATACCCCACATGTGACCCCATTTCGGAAAGAAGACACCCCAAGGTATTCCGTGAGGGGCATATTGAGTCCATGAAAGATTGAAATTTTTGTCCCAAGTTAGCGGAAAGGGAGACTTTGTGAGAAAAATAAATAAATAATCAATTTCTGCTAACTTGTGCCAATAAAAATAAATTTCTATGAACTCGCCATGCCCCTCATTGAATACCTTGGGGTGTCTTCTTTCCAAAATGGGGTCACATGTGGGGTATTTATACTGCCCTGGCATTCTAGGGGCCCTAAAGCGTGAGAAGAAGTCTGGGATCCAAATGTCTAAAAATGCCCTCATAAAATGAATGTGGGCCCCTTTGCTCATCTAGGCTGCAAAAAAGTGTCACACATGTGGTATCGCCGTACTCAGGAGAAGTTGGGCAATGTGTTTTGGGGTGTCATTTTACATATACCCATGCTGGGTGAGATAAATATCTTAGTCAAATGCCAACTTTGTATAAAAAAAATGGGAAAAGTTGTCTTTTGCCGAGATATTTCTCTCACCCAGCATGAGTATATGTAAAATGACACCCCAAAACACATTCCCCAACTTCTCCTGAATACGGCGATACCACATGTGTGACACTTTTTTGCAGCCTAGGTGGGCAAAGGGGCCCACATTCCAAAGAGCACCTTTAGGATTTCGCAGGTCATTTACCTACTTACCACACATTAGGGCCCCTGGAAAATGCCAGGGCAGTATAACTACCCCACAAGTGACCCCATTTTGGAAAGAAGACAACCCAAGGTATTCCGTGAGGGTCATGGCGAGTTCCTAGAATTTTATATTTTTTGTCACAAGTTAGCGGAAAATTATGATTTTTTTTTTATTATTATTTTTTTTACAAAGTCTCATATTCCACTAACTTGTGACAAAAAATAAAAACTTCCATGAACTCACTATGCCCATCACGAAATACCTTGGGGTGTCTTCTTTCCAAAATGGGGTCACTTGTGGGGTAGTTATACTGCCCTGGCATTCTAGGAGCCCAAATGTGTGGTAAGAAGTTTGAAATCAAAATGTGTAAAAAATGACCGGTGAAATCCGAAAGGTGCTCTTTGGAATATGGGCCCCTTTGCCCACCTAGGCTGCAAAAAAGTGTCACACATGTGGTATCTCCGTGCTCAGGAGAAGTTGGGGAATGTGTTTTGGGGTGTCATTTTACATATACCCATGCTGGGTGAGAGAAATATCTTGGCAAAAGACAACTTTTCCCATTTTTTTATACAAAGTTGGCATTTGACCAAGATATTTATCTAGGCCCCAGACAAGGCTTAAACTGATGTTACCAGCTGGTGACTAGGAGTGGAGGTGTCATATATCTTCTATATAAAAAGAATCTTCATATAAAAGAGAGGATAAAAAAAAACCATAAAAATTATATTATCCTTCGGGCGGACATAAACACGCCTCTAAGTTCTTTTTATCAAGTATCCTAATTTGATTTGTGCAAGCAGTGAAACAAAGGGACAATTGTATATGCAAAAATATATAATCGTTTATTATAAAACAAAGAATATAAAATCAATACAATTGCAAAACAAATTATGAAGTTACAAAATAATACCCAAAATGTACCACACGGTGGTGCTAACACACCCTTATCTGATCAGCACAGTGTGACAGTGATTTATGACAACCAGTGTCATACTTTTTAACAAACAGACTCATATACCAAGAGAAACTTAGGATCTTCTGTTTATCAAACAGGCTATAACAATAAAACACGGATTATACAGGAAAATAACTGTTATCCCTTGACTCTGTTTTCCTATGACCAATCAAAAATATATGATATTAATATGATAAAATATTCAGCTCGGCAATCAGACTATGGAAAATAACTTTCCAAGGGTTTAGTCCTCTTTTCAAATAATTTCAGATCTTCCATTAACCATATGCATCTTTGCTAAGAGAATAATCAGCATTATGAAGGCGCCTAACACTATATATTCCCACAGTATGGGAACTCTTGGCTATATACCGAGAGAAATATCTTATTAATATCACGAGTAGTAAACAGAATATACGTTACCGGGTCAAAGGTAGACAGAGTTCAGATGGGACCAGTTCTGAAGAACTTTTCTAGTAATCCAAAAAAATAATCCAAGTTTCTTCTGGTAAAGTTTTCTTTTTGATTGAATGAATGGATGGATGGATGGATCTATGGCTTAATATGGATCTCTATGGATCCCCCTTGCTGCTCCGCACACCAGTAATTATTCCCCCCCTTATCTAAGAATCATCCCCTTTAGATTAGGGATTCCCAATCAGGTAAGGTGGGTGTATTCGCATGCTAATAACACCATGATGTCATATTAACTCCTAATATGGTATAGAACAAATTATGAAATAATATAATATTGTCCATCTGCCTCCAGATGGCACTGTGGTACTGCAGATGAACATCGCAACTTTTAAGCATTAAAACTAAATATCTAATAATACGTTCATGCGACCACCTTGATCTTCTTAATATACATCATTGAGGAAAGTCTTTTCCTGACACTTTTAATTACCTACTGTATATCCTGGACTTGTTGGAGTTGGCTGTCTTCTCCTATCTTTTTGAAATATAGGTTGACTTGATGAAAATTTTATATAACGGCTTTGATGCTTGGCATCGGAACTTGTACATTTCACTTATCTACATCCATGAATAACTATTGTTTTGAAATAACATTTACTCTTCTCAGAAATCTAATTAACATAAACTTACTTCAATGTTTCTGTACCTTCTACAATACCTTCTAAATGATAAATACATGGTATAATATCTATTTAAATCAATACATTGTTACACATAGATAACACATTATATGAATTATTGATTAACATATGTTGTAAACTAAATATACCATACAGAGATATATATAATATAATTATGAATATATAAATTGAACCTCATACAGCAGGTGTGCCTCAAGGATATGAACCCTTATCACGTCATGGCTTCTCCATGAAACAACCTTGTTCCCTCCAGACAGACATGTCTTAGGAAGTTGGTATACTCCCCATAGATAAACCCATATCCTTAGCAATAACTTTTAAATACAATGTCCGTTTATGTTCACAATTATTTTTATATAAACTGAACTTGTCATGAACTCATCTTGGCTTCCTCAGCCACATAATAGAACTTTGGTTCAGGCTGATTTTATTCTTAAAGGCAACGAGATGAGCATTAATTTTGATTATAATGTCATTAGATAATATTGTATACGTATGAAAATGCACAACAGAGGTCACCATAAATATAGTGACCATGAGACTCTGCAGTGACTAAGAGCTGACGGAGAGCAAGGCTCTCTCCGACATCAGTTCCACTCTGAAATGAGCCTGGTCCAAAGAGGGATGTAGGAGGAAGAGACACTGGAGACCATGAAATCCTGGTGGCTGTGGCAAAGAATATTTGGGAGATGAGCAGAGAAAAGAAAAGCAGAGTTTGGAGGTACTGCAAGGAGGAATGCTGAGGGTCTTGAACAAAGGCAAATCAACTTTATTGATGATAATGCAACGCGTTTCGGGTCGGATGGATCTCTTCTTTCAGGACTGTACAGTCGTGGCCAAAAGTTTTGAGAATTACATAAATATTGGAAATTGGAAAAGTTGGTGCTTAAGTTTTTATAATAGCAATTTGCATATACTCCAGAATGTTATGAAGAGTGATCAGATGAATTGCATAGTCCTTCTTTGCCATGAAAATTAACTTAATCCCCAAAAAACCTTTCCACTGCATTTCATTGCTGTCATTAAAGGACCTGCTGAGATCATTTCAGTAATCGTCTTGTTAACTCAGGTGAGAATGTTGACGAGCACAAGGCTGGAGATCATTATATCAGGCTGATTGGGTTAAAATGGCAGACTTGACATGTTAAAAGGAGGGTGATGCTTGAAATCATTGTTCTTCCATTGCTAACCATGGTGACCTGCAAAGAAACGTGTGCAGCCATCATTGCGTTGCATAATAATGGCTTCACAGGCAAGGATATTGTGGCTACTAAGATTGCACCTCAATCAACAATTTATAGGATCATCAAGAACTTCAAGGAAAGAGGTTCAATTCTTGTTAAGAAGGCTTCAGGGAGTCCAAGAAAGTCCAGCAAGCGCCAGGATCGTCTCCTAAAGAGGATTCAGCTGCGGGATCAGAGTGCCACCAGTGCAGAGCGTGCTCAGGAATGGCAGCAGGCAGGTGTGAGTGCATCTGCACGCACAGTGAGGCGAAGACTTTTGGAAGATGGCCTGGTGTCAAGAAGGGCAGCAAAGAAGCCACTTCTCTCCAAAAAAAACATCAGGGACAGATTGATCTTCTGCAGAAAGTATGGTGAATGGACTGCTGAGGACTGGGGCAAAGTCATATTCTCCGATGAAGCCTCTTTCCGATTGTTTGGGGCATCTGGAAAAAGGCTTGTCCGGAGAAGAAAAGGTGAGGGCTACCATCAGTCCTGTGTCATGCCAACAGTAAAGCATCCTGACACCATTCATGTGTGGGGTTGCTTCTCATCCAAGGGAGTGGGCTCACTCACAATTTTGCCCAAAAACACAGCCATGAATAAAGAATGGTACCAAAACACCCTCCAACAGCACCTTCTTCCAACAATCCAACAACAGTTTGGTGAAGAACAATGCATTTTCCAGCACGATGGAGCACCGTGCCATAAGGAAAAAGTGATAACTAAGTGGCTCGGGGACCAAAACGCTGACATTTTGGGTCCATGGTCTGGAAACTCCCCAGATCTTAATCCCATTGAGAACTTGTGGTCAATCCTCAAGAGGCGGGTGGACAAACAAATACCCACTAATTCTGACAAACTCCAAGAAGTGATTATGAAAGAATGGGTTGCTATCAGTCAGGAATTGGCCCAGAAGTTGATTGAGAGCATGCCCAGTCGAATTGCAGAGGTCCTGAAAAAGAAGGGCCAACTGACTCTTTGCATAAATGTCATGTAATTGTCGATAAAAGCCTTTGAAACGTATGAAGTGCGTGTAATTATATTTCACTACATCACAGAAACAACTGAAACAAAGATCTAAAAGCAGTTTAGCAGCAAACTTTGTGAAAACTAATATTTGTCTCATTCTCAAAACTTTTGGCCACGACTGTACATCAATGACATGTATACAGTACACAGCCTAACAGTTAAATAGCTCTTTTGGCGGTAAAGGTAGGAGGGATTGACAGGTCCATTCCACCTCATTAGAAAAAACACTATGTTAATTAAACATTACAACTAGGGATGAGCGAACTTTTAAATTTGGAAGTTTGAGTTGAGGTATATGTTGAATTGCGTTATGGATTCCGTTACCACGGACCATAACGCAATTCCATGTCAGAATGGATAATGGAAAGCCTTTAGAGGCATTCCGTTATGCATTCCGTCATAATAGAAGTCTATCCACCTAATTTCATTCAGATTTCCTGAAAAAAGCCAGAAGCCAAAGTGGCCACATTTTTCTAAGATAAATACCTTAGGGCAGTGGTGGCGAACCTATGGCACCCGCACCCTGGAAAAAGTCTATGATGTTCCAATATGCCTTAGACTTTTCCTGCCATTCATCAGCGCAGGGAGCACACTGAATGTAGGCCGGCTATTATAGCTAAAGGATAAAGTACATGGAAGATATTCTATATTGGATGTAGTATTCAGGTTAAATTGCTGTGTTGGCACTTTGCGATAAATGAGTGGGTTTTGGGTTGCAGTTTGAGCACTTGGTCTGTAAAAGGTTTGCCGCCACTGCCTTAGGCTACTTTCACACTAGCGTTCGAGTGTCCGCTCGTGCGCTCCGTTTGAAGGGGCTCACAAGCGGCCCCGAACGCATCCGTCTGGCCCTAATGCATTCTCAGTGGAGGCGGATCCACTGAGAATGCATCCGCCTGCCAGCGTTCAGCCTCCGCTCCGCTCAGTGAGCGGACACCTGAACGCTGCTTGCAGCGTTCGGGTGTCCGCCTGGCCGTGCGGAGGCGAGCGGATCCGTCCACACTAACAATGTAAGTCAATGGGGACGGATCCGCTTGAAGATGACACTATATGGCTCAATCTTCAAGCGGATCCGTTCCCCATTGACTTTCAATGTAAAGTCTGAACGGATCTGCTCAGGCTACTTTCACACTTAGAAAATTAATGTAATAATGCAGACGGATCCGTTCTGAACGGATGCAAACGTCTGCATTATCGGAGCGGATCCGTCTGATGAAACATCAGACGGATCCGCTCCGAACGCTAGTGTGAAAGTAGCCTTAGGGGGTCAACATCATGACAGATCTCCAAAATCTTTAATACGCTTAAGTAATTTCAGGTCTTACGGTGAGCCCAGCCAGTAGACAAATTAAACAAATAGCATCCATTTTCACAGTAAAAACATGCAGTAATGTTTTTTTTTTAATCTTTTGTAATATTTAGAAAACAAATTGATAAGAAAGGAAAATATATTTTTTTCATACTTTTACAGTTGTTCCGTCAATATTTTTTGTTTCAGAATGTTTTTTTTTAGCACAAGAACAAAAACAAAGTCATAATTTGAGAAAAAAAATGTTCTGCACACCTTGGATGGGCCCTAAAGCCCATATGATCGAGATGGTATATAACGTCTTTAGGTTTCTGGGTTTGGCGGTTCTTGTTATTGTTATTATTATTATGCTTCCATATGCTGAGTCTTTCAACAGATACGTTAGATGCCGAATCCTTAGTCCGATCGAGATAGCGTCCAGATGGCAAAAATAGGAAGGGGGAGGTTGGAAAGGGAGAGGGTTGGGAAAGGAAAAAGAGGATAGTGAAAGAAGGGATCAACTATTAACCCATAACAGTCTCTGTGTCGTGCCATGCTGACAGGCTATCTCTACAGAGAAATAAAAAAACTGTTGGGGCACCAATAAAGCTCCCCATAGCATGCGAGAGTCCAAGCTCAAGGTCTGATAGCGCATCAAACTGTGGAAATAAGGCTACCAAGATAGGAGATTGGAGGGTCGCCTTGTAGGAGATGTGTTTGGAACCTAGTCATAAGTTAGAAACATTCCTTTATATCTGTATAAAGTGTTCTGTGTGTTCATTTTATAGACTGCCTCTGCCCATGGCAATACATGGCATATTATGCCTACCTTATAAAAATACAATAATACATGTATAAACTTAATAAAAACACTGACTAAAGAGTGGAGGTAAAACGGCCAAGGCCTGATTTATTAAAACCAACCAATAACAACCTTACTGAAAACATTTAAGAGTCCAGTCATAAACTCAGACTCCAATAACCATAAATATTTCAATCAGAGTCCATCCCATCATGGGATGACTATCCTTACATCACCCAACTGGACCGAAACGCCTTAACAAGGCGGCACGGGCCCCATCCCACCAATAGCTATTTCCACCATAGCCTGAAGGTTGAGGTTGAAAATATCACATCCAATAACAGATAAATGAACACCATCACGAAAGTATAGGCCTGCCTCTCCACTCTCTAGATAAACATGTCTAAATAAAAAAAAACCCAACAAAGGCATAAATTTAAACATTGCCCGATTGATCCTCTTCCGGACTTTCTCCTTGAACTTCAATTCCGGGGACACTCTCCAACACCGCCTGCAAATAATTTCTAAAAAGATCAATCGTGTGTCCGGGAACAGGCGATGAAGATCCATCAATGTCCTCTTCATTTGGAAGATTAACTCCATGGTGTCCTCACAACCTATATCATTACCTCCTAAATGAACAATGATAATGTCCGGATTAGGAAAAACATCATGCAAATGCAAAACAAGGTCAACCAAACCTGACCAACGAAGCCCTGTGACTCCAGCCCAGTAGATCTTGACGGCCTCTGAAGACAGGGATAGGTTTGTTCCGTAGCAGCGCTATGCAGCCCTTCGATTAGCCCAGTGGATAAAAGAGTGGCCCAGAATCCAGACTGCGCGTCCTGTAAACATAAAAACACCAAGTTGGAGCTCACCTCACCATACACCACCGAGGAGCACGGACACAGAACCGGAACCAAGGCTGAGAAGTAGCGAAAAAAGTAGATTGTCCAGCTTCACCTCGCAGTGCTTGTTTTATTAGGAAACGTGCTTAAAAACCAAACATCAGGCTCATTTCATCAACATGTTTCGGATCAACATATATTACAGATCCTTCCTCATGATACAGAGAATAAGACTGACAAATCTTATATACAGAGTAAAAGCAGTGATTCAGCTGTGGATTATTGATTGGCAATTAGACTGCTTTCACCCCACCCACAGCATATACCACTGAGACACAGGAACAGAACTGCATGAGAAGAAGACAGAGGGAAAAAAAAAAAATCTTTTAATTTTCTCCCCTCTCTTCCTCCCACGCAAGAACCGCCCCTAAAGGACAAGACAAGAAGATACATCTAATAATGCAATATTAAATCTTGTCTTTAATTAAGGCCCAAAGGCATACAGGACTGAAATCTAAAAATCCAATAGGCTTCTCTATTGAGAAGAGCTTTCCTATGGTCTCCACCCCGTTTAGGAAAATTAACTCGTTCAATGCCCTGAACTTTCATGCCAACAATATTGCCCTGGTGGCAGGAGGCAAAATGCTGGCTGACTGCTGACACATTTTTTACAAAAGCATGAGATATATCTGAGATATGTCTGCATATCCGAACTTTGAGGGCATTGGACGTACATCCCACATATTGCAATTGACTGTAGAATAAGACACACAATACACCACATGTGTGGTATTGCAGTTAATGTATTGTTGTATCTCAAATGACTGCTGGGCTGCAACAGAGGCCACATACCGTCCTGTTTGTACGACACTGCAACACGTACAAATGCGGTGCCCGCATTTGAACATCCCTTTGGACCTAAGCCAACATTGTTGTGGTACCGTACCATCTGAAAACCGACTCGGACTGAGTTTTTGAGAAAGTGTTGGCGCCTTGCGGGCAACACAAAATTTATTCCCTTGTCCACAATCGGTTTCCAGGCGGCATCTGTGCGCAAAACTGTCAGATTCTTTCTGACAATCTTGCAGACATCCAGATACTCAAGACTATAGTTAGTTATAAAGAATGGCATTGCAGTCTGGCCTCCTTGTTTTAAACCTTTCTATTTTTTATATTTAGGAAAAACCAGGTCTCGCCTGGGTAATGCAAGAGCTGTTTTTTTAGCTGTGTCTATTAAAGACTGGCCGTAACCTCTGATCTGCAGCCGAGCAGTCAACTTTTCTGCCTCCATGAGGAAGGTGGAATCATCTGAGCAGTTCCTCCTTAATCTGATAAATTCACCCCTAGGGATGTTTTTAACCACGTGTTTCGGATGACAGGACAGAGCTAATAAAGTAGTATTGCCAGCTGTCTCTTTTCTATAAGTACAAGTGGTTATCTCAGATTTTTCCACATCACCATGGAGAGTAAGATCCAAAAATGAAATAGTGTGCACATGAAAATCAACCGTAAAGCTCAGATTCATTTGATTATCATTGAGATATCTCTCAAACAGTGGTATGGCCGTCACATCCGACGACCAGATGAACAACAGGTCATCTATGTAACGGCCATACCACTGCAGGGAGGAAGACCACGGGTTATCACAGGAAAACAAAAAACAAGACTCCCACCAAGACATGTATATGTTCGCCAGTGAGGGCGAAAATTTTGCGCCCATCGAAACTCCAGTACATTGTAAGTATAGCTTCTGGTCGAACATAAACACATTGTGTTTGAGCAAGAACTGAATCACATCACAAATATAAGCAATGAAATCCAGGCACGTCCTGTAACTAATAAATTAAATGATTAACAAATGGGGTCTTACATACAACTGATACCTATTAGAAGACCACCTACCAATTCGCCATATCGCTGACTCATTCAAACCTGCTTGCGCAGCCGCAGTCGCCGCTCCGATCCGGAACGAATGGGAAGAAAAGAACTTCGCACTTAGACCCAATTCACCCAAGCATTTAGCTAGCACCGCTCTAAACTGAAACTGCGACAGGGGGGACAAGTCATGATGAACAAGAAAACAATCCATATTCCCCTCATGGCGAATAGCCAAATACTGTAACACTGCTGCCACCGGACAGATCCTCTTATCCCCAATAGCCCCCACTCTTATATAACAGCCTTTACACGCCTGGTCGGTTTTAGATCTCTCAATAAATAACGACACCCATGACTCCAGAACAACAACATGCCTCAAAGCTAAACCCGCTTTTGCCCAACGAGAATGAGGTAACAACTCACCGATTCGCAAAGCCCCCAAAAAACACAATAAATGCTGTACAAAATAGGGACGCCTCAAACTGCGAAAAAAAACCCGACTTCGTAACCTCACACAACCTCACTAGCAATTCTGGGGAAATGAGACACCTCCCATCAGGCAAATGACCCAACGACCTATAACCCTTCAGCAACTGTTTAATCAGGAAAAAATTGGAAAAATACCCCGTCCCGAACAACTTAAGAAAAAACGACACACCTGCCAAAATCCTACACACCGAGCTGTGCACCAATTTCTCTTCAAACAAATGCAAACAAAACGACAACGCCAGCAACTCATTCATCAACCACGGTGATACCGATAGACACACCGCAAACCGTTCCCAACGCAGCCACGCAGACAGATAACCTTGCCATGTTGAAGCTGCCACAGAACGACTCAGCAGGTTCAGAGTTAACTCCAGATCAGCCCCCACAGGTGCTCCGGCAAAGGAGTCCCGAAAGCGTCGTCCGATGGCGCCAAACTGTGAAAACGATCCATCTGCAAACGGCACAAAGCATCAGCCACATCATTTTTTAATCCCTGGGATATGAACGGCCTTGATCCAAACATTCAGCCTCAAACACAACAATACTAAATGCCTCAATAATTTGATCACTAACGGACACCTTAAAGATAAACAGTTAACAGCGTACATCACACCCTTGTTATCCGTATGCAAGCGAATGCGTCTGTTCTGAAAAAACTGCCCCCAAAGCACCAATGCTACCACTACTGGAAAAAGCTCTAGCAAAACTAAATTAGACAACACAGAGTTCGCAACCCATGACTCATGCCACTCCGCTGCACACCAATGACCGTCCCAGAATGCGCCAAAACCCACACTCCCTGCCGCGTCCGTAAACAGATTCAAATCGGCCGCATCCACAAATTGTTTCTGCCACAGCGACCTACCATTAAACTCCCGCAAAAAACTCAACCAAACTAATAAATCATCCTTTAACCCCCTGTCCAACGTTATGTGTAAACATGGATTCCGCAATCCGGCCACTTTCAATGCCAACTGCCTACAAATAATCCTCCCCATCGGCATAATCCTACAACAAAACGCCAACAAACCCAATAACGACTGAATCTCCTTTACCGTCACACTATGACGCAACACCAAACCATTAATCAACAAAACCGCTTTCTTAACCTTTTCCACCGATAACCGAAACTCACCAGCCTCCGAATCTATCACTATTCCTAAAAACTCCATACAACTGGAAGGCAACACAGTCTTCTCCGAAGCCAGGGGAACACCAAACTCTGCACAAACTGATACAAATAACGACATAACTTCAGAACAACCGTCGAACCCGCTGGACCAACAAACAAAAAGTTGTCTAAATAGTGAACTTTCCCCCCTTTCATTGCACGTACAGCAACCACCCACTCAATAAATGTGGAAAAGGCCTCAAAATAAAAACAAGAAATGGAACATCCCATAGGAAGGCATCTGTCAAAATAAAAGAAACCCTCAAAATGAAAACCCAAAGAATTAAATGCAGCCGGATGGATGGGGAGGAGCCGAAATGCCGATTTTATATCCACCTTCGCCATTAAGGCCCCCCTTCCAAACATCTTAACCACTGAAACCACTGAATCAAACGTAGTATAACAAACCCTGGTCAAAGACATATCAATTTCATCATTCAGGGACTGACCAAAAGGATAGGATAAATGATGGATAATCCTAAACGCACCCGGCCCCTTTTTCGGCACCACCCCCAGAGGAGATAAACGAAAATCCTCAAAAGGCGGCGCCGCAAAAGGGCCAGAAATTCTTCCCGCAGCAATCTCCTTCTGCAATTTCTCTGCCACAACCAGCGGAAACTGCTGAACCGAAGGCAAATCCTTTACCATCACACATCCCTGTCCAGAGAAAGGAGGCAACACAAATCCTTCAGTGAAACCCTTTGTTACCAAATCAGCTATCTGACGATTTGGGAACATGCTTAGCCAAGGAAGCATTTTCGCCAGTTTTACCGGCGTCAATGCTTTTAAGAAGAAAATCTTTTGCCAATGGCTACGATGGCAAATTGGCTCTTTTAAAACACCTGGACATTGGATGGCTCGCTCCGCAAAACCCACATTCATGCTTATACTTACAGGTGGCAGGCCATTTGCACTGCGACTCGTTATAAGCAAAGCAGAGACCCCTTTTCATGGCACCCCCAGCAGGAGACACTCTTTGACTGGCCACCGGCAGCTTCTGGGGCACCAATAGATTCAGCCACAAGCCAACATCCTTGGTGCCCCATTGTAACTGCGGATAAACCGCCAATTTCTGCCTGAAATTCTCGTCATACTGAAACCAGCCTAAACCTCCAAAACTCCTATAAGCTTCTAACACTATATCCACGTGCTGAAAAAGCCCAGAACATTTCTCTCTCCTAAAACACCTGCAAAAATACAGAATGCTTGCAACCAGTTATTAAAAGAGCGAGGAACCTGATGGGATATATGTGACTCCATTTTGTCTCATTTAGCCACGTGTATTACATTTGGTTAGTGCACTACAAAACCTCCCTTCCCCCTATGGAATGTGAGACACTTCCTTAAACTGTTTCAGGAAATCCATACATGTTGAAAGTATGAACAGTCCAAGCCATATAAGGACATCTGGCTCAAGTGTCTGCTAGCTTATGTGTATATACCTGATTGGTCAAATGCTGTTACTAGGAGTCATCTATTATGTTAATGCAGAGCTTATGTGTGACCATACTATTGGTCAAATACTAATGCTAACATATGATTGGATGTAAAGGAAGCTCAACCCCCTCTATTAAAACTGTTTGCCAGCTGTGAATAAACCAGAATGGATTGGAAATAGACATGTGTTCATCTGGTCAATCTAGTTCATTCTCCCGGTACCGGTAAGACTTAATTCAAGCTGGCCACTGAAATCATGTGTCAGGGACACACCGTTAGGCAAGAGAGTAAATTTTCCTAACAGCTTTGGGGGCTCAGTTTCCGGGTTTGGGAGGGTCAACTCTTCAGGTCTACCGTGAAAGACATCAATTTTTGTCCGCCTTGGACCTGGGAGCAATGACCAAAATCCCATTCAAGTAAGTCGAACCATCTATTTATGATTTCAGTGGACTGCGATGTCTGGGACACGCAAATGTTGATTGTAAGCGGCTCATATCATTGAGTCCATATCGTTATAAAATGTTGATTGTAAGAGGCTCATTTGAGTCCGTATCGTTAAGAGATAGTGCACTAAGGATATCTGTTCCGGGAACAGAAGGATACAAGCTTGAATTAACTGTTATGTATATATAGTATAAGTATTTTAGAAGTATTAAGATTATCTGTCTGTGTGAGATGTTGGCCGGGTGGTAAGTTTACGGTCGCATCCCGCTTTGAAATCATTCTGTTTCTATCACTGCCAACATGTAAACTTTGTTGCACGGTCTAGTCCCACAAATTATTTTCTAGTTAACACATGAGTAGACAATTGGGCAAGATGTGAGAATTGACAGTTAAAATGTGAAACAGAATGTTATGCCAGGCTGGCAGGGATGAAAAGCTGCAAAAAGCTGTTAGAAGCTTACAGACTGGTTACATCAGAGCTCCTGTGATTGTGAAGGGTGAGTGA
Organism: Bufo bufo; assembly: GCF_905171765.1. Lineage (NCBI taxonomy): Eukaryota > Metazoa > Chordata > Amphibia > Anura > Bufonidae > Bufo > Bufo bufo. Next base: position 222,076,952 of record NC_053391.1, read on the forward strand.
CAAGGCACAGCAGAGTCAGGAAGTTAATTCATGGCAAGGGAAAAAGTGTCTCAGTGTTTGCAATTAGAAAGGGCTTGTGTTAAACGTTCAGAAATGAACTGGTTAAGTTTTGTTGCCCTAATGATCTGTGTGTGTTTAAATAGTGACGATTTATAGTCCTAGAATTAGAGATTAGAGCACTAAAAGATGGATAGTTAATGCATAAGTGTATTGATAATTGAAATTAGAGAAATGAAATGAGCAGCATTTCTTATTTCAAGATGGAGGATTTTGAATCCTATAGAGAACAAAGAAGTTGCCATGAGGCATCCCTCCCCCCCCCCCCCCCCACATCTGCTGTAAACTCCAAAATGTCACTTGTAGTTCCACAAAAAAAAAAAAAAAAAATTCTTCCTGTCCTGCCTGAGATGTGTTTTCAGAGGGAGCCCCCTCCCATCTCACCCCCCTCCTCTTCTCAGGAATTTCATATGGGGGTTGAGGGGGGAGGGGGGCTGCTAATTGGTAAATGCATCAGCAGAATGTGAAGATACTAACCTGTGTTATTTCTAAGATATTCCAGACAGGGCTCCAGTATTGGATTAGATCTTTCCCAATTGTATGTTCCGATGGTTTAAAATGTGCCTGCAGTGATGATGCTAATTGGAAGTGTCCACTCGTATCAATCTAAGGTTGCACCCAATAAGTCCTTATTCAGATATGAGTAAAAGTTTGAGGAACATGTGGTACAGCTGAACGTCTTGATGTATTGCTTTACTTCCCCTGTTTGAACACTCCTGAAATGGGAGACGCAAGACAAGAGGAAGTAGAAGGCATGGTTGTGTACGGTGGGGGGCGATGTGTGTAACACTAAACAAAAAAACTACATGGCATATAAGATGATTTGTTAATTTTAACAAAATGACTGTATGATTAACATGTATATTGTTTTACAGTGACAGACCATCAGCAATTCTGGGTGTGGTATGAATATCTGCTTCCCGGAAAGCTGTGTTTGTCTGTGCTGCAAATTTTGGAATGTAACAAAGAGATTGTGTGATTGGGTGAAAGATACATGATTCAGTGGAATGTGAATGGGTGTGGCTCTGAGTTGTATGTACGTAGCAGAGCTGTGTGTGCAATTCATATTCTATGTGTAAGGGCGTGGTTATGAGCTGGTTTGTGAAGATGAGTACATGAAAATGTATATGAATGCGTATGGAATACGGTATTTGTTTTTAAATATGCGCATTAAGAATTTTATTTTATTTTCTTGGAAGTTTTTTGGTTTTTTATTGGTACCAACAGCATTGATCAAGCTGTACATTTTTATTTCAATGAAAAGTTTTTATGGGCCCTTTGTGTGTTCATGTCTGTATTGTCAGATCTGTTTGTTTCAATGTTTGCAGTTACATGTTACATGTTCAGTGTTGTGCTTAACATCAGAGCTCTGCTCGTATGGACAGCTAAGATACTAATGGCAGAACAGAGGACAGACCAAAGCGTCCACCAAAAGGGGTGGACTTAGGTGACTCAGAGTGTCAGGAAGGAAATGTGAGCCCTCTATGGGAATAAATGGGGTACTGACAAGGACATACAGAACAGATTCCTTACCAGTAGAAACCATGGACAGGGAATACATCATGTCATGTATTTAGCATTATACTAGATTGCCCAGTCAGCCTATTAGGGAGAGATTTGTTCATTAAGCTTGACTTGCAGGTATCAGCAAAGACTCAGGGCATAAGAGTACATTCAGATCTCATTCCAGTCTCTACACCAGTGCCACTGATTCTTGCAAACATATAGAACCACCCAGAACTTAATAACATTAACCCTGCATTATGGTCTTCAAATGAATATGACACAGGATTCATAGATTGCACACTTTACAAAGCTACTGTGAAACCAGGTGTCATCTCAGTGTTCCAGAAACAATACCCGCTGTTAAAAGAGAAACTTGATGGGCTTAGGCCAATGATAGAAGAATTCCTACAAAAGGGAATCCTGGAAGAGGTGATTTCACCCTACAGCACGCCCGTGAATCCAGTGACAAAGGCAGATGGTGCTGCCCACTTTGTACAGGATCTAAGGGCCATCAACAACATCATTGTGCCTATAGCCCCTGTTGTACCTGATGTCACTTAATTACTATCTGCCATTCCAGCAGACGCTGTTTGGTTCAGTGTGATAGATCTGAAAAATGCATTCTTTTCTATCCCAGTTGATAAGATAACCAGACTACTTTTTGCTTTTTCCTTTGACAGACGCCAACTGACCTGGTGCAGAAATGCCCCAGGGATATGCTGATTCACCTGTAGTGTACAGCATAGTCCTCCAAGCGATGTTAGAGTCATGGTACATCCCCCCAAGGTTCTGTGCTGCTGCAATATGTCGATGATTTATTACTGTGTAGCATGTCAGCGGAGGCCAGCATTCAGGATGGTTTATCACTGTTATAATGGTTGTCAGGATATGGTCACTAAGTGACACTTAAGAAAATGCAATGGTGTAAAATGCAGGTTGAATACTTGGGCTTTGTCCTCACAAAAGGTGAACGGAGAATCAGCGCAGAAAGAGTCCAGTCTATTGCGGGTTTGGTCGCCCCGCACACCAAGAAGGAAATGTTATCTTTCCTTGGTATGATAAACGGTAGACAATGGATTACTGATTGCTCCTACTATTGACAATGTTTTGAGGCAAGCCACTCTGGATGGAAATCCAGATTTGATTAAATGGTTTTCTGAAATGTACAATGCATTTGATTATTTGAAATGTTTACTCATGTCGAGCCCAGGGCTGGGCCTCCCTGACTATAATATGCCCTTCCACATGTTTGCACGCCAAAATTGTAAAACCATGGCGGGTGTACTGACACAAGAAAACGGAGGCAAGTTGCGTCCTTGTGTGTTTTTCTTAAAGGTAATGCCCACCTCTGTCCAGGGGATGCCGGCATGTCTGTGTTCTCTTGCAGCCTGTGCTATGATGGTAGAGTTGGCAAATTCTTTCACAATGTGACATTACACCATTTTGCACACCACTCATGATGTTGTAGGCCTACTCAAGGACATCCGCACTCAACACAGCAGGTAGCTGAGCTTATTGCACTCACTAGGACATGTATTCTACATGCTGATAGACCTGTCACCATTTATACTGAGAGTAGGTACACACATGGGGTAGTGTGGGACCATGGTATGATCTGGCAGAGGAGAGGATTCACGGCAGCAGATGGTAAGGATCATGTCTCACAGGGCAATGCGCTGGCAGATAAGATGGCGAAATGAGTGGCCAAAAGCAACCTCACAGGTTTGTATAACCATTGGGAGATGCCATGTTTGGCATCTCCAACCCCTGAGATGCTGCAAATACTTACTGATCTTCAGTGGTATGTCACTGAACAGGAACAGCAGGACTGGTGTTATCCAGTATTGCAGAAAAATCCTGAGATAGGATTAGTCTGCGAAGAGGGGAGGTTGTGTATTCCCCAACACAGTGCTTCCATCTTAAGTAGCACATTTCCACAGAGTAGGACATAAACAGCATTGAGATACTCATGGGTAGGCCTTTCCCCACACCATGGGCAAGACGCCCCCTGGTAGTGCAGGAAGGGGACTTGGACCTGATCAGAGAGGAGTAATAATCTGATTAAGGTCCTCAGTAAAACTGAAGAATAAGTGGCTTGTAAGTCTCCTTCTCTTTCACAGGAATCAACCCGTCCATTCCGGATAGGCGACCAGGTGATGATCAAGATCTTAAAGAAGGGAAAGGAACCAGGAAGTTTCACCTACGGACAACCCACCGAGGTAGTCGTGATCACCAGAACAGCAGTCCTCACTGAACAATCGCCCACGTGGATCCACGCCACAAGGATTAAGTTGGTGAAGAAAAGAGAGGTACTAACGGGGGCAGATAGCCCTGACCTCCAACGAGGCCCAGAGGTACTAACGGAGGCAGACAGCCTTGACCTCGAAGAAGATACAGAAGGGGTACTAACGGAGGCAGACAGCCTTGACCCCCAACAAGATGACGCAGTCGGGAAATTCCTCGAGATGGCTGAGATGTAGTGCCTTAATAATTGCAGTTTTGTGTCTCCTACTTACTGTCCCATGGCTGTGGAACAGACAGATATACCTGGAAACAGAATGCAGAGGGGAAGACAGTCTATGCAAGACAAAGGAGAACTTATGGCTGTACCTGGCCAAAACTCTGAACTTAACTGATTTTTGTCTCCAAACCACTTTATCGGCATCTAACATTTTGGAGACATGTCTGGTAGCGGTCCCCACCCCAGTAGATGTATGGACGGAGCTACTACGTTCCCAATGGAATGACGCAGATATGGAGGATCATGATGTTAAATATGGATATGTAAATCCTTATCATGCTTGTTATGACTGTCCTACATATGAGACTCTGCAAAGTAATATGATAGAAGTAATTACAGGTCTTGTCACAGCAGCAGAAATATGTTATAACTTCACCTGTGATGAGACACTATTGCCTCCCTGCATACAAGCAAAAATGCAGAATAAGACTAAACCAAATATTTGTGATAGAGATTTAGGTAGTTGTAAAAAGATAATATCAGGAAAGAATATGCAATGTAATATTACAAAAACAGTACCATCCCTAGACAAACATGTACCTCTACCAACAGGATGGGTATTGGCCTGTGGGAATACTAGTTACACATACATACCGGCCAATATTACAGAGGGACCCTGTACAATAGCCAGGCTGACATTAGCAATGATACCACTATTCCCAGCAATGCAGACACGACACACGAGAGACACTTCCCTACAGTTACCAGACAATTGTGATTATAATGTGAATCTCCTCTCTAGATCAGAATATATGAGTTTAGGGGTATCTTTGATAGGAGTACCAGGGTTGGCCGTATATAATCACAGGACAATATCAAAACTTGCCTGTTTTATGGTAAAACAGATAAATATCACTAGTGCAGTTCTGCAAGATATGCTGCTGGATATACAATCATATGAAAAGGCTATCTTGCAGAATAGGGCAACTATTGACTATTTATTGCTCCAACATGGTGTAGGATGCTCAGCGTTCGCAGGGATGTGTTGTTTCAATTTATCAGATCACTCCCGTGGAATAAAAGATAAAATAGGCCAGCTAGAGGAGATGAGAAAACATATAAAACAGGATGTTGACCAAGGTTGGTGGGACTGGCTTTTTGGCTGAATACCTGACTTTGGTCAAATAAGGTATGTTTTAGGAGTGGCATTTGCCGTAGTCGCTGCAATAGTGGGTCTCTGCTGTTGTCTGTAGTGTGTGCCCTCCCTTCTTGTCATATGTCAAAAAGGTGGCCGAAAGAGGGGTACACTCGACATTCCTCTATACTCCGGTAGAGGTAGAAGAGGTTTACACAACCTCAACAAAGCCTGAGGATTATACTCCTGAAGGGTACATGGAATACCTAAAGGCTTATAAGCAAGCCAAGGAAGAGCAGAGAAAGAACCATATAGTATATATATATATATATAAGGTTCTAAGAGGGGATTTGATGGGATATATGTGACTCCATTTTGTCTCATTTAGCCACGTGTATTACATTTGGTTAGTGCACTACAAAACCTCCCTTCCCCCTATGGAATGTGAGACACTTCCTTAAACTGTTTCAGGAAATCCATACATGTTGAAAGTATGAACAGTCCAAGCCATATAAGGACATCTGGCTCAAGTGTCTGCTAGCTTATGTGTATATACCTGATTGGTCAAATGCTGTTACTAGGAGTCATCTATTATGTTAATGCAGAGCTTATGTGTGACCATACTATTGGTTAAATACTAATGCTAACATATGATTGGATGTAAAGGAAGCTCAACCCCCTCTATTAAAACTGTTTGCCAGCTGTGAATAAACCAGAATGGATTGGAAATAGACATGTGTTCATCTGGTCAATCTAGTTCATTCTCCCGGTACCGGTAAGACTTAATTCAAGCTGGCCACTTAAATCATGTGTCAGGGACACACCGTTAGGCAAGAGAGTAAATTTTCCTAACAGAACCAGACGGCGCCTATCCTCCTACAATCTCTCGTCCTTGCGCTCCAATTTTGAAACTAATTCCTTAGAGGCCGGGAGGAGAGATAAGATATCGACATAATCACCATTCCAGATTTTCTCTTTGACAGCTGTAGATAAATAAAAACCTAACGGAGACATGGAACAAGGTAAAACTTTTTTAAAACAGTTCTCAGCAACACCTTTTGCTTTTTCTAAAACTGGTAAACATTGTACTGAAAGTGGCTCAATAATGCTGTCAGCCTCCCCACCCCCAGCCCCCTCAGCTGCGAGCCAAGCAGAAGCAACATTATGCAGAACAGGCTCAGAAACAGGGACCTGAGGAGGGGGGGGGGGGTAGCTGAGGACCGAGGGATTAGCAGCTCAAGTGAGGACAAAACTTCAGACAAAGAAGACATTACATGGGCAAGCTGTGCAGCCGACCACTCACCCGACATAGGAACCGGTCCAGGCTGAGGCGCTGCAGCAGCAGTTTGAAGAAGCTCCATCACGCGATCCGGACAAGAAACCTTGATGTCCCTGAAGACTGCTCCCTTCATGTCCAGTCAGAGACAGGGGAAGAAAAAAGAGGGTTAGTCACTGGGCCTTTCAAGGCGATGGTCCAGGGATAACTTTGCAGGGCGCCAAAGGTAGGGCAACAAAAAAAAAAAAAAAAAAAAAATATATATATATATATATATATATATATATAGTATGTTTATACCTGAATTTTTGGAACTAATATATATATATTGGGAATGATGGTAGAGCACAGAAAGGCAGGCTGCCAGTGGTCTCGACCCACCCTGATGCCCTCAAGGTGGGTGATCGGGAAGAAGACAGTGGGGTAGCGTGGAGACGCTAAAAAGGACCACAGAGAGGCGCCAAAACCCTAGTATTTGGGGTTATAATGTATATAACTGAAGAAAATTTGAGTTATTAAATACACATATATGTGGTGGCGATATTTTCACACTCACCGATTGTTGTGATTCTCACGGTAAAATCGTATATGGTATGCAGTTAAGCAGATATGGTATAAGGTAAATGTAAAATATTATACAAATATAAAATCAAGGTATAAAATCAAATGAAAAAATTTCAGTGACTCACTTCACCCAGGAGGGTAATGTGGGATAAAGCACATAACACCCACATCACACCTCCTGCGCCTGGATCGCCAGTAGAGTCTCACGGATGAACAATGATCACTCAGGAAATCTTGTTCATTCTTTAAGTTCTTTTATTCCAAAGCCAGGGTAGGGGGGTGAGTAGCTCGACGCGTTTCGGGGCCTCTTAATGGGTCCCCTTCATCAGGAGCATGTACATTCATAATGCAGTGTAATGAAGTTTAAATAGCAAGTGAATACACAAAAAAAACGCCAAAAACGGCTTACAATTCCGTCACTTCCGGTACTGCATGCGTTCCAGGGTGGAACGCACCGGAAGTGACGTCATATTTGTATCTAAAAGATCGATCTTATTTAACAATAGGTATTGAACATTGCCTCATAGTATGGTAAGGTGCTGTAGGGTAATTAGGGGGCACGTAACAGGCTTTTTTAGGGTACGATCGTGTCCCTGTCTTTTCTGTGCCCACAGTGGAACGCATCCTCCACTTCCGGTGCGTTCCACCGTGGAACGCATCCGAAACCGGAAGTACCTCTCTAGACGGCAGTAGCTATTCTGCCAGCCGGACAACATACAGAATGAGAGAAAGGGGGGTGAAGGTGCCTAGATCTTAGGCTTACTCTAGGGTGGGATCTAGATATTGTGGGGGAATATAAAAATATATATGTATAAGGGTTTATTACCATGAGTTTAAACTAAAGGAAGAGGTCACATGACCGGCTCCCCAATCACATGATCGGAGGTTACATTTCTGCAGTCTCAATGCTATTAACAGAACTGATGTTGACAAGAGAAAAATAAATAAAATAATGTTGACAAGAGAAAAATATATAACAGTTATTAACAGGAATGTTGTTGACAAGATAATTAAAGAAAATAATATTAGTAGTACTGATATTTGACAACATTGATCAAAGTGTCATATAATAATAATATAGTGAAAGATAATAATGCCTGATAAATAGGAAATGAAAAATAATAAATATAAATAATAATAGAAAATAAAAAATGTATAAAATATATATAAAAAATAAATAAAAAATATATATAATGAATAATAATAATAAATAAATAAAAAATAAATAAAAAATGAATGGAATATATTGATAATCAGTTAATAGTATTGAATGGAGTAAAATTGGGTAATAAATGTGGGTAATAAATGTATAAATAGTAAAAGGTAGGTTAAAAATTACGATAATATATATACTATAATATGATAAAATTTCCGTATATATGTATAGAAAAAAAAAAAAAAAAAAAAAAATTATTAAATTGTTAATTATTATATAAAATATGGCAACGGTACATTTTAGTAATTAGAATATTCTAAGCTTTCATTTAGGCCGAAAGGGAATAAGGTATTTAGTGTAAAGATCCAATAACTGTGAGGCCAGTAATGGAGCCCTCATGTTGTTCGGAAAAATGGCGTGATACGCTGTGTGTCGGGACTTTTCGTTTAATATTCGATCTGTGTTCGCACATTCTTTCCCTAAGTGTTTGGGTAGTTCTACCGACATATTTTAAACCGCAGGGACATCTAAGGAGATATATAACATTTCTTGTCCCGCAGTTTAGATCTTGTTTTATTGTCCAGGGGCCCAAAGGACCTCCTGTATCGATGGCCCTGGTGTCATGTGTGATCATCGCACAACATTTGCATTTTTTGATGCCACATTTAAAACAACCTTTTCTGATTAGCTGTGGGAAAATGGTTCTCGTGGGGGCTTGAAGTTTGGGACAGGACGGGGCGATGATGTTTTTGATGGTTTGTGCCCTTCTAAATGTTATGGACGGTAATTGGGGTAGTATATTTTTGAGGATGGGGTCTTTTAGCAAGATGTTCCAGTGCTTAATTACTACCTTTCTAATGTTCTGGTGGTCTTTATTGTACCTAGTAATAAGGTTATATTGGTATCCTTTTGGGTCTGTAGTTTTTGGGGGGGGGGGGGGGGTGGTTTCAATGCTTCTCTTTGGTCTATTTTTAGAACCCTCTGAGTGGATGCTTTAATTAAGCTTTTCGGGTATCCCTTTTCCAAGAACCGATCCTTTAGAATTCCCAGTTGAGTTTTGAGGGTCTTTTCATTAGAGCAATTTCTCCGAATTCTTTTCATCTGCCCGTACGGTATATTTCTCTTCCATTTCGTGTAGTGGCAGCTGGAGTATTCCAGGTAGCTGTTGGAATCCACTTTTTTAAAATGGGTACTAGTGGTAATCTTGCTTGTGTTGATTTCGATATGTAGATCTAAAAACGTAGATTTTTTGGAGTCAAATTCATGTGTGAATTGAAGACCCCAGTCATTCTGGTTTAGCATTAGTAAAAAAGATGTGAGTTCTTCGATACTGCCACCCCAGATGAAGATGATATCATCGATATATCGACGGTAGAGGTGTATATCTTTGTGGTGTTGGAGACATAGAGACTCTTCAAAAAGGCCTACGAACAAATTGGCATACGAGGGTGCAAATTTTGTACCTATAGCGGTACCTCTTGTTTGAATATAAAAGGTGTCATTAAAAGTGAAGAAATTGTGTTCTAAAATAAATTGTATTGAGTTTAGAATGAATTCTTTCTGGGGGAGGGGCATCTCATGATCCAGCTCAAGGAAATGTTTAATTGCGCGTATTCCTAAGTCATGTCGGATATTGCTGTAGAGGGATGCTACGTCAAGTGTGACCCAAATGTAGTGGTCCTTCCAAACTGTATTGTTAAGGGTGTTTATGAGGTCTGCGGAGTCTCTTAGATAGGAGGGGAGTTTTTGTACGTATTTTTGTAGGAAAGTGACATTTACCTTATACCATATCTGCTTAACTGCATACCATATACGATTTTACCGTGAGAATCACAACAATCGGTGAGTGTGAAAATATCGCCACCACATATATGTGTATTTAATAACTTTCTTCGGTTATATACATTATAACCCCAAATACTAGGGTTTTGGCGCCTCTCTGTGGTCCTTTTTAGCGTCTCCACGCTACCCCACTGTCTTCTTCCCGATCACCCACCTTGAGGGCATCAGGGTGGGTCGAGACCACTGGCAGCCTGCCTTTCTGTGCTCTACCATCATTCCCAATATATATATATTAGTTCCAAAAATTCAGGTATAAACATACCATATATATATATATATATATATATTATTTTTTATTTATTTTTTGTTGCCCTACCTTTGGCGCCCTGCAAAGTTATCCCTGGACCATCGCCTTGAAAGGCCCAGTGACTAACCCTCTTTTTTCTTCCCCTGTCTCTGACTTACATTTGTTCGGCCGATGGGTGACCAACGGCCGACCAGAGGAGCGGCGGCTGACATAGGTTCGGCATATCTGGATAGAGATATCCATGGTATAATGATGAGAATTCTAAAGGAAATCAGAGGACTACCTACCACTACAGAACTGAGACTACCCTCCCCAAACACAATCAGTGGAACCTGGCAGTCCATTGGAGAACCACCTCCTTCAACATCTAACAACGGAAAAAAAGAAAATACAGATAAAGAAGATTTCGACGTACTGGACACCATTAAGAACTTTGTAAAGAACGAAATTGACTGGTACTTTCTTTTCATTTATGAATTCATGGGGATCATTCCCCGCGGTCTAAGACTATCTGGTAAACCATTATTTATGAACGACCCAGAATTTGTCCAAAGTTGGTTAATTGCAAGTGACAAATGCTCACAACAATACATGAGGCTTTTGATTGCCAAAAGAAAGGCCACATGTATGCACCTGGGGCACAAAATTAAAACATGGTTCCAAAATAGTCCCCAGCCTAAGGCCAATGAGAGAAATCTTCTCCATTGGGATCTTCTCAGACGTTTTGAATATAATGAGGCATTTAGAAAATGCAACAAACTCCTAAGAGACATCAAAGACTATGATCTAAACAAGACTAGGTCCTGGGAAAGAAAATACCCTCCCTCCCTACCCTATAACAGTGCACCCACCCTATCCAAAAAGAACCACACCAGACCCACCCACCTGGATCCCCACTATAGATCCACTTCTGTGAGAACTCAATCCACTTCACAGAATAAGATTTTTTATAACAGCAACACATATGGAGCACGGAAAATCCAAAACACCCACTTATCCTATTCCCAATCCGTTAGAAATTCAGACAAACAAACACCCCAAACAGCAATCCCCCCAAAAGTCTACTGGGGTTCTACACGGACATATGACACCTCTTGCCAGCCAAAATCAGATGGCCCCACCAGTAAGGGAATGGACCCTTCTGTCCCCCCAGTACACATCATTCCATCCCCCCCCCATCCTGTTGTCCTGCACAATATGAGCCCCCCCTCACCCAAGAACCATACCCCACCAACATGCTCCAGCCCCAGCGCAATCCAGTCCCCCACCTCCCTGAACCAATCCCATTCATTGTCCATTCCTACAGGATCGGCACTTAACATAAACGACATTTCCACACATTCAGTTTCCACCACTCATTCCACACATTCAGTTTCAACCTCCCAATCCGAGATTTTTTTAGCCCTACCCCGCAATCTCTCCGAAAGTCCTTTTTTAGGGAGAATTTCACCTTCATTGAACGACCACAATCAGACCCCTCCGGTCAGACAAACTATCTCCAGCCTCCAAATCCTGAGTCCTTTCTTTACCCCAACAGGTCCTGTACCCCTCACGCCCACTCCCAACCCCAAAAATCTCAAGATTACCCATTTTTTCAGTCCCATACCACCATCCCGCAAAAGAGTAAAAAACGACTCAGGGGATGCAGAGGGGGAAAAACCAAACACCCCAAAAAAGAGAAAACTGAAACCGCCCATTCCACCATTAAACATGACAACAGACCTAACACCTCAGCTCCCACGACACCAGAAGACTTCCCCAACAATCCACTCACCGACACAATAAAATTAACCAGAGGAATATTCAACCTATCAAAATATGTACTCAAACCAGTGGAACTTAGTGTGCTCAGTAAAGGACTTTCCTTTTGACCCTTTTGAACTATTCGTCGATATTAATCAGTGGATCCGCAAACTAACACTTAAAAGACATTTTGCCATCAAAGACATCATTTCAGGAATAAAGGAAAACCCATCACCAATAGCTATCACCGCTAGCAGCAGTGCACTTACCCAGCCCCCCCCTACTACACAAGACACGTCACCATCTACCCATAATGAAGATCCAATAAACACCTTCATTCCATCAGGTCTAAAAAATAAATCTTCTTTCTATCCCCTACACAGTAGAGGCCCGCATCTAGAGAGTTTTCTCAATATAGTTTTAAATGACCTAAAAACCCCACAAAAATCCCGAACCTCTACCATCCCAAATAATCTCAGCACCCGAGAAAAAAGAGCATTGATAGAACTAAAGAAAAACAAGGACATTGTAATAAAGAATGCTGACAAGGGAGGGGGGGTCGTAATCATGGATCTCAATTATTACATACAGGAATCAAATAGAATCTTGTCCGATCGAACCTACTATAAAGTCCTTGTAGATGATCCAATGGCCATTTTTAAGAAAGCACTATTTGAACTTGTAGATTCTGGTTTTAATCAAAACATTCTAACCAAAAAAGAAAAAATATTCCTCACCCCTAATCACCCCACCTTTTACTTCCTGCCCAAAATACATAAAACCCTCACCAACCCACCGGGCAGACCGATCATTTCTGGTATAAACTCCCTTACATCCAACCTTTCAGCATATGTCGACACTTTCCTACAAAAATACGTACAAAAACTCCCCTCCTATCTAAGAGACTCCGCAGACCTCATAAACACCCTTAACAATACAGTTTGGAAGGACCACTACATTTGGGTCACACTTGACGTAGCATCCCTCTACAGCAATATCCGACATGACTTAGGAATACGCGCAATTAAACATTTCCTTGAGCTGGATCATGAGATGCCCCTCCCCCAGAAAGAATTCATTCTAAACTCAATACAATTTATTTTAGAACACAATTTCTTCACTTTTAATGACACCTTTTATATTCAAACAAGAGGTACCGCTATGGGTACAAAATTTGCACCCTCGTATGCCAATTTGTTCGTAGGCCTTTTTGAAGAGTCTCTATGTCTCCAACACCACAAAGATATACACCTCTACCGTCGATATATCGATGATATCATCTTCATCTGGGGTGGCAGTATCGAAGAACTCACATCTTTTTTACTAATGCTAAACCAGAATGACTGGGGTCTTCAATTCACACATGAATTTGACTCCAAAAAATCTACGTTTTTAGATCTACATATCGAAATCAACACAAACAAGATTACCACTAGTACCCATTTTAAAAAAGTGGATTCCAACAGCTACCTGGAATACTCCAGCTGCCACTACACGAAATGGAAGAGAAATATACCGTACGGGCAGATGAAAAGAATTCGGAGAAATTGCTCTAATGAAAAGACCCTCAAAACTCAACTGGGAATTCTAAAGGATCGGTTCTTGGAAAAGGGATACCCGAAAAGCTTAATTAAAGCATCCACTCAGAGGGTTCTAAAAATAGACCAAAGAGAAGCATTGAAACCACCCCCCCCCCCAAAAACTACAGACCCAAAAGGATACCAATATAACCTTATTACTAGGTACAATAAAGACCACCAGAACATTAGAAAGGTAGTAATTAAGCACTGGAACATCTTGCTAAAAGACCCCATCCTCAAAATATACTACCCCAATTACCGTCCATAACATTTAGAAGGGCACAAACCATCAAAAACATCATCGCCCCGTCCTGTCCCAAACTTCAAGCCCCCACGAGAACCATTTTCCCACAGCTAATCAGAAAAGGTTGTTTTAAATGTGGCATCAAAAAATGCAAATGTTGTGCGATGATCACACATGACACCAGGGCCATCGATACAGGAGGTCCTTTGGGCCCCTGGACAATAAAACAAGATCTAAACTGCGGGACAAGAAATGTTATATATCTCCTTAGATGTCCCTGCGGTTTAAAATATGTCGGTAGAACTACCCAAACACTTAGGGAAAGAATGTGCGAACACAGATCGAATATTAAACGAAAAGTCCCGACACACAGCGTATCACGCCATTTTTCCGAACAACATGAGGGCTCCATTACTGGCCTCACAGTTATTGGATCTTTACACTAAATACCTTATCCCCTTTCGGCCTAAATGAAAGCTTAGAATATTCTAATTACTAAAATGTACCGTTGCCATATTTTATATAATAATTAACAATTTAATAATTTTTTTTATTTTTTATTTTTTTTTCTATACATATATACGGAAATTTTATCATATTATAGTATATATATTATCGTAATTTTTAACCTACCTTTTACTATTTATACATTTATTACCCACATTTATTACCCAATTTTACTCCATTCAATACTATTAACTGATTATCAATATATTCCATTCATTTTTTATTTATTTTTTATTTATTTATTATTATTATTCATTATATATATTTTTTATTTATTTTTTATATATATTTTATACATTTTTTATTTTCTATTATTATTTATATTTATTATTTTTTATTTCCTATTTATCAGGCATTATTATCTTTCACTATATTATTATTATATGACACTTTGATCAATGTTGTCAAATATCAGTACTACTAATATTATTTTCTTTAATTATCTTGTCAACAACATTCCTGTTAATAACTGTAATATATTTTTCTCTTGTCAACATTATTTTATTTATTTTTCTCTTGTCAACATCAGTTCTGTTAATAGCATTGAGACTGCAGAAATGTAACCTCCGATCATGTGATTGGGGAGCCGGTCATGTGACCTCTTCCTTTAGTTTAAACTCATGGTAATAAACCCTTATACATATATATTTTTATATTCCCCCACAATATCTAGATCCACCCTAGAGTAAGCCTAAGATCTAGGCACCTTCACCCCCCTTTCTCTCATTCTGTATGTTGTCCGGCTGGCAGAATAGCTACTGCCGTCTAGAGAGGTACTTCCGGTTTCGGATGCGTTCCACGGTGGAACGCACCGGAAGTGGAGGATGCGTTCCACTGTGGGCACAGAAAAGACAGGGACACGATCGTACCCTAAAAAAGCCTGTTACGTGCCCCCTAATTACCCTACAGCACCTTACCATACTATGAGGCAATGTTCAATACCTATTGTTAAATAAGATCGATCTTTTAGATACAAATATGACGTCACTTCCGGTGCGTTCCACCCTGGAACGCATGCAGTACCGGAAGTGACGGAATTGTAAGCCGTTTTTGGCGTTTTTTTTTGTGTATTCACTTGCTATTTAAACTTCATTACACTGCATTATGAATGTACATGCTCCTGATGAAGGGGACCCATTAAGAGGCCCGAAACGCGTCGAGCTACTCACCCCCCTACCCTGGCTTTGGAATAAAAGAACTTAAAGAATGAACAAGATTTCCTGAGTGATCATTGTTCATCCGTGAGACTCTACTGGCGATCCAGGCGCAGGAGGTGTGATGTGGGTGTTATGTGCTTTATCCCACATTACCCTCCTGGGTGAAGTGAGTCACTGAAATTTTTTCATTTGATTTTATACCTTGATTTTATATTTGTATAATATTTTACATTTACCTTATACCATATCTGCTTAACTGCATACCATATACGATTTTACCGTGAGAATCACAACAATCGGTGAGTGTGAAAATATCGCCACCACATATATGTGTATTTAATAACTCAAATTTTCTTCGGTTATATACATTATAACCCCAAATACTAGGGTTTTGGCGCCTCTCTGTGGTCCTTTTTAGCGTCTCCACGCTACCCCACTGTCTTCTTCTCTTCATGTCCAGCCAGTCCCCCCAAACCCTGCGACCCGATACCACAGGTCCGCGGGGAGGGGTCAGAAACCGGTGCGCTGTTCCTACTGATGCCCCTGTCAGCTGCTGAACCTTGACCCAACGTTCTCCTTTTTTGTTGTCGTGGCCGCGCAGAACTTCCTCTTCTGGTTCCTCTGTCTTCGGCTTTTCTCGCGGGATCCCGGCGTCACTACATCCATGCGAACCTCCTGCAGCTGTTCCAGACCTCCGCTCAGCACCGCTTCGACCGGAACACCGCCAACAGCTTCTCCAACACCATGGGACAACCTGATTGTTGTATCAGATGGATCCTCCGCCGGATGGAAAAAGGGGCCACGAAGTTGAAGCAGGCATTCCTGGATCCACGCCGGGGCACCAACTTTAGAGGCACGGGAGGAGAGTTCATCCATCAGGACATCCATAACGAGGTACAGCAGCGAATCCAGGCGATGCGGGCACAAAGAATCCGGCTCCACAGGCAGATGCAGATCAAAGGCAAGCCCAGCCTGCGGAGCTCGGGCACTTATAGCCCGAAACCTCCCACATCCACCAATCATTTACTGTTACCAGGGCTCAGGTAACCTTACCCGAGACCCTGGGGCCATCATAGGCCACCTGCCCAGCCAATTGAGGGCAAATCACCGGGCAGAATTAAACTTCTGCCCAGTGATCCCACAAGAGCGGGAAACCTTTTCCCTCCAAAACCCAGCTCCTGAAAATAACCCTCTTATCACCAGGCAGAAATTATCTCAACCCCAGGGACAAGACAGCCATCAGGCAATGCCAGTATGGCCATGTGTCCCCCCTCCATAATGTACGGGGTACTTCCAATCCATCTTCATGAGGAACAATAGCTTGTCTAAAAATAGCCTAAATGGGGGTGGGTCTGGGTGTGTCCAGGTGTGTAGAATAGATTTAATCCCTGCCGCTGCTATCATATGGAGACGTTTGCTACAACCTGGAGTACAGGGAAAATCTGAATGGTCTGAGTAACTGAATATGGCCCAGAGAGGGTTTAGTGGAACATAGGAGACAAGATGAGTGGTTGCAAAGGTCGATAATTTCAACCAACCAACTGTTGAGTAAGTGCGCAGCCCCAAAGGCAGTGATGTCCACGGCAGGCTCCCGATATCGAAAGCACTGGTCCAAGGAGAATATGCCTGTAACGACTGTGGCTAGGGACAGACAAGGACAGTAATCCTTAAGGCTAGTACCCATCCCGCTTTCCCTGCCTACTTGCAGTATAAGCCCTAGATAGCTAAACCGCAACTGGTCGACTGTCCCTATGCTAAATAAGTGCAGAGATGAACTAACAAACAGAGACAGACAAATACAATACAGAGTATGCAAATAGTTCAAAACCAGTCAGGCTATGAAGTACCAATCGAAAAACAAAGAATATGGTTAGAAGACAAGTCGAGATCAGAACCAGACGTACTATGCAGTACCAAACAAGAGACAGACAGTGGTCAGAAGATATACCAGGGTCAGACGCATGAGCAATCCAAATAAGCACAGAAGCAAGAACCTGGAACACAGCTACTGAGTCAAAGACTATCACTGGCACTGGTGTATGGCCAGAAAGAGATTTAAATAGAGCACAGAGTCCCTGGATCAGAACCCGATAGGTCCATGACTCGGCGCTACATTAGTCAGAAACACTAGTAAACAGTAATAGAGCAGCTGAGCAATCAGCTCACTGCTAATATCTCCCAGCACACGCCCGCTGCAGAGAGAAACAGAGCAGTGCATCCTGTTGCTAAGGATGTGGTCTTATCATCAGGGGGCATGGCTCAGCAGCGCGTCTCTCCCAGCACAGTCGTGTCGTGGATGAGGATCGTGGTACATGTATTACAATGCCTACCTTATAGCCTCTCACGGGGGTGATATATGCCCTGTGGACCACCTGGAGAACCATCTCTGGGTATCTGCTAGAAAGAAGGTACTTAATGCTCTGCTCAATCGTCTGAAGGATAACCAATAGTTTTAGGGTAGGGATGTCCACCACACATTTAGATAGTGCCTTAGGAGTAGTGGAATAATCCAGGGGAATATGTAAAAATTTGTAATAGTGTGAGGTGAGTCCTTTCAGGGAAGCTGGGTGGGACAATATCTTGTGAATAAGGGTATTCCATTCTTGTGGAGCTATAAACAGGAGTATTTTAAAAAGATAGCTATGAGCCTGTATGTAAGGAAAAATTGTTAACCGGGCATCAGGGAATTTAGCTTATAGGTTAGGAAGAGACAGGATCTTATGGGATTCCACAAAAACTAATTGTCTAAGACTTACAATCCCCCCCACCCCCCGATGCCAGACATAAAAACTGGAATGTGAATGTCACAGCCAGACAGCTGAGAAGCGCTCACAGGAGCTTCTCAGATCCTCCTCCTTGAATTTCTTTGTTTTGGTTTAGTTTCTCATCTCGTTAGTCTATCTCAGCTGTCATGCAGTTAGACTGATCGCTACCCTTTAAGTTCCTCCCCATAATGCAGTAGTGTGCGGCTGATACAACTTCCTGGAGTGTGTGTGCATGCTGTTCCCAGTTCCCAGTTCCCAGTTGTCATTCGTCTGCAAGATAAGTGCTGTTTATGTATTTATGATTTTGTCTTTTCTGGATCCAGGTGACCCTGACTCCCTCCGTGTCAGTGTAGGGAGCCGGTGGTCGTGTCCCTTCACTATTGTAGGGTCTTCAGGTAATAGATAGCCGAGGAACGTGGATATGCGGCCATCCACCTTTGGGGTGTTCGCATAGGCTGAGCAGTGAGGGAGAGCGGCAGGTCTACTGCAGGGGTTTCCCTTTGTTCCTTAGTTATGGATCCAGAGAGACATTGTTTATATGGTTTTGTCTTGTTTCCTGTACACCATCCGTGACATTATCAGCCGCCAAAACCGTCTCAAGCATGGATCCGGTTTCACTTTTGGCTGAACGCTTTCAGGGTCTTTCTTTGGAGGTAGCTGATCTCCGTAAGACTTTTTCTCAGTTTCAAGTGACCGGTTCAGCTTGCGTTCATGGAGTTTGTGCTGAGCCTAAGATCTCGCTCCCGGATACGTTCTCCGGGGGTAGTGAGAATTTGTGCGTTTTAGAGAGGCTTGCAAACTCCATTTTCGCCTTCTTCCCCCATTCTTCTGGTGATGAAGAACGGAGGGTGGGGATCATTATATCGCTGCTCAGGGGTAACGCTCAGTCCTGGGCCTTATCGCTGCCGGAGGGGGCACGGCCCCTCCGCTCAGTGGATGAATTCTTTTTAGCCCTGGGTCAGATATATGATGATCCGGATCGTATTGCTCTGGCTGAGTCTAGACTACGTCTGTTATGCCAGGGTAAACAATCCGCAGAGATATACTGTTCAGAATTTCGGAGATGGGCAGCAGATACGGGTTGGAATGATGCTGCACTCCGAAGTCAATTTTGCTATGGTCTTTCAGAGGGATTGAAAGATGCATTTGCCTTTCATGAAAGACCTACCCTCCTTGGATTCCTGCTATGTCTCAGGCTGTTCGTATTGACAGGCGGTCTTAGAGAGAGAGGAGAGATCTCTCCTTCCTGTCATACTCAGTCCCGGGACAGTGCAGCGGTCTCATTCTGTGCCAGGGGTCTCAGTCGCTGTCAGCCCCCTTCTGAGCAGGAGTCCATGCAGCTGGGGTTGATTGCCTCGGACATAGAATGATTCAGCCCGCAGGGGAGGGTTTGTTTTTGTTGTGGAGGTATAAATCATCTGGCAAATGTTTGTCCTCTAGGAGATTCAGGCAGTTTTCTGGGAGTAATAAAGAGACAAAAAAGGAAAAATCTTTTAAAAATGTTCCGTCTGTTACTATTGGCAGGGTTGAGGCGGAAATTAAAAAGGTTTTCCGTTTGCTTGTAGTTCCGTTTTGTCCTGCCTGCTAGGGTGGCGCTAGAGAGCAAGAGCATTTTTTGTGAGATTTTTGTGGATAGTGGAGCAGCTGTCAACCTCATTGATAATCAATTTGCAATAACTCATGGTTTCCAGGTATGCACTTTGGGAAAGGATATTTCCTGTGTTTTTGCTATTGATTCAGCTCCACTTTCTCAGAAATCATTAAAGGGCATAGTTCACAATATCCGTTTAATTGTGAGTGATGCTCATGTTGAGGATGTGTCATGTTTCGTCCTTAGCGGTTTGCCTACTCCTCTAGTGTTGGGGCTACCCTGGCTCACTAAACATAACCCCACCATTGATTGGCAAGCGAGGCAAATAAATGGTTGGAGTAACTTTTGCAGAGAGAATTGCCTCAGAACATCTGTTTCTGAGGTTTCTACTAAGACTGTACCACCTTTCCTCTCTGAATTTTTGGATGTCTTCTCTGAGAGTGGAGTTCAGGGTTTGCCTCCGCACAGGGAGTATGATTGCCCTATTAATCTCATCCCAGGCGCCAAGCTGCCTAAATCTCGTTTACACAATCTCTCCCAACCTGAGAGGGTCGCTATGCAGGCTTATATCTCTGAGAGTCTGAGAAAAGGACACATACGACCCTCGAAGTCACCTGTTGCCGCTGGTTTTTTCTTTGTTAAGAAAAAAGATGGTTCTTTAAGACCTTGTCTGGATTTCAGGGAGCTGAACAGTATCACTATTCGTGATCCTTATCCGCTCCTCTGATCCCGGACCTGATTAACCAGGTTGTTGGGGCTAAAGTCTTTTCCAAATTAGACCTAAAGAGGGGCATACAACCTGGTTAGGGTCAGAGAAGGAGACGAATGGAAGACGCTTTCAATACCCCTGAGGGCCATTTTGAGAATTTGGTTATGCCTTTTGGTTTGATGAATGCCCCAGGCCGTTTTCAGCAGTTCGTCAACAGCATTTTTTATCATTTAATGGGAAAATTTATATTAGTGTATTTGGATGACATTTTGATTTTTTCTCCTGATTTTCAAGACTCATAAGGAACACTTACGTCAGGTCTTGCTCATCCGCGGGGAGAATAAATTATACGCGAAACTGGAAAAAATGTGTGTTTGCGGTTCCAGAAATCCAATTTCTGGGGTTTCTTGTCTCCGCTTCTGGTTTTCGCATGGACCCCGAGAAGGTCGCGCTGTGCTTGAGTGGGAGCTTCCCGAGAAATCAGAAGGCGCTGATTACGTTTTTTGGGCTTTGCCAATTATTACAGGAAATTTTATTTTGAATTATTCCTCTGTTGTTAAACCACTCACTGATATGACCAGAAAGGGGGTAGATTTTTCTTCCTGGTCGGTAAGAGGGCGCGTAAGGCCTTTTCTAATATCAAGGAGAGTTTTGCTTCCGCTCCCATCCTAGTACAACCTGATATTTCGTTACCCTTCATAGTTTGAGGTTGATGCTTTCTGAGGAGGGGTGGGTGCGGTCTTGTCTCAGGGTTCCTCTCCTGCCAAATGGCAACCGTGTGCCTTTTTCTCAAAGAAACTCTCCTCCGCAGAGAGAAATTATGATGTGGGAGATAGGGAATTGTTGGCCATCAAGTTGGCTTTTGAGGAATGGCGCCATTGGCTAGAGGGAGCCAGACACCCTATTACCGTGTTTACTGACCATAAAAATCTGGCCTACTTGGAGTCAGCCAAGCGTCTGAACCCGAGACAGGCCAGATGGTCTTTGTTCTTTTCAAGGTTTAATTTTGTTGTTACGTTCCGCCCTGGGGTTAAGAATGTGAAGGCAGATGCCCTGTCACGTTGTTTTCCGGGAGGTGGGAATTTTGAAGACCCGGGTCCCATTTTGGCTGAAGGTGTGGTGGTCTCTGCTCTTTTTCCTGAATTGGAGGCAGAGGTGCAGGCAGCCCAGTCAGAAGCTCCTGATCTTTGTCCTCCTGGGAGGTTGTTTGTGCCTCTCGCTTTGAGACACAAGATTTTTAAAGAACACCACGACACGGTCCTTGCTGGGCACCCGGGGGCCAGAGCCACACTGGATCTCATCGCTCGGAGATTCTGGTGGCCTGCGCTTCGTAAGTCGGTTGAGGGTTTTGTGGCAGCTTGCGAGACTTGCGCTCGTGCCAAGGTCCCTCATTCACGGCCATCAGGTCCTCTCCTTCCTTTGCCCATTCCTTCCCGTCCTTGGACACATCTGTCCATGGACTTCATAACGGACTTGCCTCGTTCCTCGGGGAAGTCTGTGATTCTGGTGGTGGTGGACCGTTTTAGCAAAATGGTGCATTTTATCCCTTTTCCTGGTTTGCCCAATGCTAAGACGCTGGCGCAGGCATTTATTGACCACATTGTCAAATTGCATGGGATTCCTTCAGACATAGTCTCTGATAGGGGCACGCAGTTTGTTTCCAGATTCTGGAAGGCTTTCTGTTCTCGCTTGGGGGTTCGGTTGTCATTCTCTTCTGCTTTCCATCCGCAGTCGAATGGCCAGACAGAGCACGTCAATCAGAATCTGGAGACATATCTGCGCTGTTTTGTGGCGGAGAATCAGGAGGATTGGTGCTCTTTTTTGTCCCTTGCTGAGTTTGCTTTAAATAACCGTCGTCAGGAGTCCTCTGATAAGTCACCATTTTTTGGTGCATATGGGTTCCATCCGCAGTTTGGGACTTTCTCGGGAGAGGGCTCTTCTGGTTTGCCTGATGAGGACAGATTCTCCTCGTCTTTGTCATCTATTTGGCAAAAGATTCAGGATAATCTAAAGAGCATGAGTGAGAGATATAAGCGTGTGGCGGATAAGAGACGTGTGCCTGGTCCGGACCTGAATGTTGGTGATCTGGTGTGGTTGTCTACCAAGAATATCAAATTGAAGGTTCCCTCCTGGAAGTTGGGTCCTAGGTTTATTGGGCCTTACAAGATCCTGTCTGTCATCAATCCTGTTGCCTACCGTCTTGATCTTCCTC
The DNA here is from genome assembly GCF_905171765.1 of Bufo bufo. Classification (NCBI taxonomy): domain Eukaryota; kingdom Metazoa; phylum Chordata; class Amphibia; order Anura; family Bufonidae; genus Bufo; species Bufo bufo. Next base: position 222,099,704 of record NC_053391.1, read on the forward strand.
AGACTTGGAAGATCCATAATGTTTTTCATAAGTCCTTATTGAAACCTTATGTTCAACCTATTGTACCCTCGCCTTTGCCTCCTCCTCCGATTATGGTTGATGGAAATCTTGAATTTCAGGTCTCTAGGATTGTGGATTCTCGTCTTGTCCGCGGTTCCCTCCAGTACCTCGTTCATTGGGAGGGTTATGGTCCTGAGGAGAGGATGTGGGTCCCAGTGACGGACATTAAGGCCTCTCATCTCATCAGGGCTTTCCATAGGTCCCATCCTGAGAAGGTGGGCCCTGAGTGTCCGGAGTCCACTCCTAGAAGGAGGGGTACTGTCACAGCCAGACAGCTGAGAAGCGCTCACAGGAGCTTCTCAGATCCTCCTCCTTGAATTTCTTTGTTTTGGTTTAGTTTCTCATCTCGTTAGTCTATCTCAGCTGTCATGCAGTTAGACTGATCGCTACCCTTTAAGTTCCTCCCCATAATGCAGTAGTGTGCGGCTGATACAACTTCCTGGAGTGTGTGTGCATGCTGTTCCCAGTTCCCAGTTCCCAGTTGTCATTCGTCTGCAAGATAAGTGCTGTTTATGTATTTATGATTTTGTCTTTTCTGGATCCAGGTGACCCTGACTCCCTCCGTGTCAGTGTAGGGAGCCGGTGGTCGTGTCCCTTCACTATTGTAGGGTCTTCAGGTAATAGATAGCCGAGGAACGTGGATATGCGGCCATCCACCTTTGGGGTGTTCGCATAGGCTGAGCAGTGAGGGAGAGCGGCAGGTCTATTGCAGGGGTTTCCCTTTGTTCCTTAGTTGTGGATCCAGAGAGACATTGTTTATATGGTATTGTCTTGTTTCCTGTACACCATCCGTGACAGTGAAGAACCATTTTGAAAGTTCAGGTTGTTTATTAGGGTAAAGAAAAGGTAATGGGTCAGGTGGAGTTTCTTTATAAAGAGCATTTATTGCCATGCTCTCCATGTGCTCATGAAAAGCAAATTTTTTCTCTGGAAATCTGGGATCCTGTCCCTAGGGAAATGTAGAAAGTTGGGAAGTGCCTCTGTGGGGATATATTGTTGGTCTATCACAGTGTCAGCAAATTGAGATGTGTTAGAGAGCCGGTCTATCGCTATTGGCATATTATATGGGAAATTTAAGCCCCCATTAAGACGAGACTGTAGAATGTGAATAGGTATTCTAGGAAGGCTTCCCTTCCAAATAAAGATCCTATATAAATTATTAATCTGTTTCTCATCCCGGGGGGAAAAAGGTATAGAAGGCGTGGGAATTCCACCATTTTGATGAGGTTTGCTCAGCCCACTAACGAGAGTGGCAGGTGTCTTCATGTTTGCTAGTGTGTGTTCCAGGGAGGAGAGGTAGAGCATCATGTTTGTACGGTATATTAAGTTGGTAGTTTGGAAATACCGATCCCTAGGTAGGACAGGTATGTGACTGCCATCGAAATGGGAAGGAAGTTAACCATCTCAGTCTTGCCCGACCCTTTAGAATTAGGGTTTCACACTTGTCCCAGCTGGTGTGATATCCAGACAACCCTCCCTGCATCTGTATAGTCTGAATCAGTGATGGTAAAGTAAACTCAGAGGGGGTCATTTATTATCTAAAATTTGCCTAAATTAGGCGTATTCAGGTGCAAATGGTGGCACAACAGTTAGTTACGCCCGCTATCTGTGACTTTTCACAGCTCACACCAGGTCTAAAATTGTGGGCGTTTATATGAAGTCTCTGTAGGACTGGAGGACAAAGATGGTATAGGAGGGGATCTATACAGATGACTAACCACAGAATAGGTCATCAGTATCTGATTGGTGGGCACCTGTGAGCACAGCGGCCTTCTCACAGCTGTTCTTAGGCCAGTGACAACGCATTCATCTGTCACGTGGCCTAGGCATAGCTTCGCCCCATTGCTATACAATGTACGATTTTTCTTCAGGGTAGTATTTGGGGGTGTTGGGGGGGCACAGCGGGCAGCAGGATAACACTGTAGGGACTCCAGGTTGTTGGGGGGTGATAATAGAATGTGAGGAAGCTAAGATGTCTGTGTGTTACACTCTGCAGAGACGAGGGGTGGCTGAGAGAAGTTGTCCTGACCTAATATTGAAGATAATGACAGAGAAGATCAGTAGAGACGCCACTTGGGAGGCTCTGAATGTGAGAGGTATGTGCTGCTGTATACTCCTGTATTTGTGATAGTGTCTATGCAGCAAGTAAAATGTCTTTAGTGCTAGTGCGGGCAGGGGGTGTTGACTGGGGCCATATGCATTGGGGCTTGGGCCCCGGATCTTTTGAGACCCTAGCAACGCCCCTGGTGCTTGGTAAGCTGCAAGAAGGCCTCTGCTGTCAGATCTCCACCAATCAGATACTGATGACCTATCCTATAGTCATCCTTACTTTTACGTGCTGCCTGAACTTCCTCTAATAATTACCTCTATAGCGCCCCCAGTAGTATGTAGCAGCAATTCAATTTATAAAGACCCCAAATCAGCCTCCAAATAATACAGACCACTGTCATCCTGCTCCTACTCCCAATACTGTGCCTGCTGTGCATTGCATGCCCCAAACACTATATTGTCAAAAATAACAGTACCATACAGATAGTCCACCATATTAATAATGCTCCCAGACTGCCCTCATTAGTAATAGTGCCCCCAATAGTGTTAATACTCCCCAGGAGGGCCATAATTAGTAGTAATACCCTCCTTATTGTGTCCAATAATAATGCCCCTACAACACCCCCAGTAGTAATAATATGACCATAGTGCCCCCAGTATTTGTAAAGACCCTCCTACAGTGCCCTCTGTAATTCAAATGATCTCCTGCAGCTATAACTCCCCTGTAGTGCCCCCTGTATAATAATGCCCCTGTAGTTCCTATATATAATGCTCCTTCTCCACCCTGTAGTGCCAGCATATATGTCCCCCATAGTGCCAGTTTATATATATGCTCCCCCTGTAGTGCCGGTAGATATTGCCACACCTATAGTTGCAATAGACAATGCTCCCCTTGTAGTGCTAGTAGATAAGGCCCCCCTGTAGTGCCAGTATATAATGCTCCTCCATGCCCCCTGTAGAGCCAGTATATATATATAATGCCCTCTGCAGTGCCAGTATATAATGCTCCCCCTGTAGTGCCAGTATATATATAATGCCCGTCCTGTAGTGGCAGTATATATAATGCCCCCTGTAGTGCCAGTATATAATGCTCCTACATGACCCCTGTAGTGCCAGTATATATATAATGCCCCCTCTAGTGCTAGTAGATAATGGTCCCCTTGTAGTGCGGGTAGATAATGCCTCCCCGTAGTGCCACCTCTAGTACTAGTATATAATGGCCCCCTCTGTAGTGCCAGGTATATATAATGCCCCCCCCCCTTCCTTGGTGCGCCCAATAGATAATGCCCCCCTCTGTAGCGTCAGGTAAATATACATGTATAATGCTCCCCATGTGATGAAAATAAAATCCAGCTTACAGATAGCAGGGCAATACAGCACATTACAGCATGGATCCACGGTGAGTTCACACCCAGGATAATCCAAGCAGAAAAAAAGGGCGAGCAAAAATCACATATCTTTTTTTTTGCTTGGATATATAATGCTCCCCCCCTTTCTGGGTACCCCGGTAGGTAAAGCCCCCCTCTGTAGTGCCAGGTATATATAATACCTCCCCCCTTTCTTGGTGCCTCCAGTAGTATTTAAAAAAGAAACAAAAACACCCTGCTCCCATTCCTTGACACCCTCTGCGATGCCTGCCACAGAATTGCAGTGTCTTAGCGCAGGTGGTCCTGATGACATCATCACTCCTGCCACAGACCTCGCACGATGATGTTATGCAAGACCCGACGCAGGATATCATCACGACCTCTTGCGCTGTTCTACTGCCTCATAAGCTTAAGGCCTATCAGCCTATGGGGCAGAAAGGGTGCAGATACGGTTGCCCCCTTCCCCCCCTTCATCTACCCTTGTTTACCTGTCGTCCTGGTCCTGCTGCCAATCATTATTATTCAGCCCTTTGATAAAAAGGTCCAAAGACTCCCGATTGCCTACCCATAGGATAAGGCAGTCATTGATATAAGGCCACCAGTATCTCAATTCTTTTGGTCAATCAGTCATAAATAAATTACCATAACTGGAGGCAAATTTCACCCCCATCGCCGTCCCAGTAATCTGGAACTAATATCCAACAAAAATAAATTTTGCGTCACAGCAAATTCCAGATCAAAAACACTTCTATGAGACCTTAAAAGGTAAAATTGTAGTTGACCCTCACCCCAAAAAAGTATAAAAAAGCTTTATTCCAATTACTATGATTACTGCATGTCCTGTTTTTTGTTTATGGGAATATTTGATAAAGAAAATAACTTTTACTATACAAGTGTTCCTTGCCGTTTGTTGGCAGTTGTTTATGAAAAGGATCATCGGGTCCTCATTGCAAAGAGTCAGGGCAGCTGGTGGTGGGGTGGTGCATGAGAAGTTTTGTGTTTTTCCTTGCATACTGGGATGCCACCAAGAGGGAACTACAACACTGCCCTGTACACTTTATGGTGCTTTGCTACAGTTCCCCGGAGAGTGGGTAGTTAGAGACTGCAATGCATGAAAAACAGTGAAAGGGATACAGTCCTGAATCAACATTGTGGACCCTTCATTCCCAGGATGAATAGAAGTCCAGAATTCATACCCTCAATGACCATAGTGTGATGGCATATCCTAGCAATCTGCTATCACTTTAGAAAATGGCAATACCCAGGAGCGGACTGGCCATAGACCCTACAGAGAAATTTACCAGTGGGCCTTCCAAGCCCTCCTTACTGCTGCTGGCCAAATACAATCTGATGTGCTAAATGCTGGAAGAACCAGGTACCCATGTACCTGGCCGGTGGCTGCAGGTGCCCTCCTGAGTTCAATTGTATGGCTGTCCTGAGGACAGTAATACAGTTGAATACTGCAGTGGGTCATGGGAGCCAGTGGCTCCATATCTTAATTAGAGCCAACTGGAGGAGGACAAAATGTGCAGCTATTGATGGCCTCCACAAAGGGAGAACTTCTGGGGGCAGTATCTAGTGTGCACAGTTGCATTTAGTTCTGCTGGGTCTGAATCGTGTTCTGCACTATGGTATTGCTGACCACGCCTAAGTTGTGTTGGCCCCATCTACTTGAGTTGGCACTGCATACTTATGTTTCCCCTTCTATCATTTTGGACCTGCCTACAATATGGGGGCCACTTTTAGTTTTTTTCCAGGTGTCACGGCCTATGGTGTGCGCTGTGACACTGTTGCTACACTTGCGGTTGCCCGCGGCAACGTGTTGCTGTGTGTGCATGCGGTGGCAGTGTCTCGGCCTTCTGGGTGATTGCCGGGACATGGTTGCCACGCATGTTGTTGCCGGTGGTAACATGTGGATTGGTATGCTTGTGTGTGCACTTCCCCTTTAAGTGGCTTCCTTCCCTTGTCTGGTGTTGGAAGGGTTAACTCCCTTCCTAGTGTTTTGTTAACACTGGGTTTATGTGTGTGTGGGTGTGGCTGCTTGGGCTATTTAGCCTCTGCTGGATGCCTGAAGCTGAGGGGTACTCCAGCCATGGTGTATGCTGGAGCTATCCTCCTGGATATTCCATCTGTCCAGTGAGGGCCACCCTTGTGGTCATAGATGTTAGATGTTCTTATGTTGTCTCACGTTTATTGCAGCTATGGATGTCCTGGGTTCCTGTGTGGTTTGTGGTGTGTGCTGTGTCCTTTTAATGTTGGTGGCTCCATATCTTAATTAGAGCCAAGCACTTGTGCACGGGTTCCAGTCAGTGTGTCTGTGGCAGGTAAGTGTGTCACTGGTTTCACTTACCTGCCATCTCCTTATAGCTGTATGTGTTCCCCTCTCCTTGCAGCCTGGCCTCAGATAGAGACTCCTGTTCCTCCATGACTGGGATGAACAGGTTGTCTCTCCCCTGCTCCTAAGTGAGGGATTACCAGGGCGACTTAGGGTTTCTAGGAATCCTGAGTATGAGTCATCCTAATATCGGGGTCCGCTCATACAGTGAGGAGTCAGGGAGAGGATTAGGGATGCTGTAGGAGGTGACCTGCTCCCTTATTACTCCATTTGGCCAGGCTGATCTCCTTTACCCTCTGACACCGCATGGTGGGGGCTTTCCCCCACTCCCCGTCGTGACACCAGGGCCACTTTAAATTCCCAGTCTGCCCCTGGACAAAAGGCTTGTATTTCTTGACCAAGCTTGAGCTACCTATAGGCTGGAGAAGATTTTGATCTAGGTCAGGGACTTCCGGAGGATGCGTCAAGCGGGCAGGAACCTAGGGTAGCCGTTATATGTTTTGTCTTTGTATGTCATATGTGTAATACATGCAGCACTTTGTATTTATTTGGGTACCCCAGAGCTGGTTCCTCTCCCTCCTAAGCATAAGCCGAGGGCGGCTTCACTAGAAGTAAGGGGGAATGTAACACCCCAGAGTTGTGTTACAAAACTCTTTTACCCCGCTACAACCTGTTAAGAGTATTTACCTTGTCATCTTGTGTAATTTCACATAATATTCTCTCAAATGTGCATTGAAAAGCCTTGTTACATGTATATTGCTGTAATTTCCATGTTCACCTGCAGGTGGCAGCAATGTGTTAGCAAGGACTTAGCTTTAGTTTAGTGTTTCTAGGCTGGAATAATACATTCCAGTTTAGCTCCCCCCTCTAAGCAAAGTGGGCTACGCCCATATCCTGCCTCATGGGGAGAGAAGGAAGTTAGAAGTTAGTGTAACCCATCCCCTGCTAGGAGCTCCCAGATATAGGGATCCAAGCCAGGATCTTGTCTCGGCTGAGACATTGATCATCATCCCCAGCCTGAGCCTTGCAGCCTTAGCTGGAAGAAGCAAGCAGACAACTCCAGTTCCAGGAAGAACCATACCCTGTGAAGATAACTGTGAGTACAGACCAGAGACACAGGAGAAGACATTCCTCCTCAGCTAGTCAGTCCCCATACAGCAGAAGATAGAAAGTGCAGAAACCAAATTCCTGCCACAGTTTAGAGCTACTAAGCAGACGTCCTTTTCCTGCAAAGCTCCAGGTACATAATAGAGCAGAAGATGTATTCCTGCCACACATTGCCAATACCTGCTGGGACCAAAGACTAATGCTGTACCTTGCTTGGATGAAAGTTACAACCAGTAAAGACAAGTTTGAACTTTACCCAAGGTCTGGATCTCAATTACTGCTGAAAATTCCTCTTTTATTCCTACTAGCACCACACTCATTTTATTGCAAGTGAGCCAGGATCCAGGAGTCCACCTGTACCCAGGTAGGAGACACCGTTGACACCATTACCACCACCATACAGAGACATTACACCACTCTGGCATTCCTAACCTGGTACATGAGTTACAACAGATTAGAGGGCCCAGTGACAGTACCCTGCGCACGCTGCAATTGGTGTCACAAACAAACTATAGACTATTATACCCATATCCTGACCCACTGCATAATTTGGCATCCATGTAATTGTACCCACAGTCCGGCTCATTGCACCTGCACCTCATCATAAATTAAGCGCATGCCCTGGTGGTCTTTGATGAATGACCCCCAATGTGCACAGTTTGAAAAATTTGGTGCAAAGTACACCAACGCAGACTCAAGTAAAACTGACTTCAAATATTATATTATTGGATCCGGTATTTCAATGCATTTGTCAGACAGATCCGGAAACAAATGATATCCGTTTGCATACGGACTTCCGGATCCGGCAGGCAGTTCCAGCAACGTAACAGCCTGACGGATTCTTCTAACGCTAGTGTGAAAGTACCCTTTAAAGTTCAAGTGCAATGACACTAGAAATTGTGCTGGCATCACCTTGGCCTACATATAGACTTAATATTGCCTATTATTCTTCTGATTGCTGTCAAGCTCCCCTGGCCCCAACATGTAGTTTCACACTGACTATGTTTACAAGCAAATTGTTGACAAGTTCCTCCAACAAAAATATCAATGCTTAAGGGCTCTTTCACACTTGCGTTGTTGGGATCCGGCGTGCACTTCCGTTGCCGGAGGTGCCCGCCGGATCCATAACACCGCAAGTGAACTGAAAGCATTTGAAGACTGATCAGTCTTCAAAATGCGTTCAGTGTTACTATGGCAGCCAGGACGCTATTAAAGTCCTGGTTGCCATGGTAGTGGTGGGGAGCGGGGGAGCAGTGTGCTTGCCGCCCGTGTGGCTCCCGGGGCGCTCCGGGGTGGCGTCGGGGCGCCCCATGCGCATGGATCGTGTGATCCACGCATGTGGGGCGCCCTGGCGTAGCTCTGGGGCGCCCCGGGGGCCGCGCGGACGGTGGGTGTGCTGCTTCCCCGCTCCCCACTACACTTTACCATGGCAGACAGGACTTTAGCGTCCTGGCAGCCATGGTAACCATTCAGAAAAAGCTGAACGTCGGATCCGGTAATGCGCCGAAACGACGTTTAGCTTAAGGCCGGATCCGGATTAATGCCTTTCAATGGGCATTAATTCCGGATCCGGCCTTGCGGCAAGTGTTCAGGATTTTTGGCCGGAGCAAAAAGCGCAGCATGCTGCAGTATTTTCTCCGGCCAAAAAACGTTCCGGTTCTGAACTGAAGACATCCTGATGCATCCTGAACGGATTTCTCTCCATTCAGAATGCATTGGGATAATCCTGATCAGGATTTTTCCGGCATAGAGCCCCGACAACGGAACTCTATGCCGGAAAAGAACAACGCAAGTGTGAAAGAGCCCTTAACCATCTCTAGTTCTAGTGACTGACACATACTGTATTCCTGCTCATGGAAAAAGCAGATCTACACTTAAAAGGGGTATTCTATCTTACAGAGAGAAGGCACGTTGCTAGTGCAATGGCCAGATTTGGAGTGTGACTGTTGAGATATCACCACGTGTTGCTGCTCTTCAGAAGGGATGATAAGGTAGGGTGCACACAAATGGGAATAAATCAGCATTTTAAGTAAACCAGCGTGCTTCTTTAGTGGAAGAACTCAAGTGCAACATCTCTCAAGTGCAACTCTTAAGTGCACAGACTGAATTATACCAGAATTGGACCAGAAGAGGACCACAGGTAATTACAGACATAGTTAATGCAAACAATGTTTCAATTTTTCATCTTACTCTTCCCACTTGTCAACAACCTCCTGAAAACCCCCCACGTCCATTCACCCAGCAAGGAACTATTCATCTCTCCCTCCATCTTACCTTCTCATCTGACAGCTTGCACAAACCTGCTTGGCAACATAAAACACTTCCTTCCCAAACACACACAGATAACTCCTGCCCTCTCCTATTCTCACCTATTAACACTTTCTCTGCTTCTCCTTACTGCTGGTGATATCTCTCCAAATCCAGGCCCCCCTCAGCAAATCCCCACTATCACCTCTACGTCCCAATACAAATCTCCTTCTACAAATTTCTGCAACCCCTTAAACCTAATAACCATTTCTGTGACCCCTGCTCCTTTGGTTCCTCTTGCAGGAGCATTATGGAACGCACGCTCTGTCTGTAACAAACTGTCATACATTCATGAACTTTTCATCTCTCAAAACCTTTCCTTTCTGGGTCTCACAGAAACATGGCTGACATCCTCTGACACCTCCTCCCCTGCTGCACTCTCATATAGTGGATTTCAATTCACTCACCCTCCCCCCCCTGCCCCGGCTGCAAACATGGTGGAGGAGTTGGTCTTCTCCTATCAGACACCTACTCCTACATCCCAACTCCACTGCCACCCTCCATTACGCTTACCTCATTTGAAGTACACTCTGTTCGCATCTACTCTCCCTCCAACCTCCAAGTAGCTGTCATTTACCACCCCCCAGGCCCAGCCACGATCTTTCTTGACCACTTTAACACCTGGCTACTACACTTTCTTTCTGCTGACATCCCCACTATTATCATGGGTGACTTCAACATCCCTATTGACACCTGCCACTCAGCCGCCTCTAAACTCCTATCGCTCTCTTCCTCCTTCGGCCTATCACAGTGGTCTTCAGTTCCCACCCACAGAGATGGTCACACTTTGGATCTTATCTTTACTCGCCTCTGCTCCCTATCTAACCTTTCTAATTCGCCTCTCCCCCTATCCGACCACAACCTACTCACCTTCTCTTCATTGGTCTCTTCTGCTGCTCCCCCGGTTCACACACTAGCACACTCCCGCAGGAACCTTAAACATCTAGACTTTCGCTTGCTTTCTGACTCTCTTCTCCCACTCTTTACGATCTGTTCCATGCAAGACCCAGATGCTGCTACCACCCTATATAACACCACAATAAGTACAGCTCTGGACACTGTTGCCCCCCTCACACACAACAAAACCCGAAAAATTAACAGACAACCCTGGCACACCAACCTGACCAAAAAACTCAGACAAGCTTCCAGGGCTGCTGAGCGGCGATGGAAGAAATCCCGTTCAAAAGATCATTTCACCGCATACAAGCAATCCCTCCTCATATTCAAATCCTCACTCGCTGATGCAAAACAGGCCTACTTCTCATCTCTCATATCTTCCCTGGCCCACAGCCCTAAACAACTTTTTAGCACTTTTAACTCCCTTCTCCGTCCCCCAGCGCCCCCACCCTCTCCTCTCTTCTCAGCTGAGGACTTTGCCAAATATTTCAAACAAAAGATAGTCAACATCAGAGAAAGCTTCACTACACAGTCCCCACAGACCCTCTACACAACTGCTCGGTCCTCTTCTCCCAAAACCCACTTCTCCACCATTACAGAAGAAAAACTCTCCACTCTACTCTCCAGATCACATCTCACCACCTGTGCACTTGACCCAATCCCATCCCACCTCATTCCTAACCTCACCACAGTGTTTATCCCAGCCCTAACTCATCTCTTCAACCTATCACTAATCTCTGGTGTCTTCCCCTCTGCTTTTAAACACGCTACCATTACACCCATCTGTCACAACCGGCGTGCCGATCACATACCTGACGCAAAAGGAGGGAAATGGGAAGGCCCTGTCCAAGGGAGAGGGAAAGGTGGTGACCACTAACTCAGCTTGAGGCTGGCACCTGACTGCCCTGACGTCCCTAGAAGGTTTTCTCACCCGTACGCCAATCACGTGCCTAAACCCTGGCTTTCCCTGAGATGAGCCCTACATAGTGAATAGGGCAGTGGGAACACTAGTCCACACCACTAACACTAAAGGGAAACACCAAGGAGAGGACAGACAATACAGACAAACATATAATCCCAGGTGGGCGACAACAGCGGACAACAAAAGCCCAACAGGGATCCGGAGGGTAACGCTCTGGAACAACAACCAGGAATCACAGCTACACACCTCCAGTGGGTCAGTATAGAAGTCCAGGCAGGAAGCTCTATATCTGGCAACCAGAGAAGTGGGAGATGGGAATATAAGGAGGTTGGGATTGCTGGACAAGAAACAGCTGAGGAGGAGAAGCTACGGATCCCTGAGTGATCCAAAAAGGATTGCAAGGCAAACCCAGAACGCTACCATTAAGAAACAGCACTATCTTTAGACATAGAGCGCGCAGCCACCCGCTGCGACTTCCTGACCCCGGGTATAACGGAGTCAGACGTGGCTCTTGACACCCTCGTGACAGTACCCCAATTTCCACGAGGGGCCTCCGGACACTCAGGACTAGGTCTCTCAGGATGACAGGCATGAAAAGCCCGAACTAACCTGTCGGCGTTTACCTCAGACGCTAGGATCCACATTCTTTCCTCGGGACCATAATCCCCCCAATGCACCAGATATTGAAGAGAGCGGCGGACCCGACGAGAATCAACAATTTTGGATATTTGAAACTCTAGATTACCATCAACAAGAACAGGAGGGGGTGGCAGCGGTGACGGTTCTAGAGGTGGAACATACTTTTTGAGTAACGACTTATGGAAGACGTTATGGATTTTAAAAGTTTGAGGTAGCTCCAGGCGAAAAACCACGGGGTTAATGATGGCTACTATTTTGTAAGGACTAATGAACCTAGGACCCAGTTTCCAAGAGGGAACCTTTAACTTAATATTCCTAGTAGATAACCACACATAGTCATTCACTCCTAGGTCCGGACCTGGCGACCGTTTCTTATCAGCCATGCATTTATATTTACCTCCCATATTTTTCAAGTTAGCTTGCACCTTCTGCTATACAGATGAAAGAGATGACGAAAACCATTCCTCTTCGGGAACCCCAGAAGACCCCCCCTCTTTGAAAGTACAGAATTGTGGATGAAAACCATATGCACCAAGAAATGGTGACTTGCCAGTGGATTCCTGACGGCGATTATTTATAGAAAACTCTGCTAACGGTAAATATGATGACCACACCTCTTGGTTTTCAGACACAAAACACCTTAGATATGTCTCAAGGTTTTGGTTGGTACGCTCAGTCTGTCCATTCGACTGAGGATGGAAAGCTGAGGAAAAGGACAAGTGTACCCCCAAACGTGAACAAAAAGCTTTCCAAAACTTAGAAATAAACTGGGTTCCCCGATCCGAAACAACATCAGAAGGGACCCCGTGAAGCTTCACGATTTCATTGATAAATACCTGAGCAAGAGTCTTAGCATTAGGTAGTGCGGGTAACGCAATAAAGTGTACCATTTTGCTAAACCTGTCTACTACTACCAAGATAATTGTTTTACCCGCAGACAAAGGTAAGTCAGTCATGAAATCCATTGACAGATGTGTCCATGGCCTATTGGGAATGACAAGTGGCAAAAAAGACCCTGTGGGACGTGTATGAGAGACTTTCGCGCGTGTACAAGTAGAACAAGTAGACACAAAATCCATTACATCCTGACGCAACCTTGGCCACCAAAAACGACGAGACAATAGCTCCAAGGTTGCTTTACTACCCGGGAGCCCAGCAAGTGCCGAATTATGATGTTCCTTTAATAATTCGAGACGCAGGCTTAACGGTACAAACAATTTCTCTGAGGGGCAAGAGACCGGGGCGTCCCCCTGGGCCTCTAACACCTTCCCCTCCAGAACAGAGTGTACAGCCGAGACAACCATTCCTCTTTGTAAAATGGGTACCTGATCACCCACATTACCCCCTCCAGGGAAACTACGAGATAATGCATCTACCTTGGTATTTTTTGCCCCAGGACGATAGGTGATGAAAAAGTTAAACCTGGTAAAAAATAGCGACCACCTAGCTTGTCTAGGGGTGAGACGCTTAGCTGATTCGAGGTACAGAAGGTTTTTGTGGTCCGTAATCACCGTGACGGGGTGGATTGCCCCTTCTAAAAAGTGACGCCATTCTTCAAATGCTAGTTTAATAGCTAATAGTTCCCTATTGCCAATATCATAGTTCTTCTCTGCTGCAGATAGTTTTTTAGAAAAGAAAGCGCAAGGATGCCATTTGCCAGGAGACGGACCCTGAGACAGTACAGCCCCCACTCCCACCTCTGACGCATTTACTTCAACAATAAAAGGCTGGGAGACTCCGGTTGGATTAGTACAGGTGCCGAGGTAAACCTCTCTTTTAGAGAGGAAAATGCAATTTTAGTGGCGTCAGACCATTTAGAAAAATCAGTCCCCTTCCTAGTCATGTCAGTAAGGGGTTTGACAATCACCGAATAATTTTTAATGAACTTTCTATAGAAATTTGCGAAACCCAAGAACCGTTGCAGTGCTTTAAGGTTCTCAGGAAGATCCCAATCTAAAATTGCCTGGACCTTCCTAGGATCCATACGGAAACCTGAAGCAGATAATAGATATCCCAGGAACTGTATTTCCTGAACGGCGAAGACACACTTTTCAATTTTCGCATATAATTTATTAGTCCATAGGACCTGCAGTACCTGTCTGACATGTACCTCATGTGTTTTCAGATCCGACGAATAAATTAAAATATCATCTAGGTATATCACCACAAACCTGCCGATAAGATGACTAAAAATGTCATTAACGAAATGTTGGAAGACAGCAGGAGCATTGGTCAGACCGAAAGGCATGACTAGATTTTCATAATGCCCCACAGGGGTGTTAAAAGCTGTCTTCCACTCATCCCCTTCCTTGATACGAATCAGATTGTAGGCCCCCCTAAGATCAAGTTTGGAGAACCACCTAGCACCCGCAATCTGATTAAACAGGTCAGGAATGAGAGGAAGAGGGTATGGGTCTCGGATGGTTATCCGGTTTAGTTCGCGGAAATCTAGGCAAGGACGCAGGCCCCCATCTTTCTTTTTAACAAAGAAAAACCCTGCAGCCATGGGTGATGAAGAGGGTCTGATGTGTCCCTTAGCCAGACTCTCGGAGATATAATCTTTCATGGCTTGTCTCTCGGGACCCGAACGATTATATAACCTGGTCTTGGGTAATTTTGCCCCGGGAATCAGGTTAACCGGGCAATCATAAGGACGGTGAGGTGGTAACTTCTGACAACCCTTTTCAGAAAACACGTCCTCAAAGTCCGAAACAAATGTAGGTAGAGTAGCTATGGAGACGACTAAGCAATTGCTATTTAAGCAATTTTCTCTGCAATGCTCACTCCACTCTAATATCTCCCTGGCCTGCCAATCCACCACTGGATTGTGCGCTACCAACCAGGGAAGACCCAATACCACAGGAGGGCCAGATATAATGTCATGACCGGCGTGCCGATCACATACGTGACGCAAAGGGAGGGAAATGGGAAGGCCCTGTCCAAGGGAGAGGGAAAGGTGGTGACCCCTAACTCACCTTGAGGCTGGCACCTGACTGCCCTGACGTCCCTAGACGGGTTTCTCACCCGTACGCCGATCACGTGCCTAAACCCTGGCTTTCCCTGAGATGAGCCCTACGTAGTGAATAAGGCGGTGGGAACACTAGTCCGCACCACTAACACTAAAGGGAAACACCAAGGAGAGGACAGACAATACAGACAAACATATAATCCCAGGTGGGCGACAACAGCGGACAACAAAAGCCCAACAGGGATCCGGAGGGTAACGCTCTGGAACAACAACCAGGAATCACAGCTACACAGCTCCAGTGGGTCAGTATAGAAGTCCAGGCAGGAAGCTCTATATCTGGCAACCAGATAAGTGGGAGATGGGAATATAAGGAGGTTGGGATTGCTGGACAAGAAACAGCTGAGGAGGAGAAGCTACGGGTCCCTGAGTGAGCCAAAAAGGATTGCAAGGCAAACCCAGAAAGCTACCATTAAGAAACAGCACTATCTTTATACATAGAGCGCGCAGCCACCCGCTGCGACTTCCTGACCCCGGGTATAACGGAGTCAGACGTGGCTCTTGACACCCTCATGACACCATCCTCAAAAAGCCTTCAATTGACCCATCTTCTTTGTCCAGTTATCGCCCCATATCACTGCTTCCGTATGCCTCAAAGCTACTTGAACAACATTACCATTCTGAACTGTCCTCTCACCTTTCCTCCTGCTCCCTCTTTGACCGCCTACAATCTGGCTTCCGACCCCACCATTCGACTGAGACTACCCTCACCAAAGTCACCAATGACCTACTGACAGCCAAAACCAAGAAACAATACTCTGTCCTCCTTCTCCTTGACCTGTCCTCTGCCTTCGACACTGTTGACCACTCCCTTCTGTTGCAAATTCTCTCATCTCTTGGCATCACTGACCTGGCCCACTCCTGGATCACATCATTCCTCACAGACCGGACGTTTAGCATCTCCCACTGCCACACCACCTCCTCGTCTCACTCCCTCTCTGTTGGTGTCCCGCAAGGCTCTGTCCTGCTCTTCTCTATCTACACTTTTGGCCTTGGACAGCTCATATAGTCCCATGGCTTTCAGTATCACTCCTACGCTGACGACACACAAATCTACCTCTCTGGTCCAGACATCACCACCTTACTATCCAGAATCCCACAATGACTATCTTCTATATCATCCTTCTTCTCCTCTCGCTTTCTAAAACTTAACATGGATAAAACAGAATTCATCCTCTTTCCCCCATCTTGCTCAACCCCCCCAACAGACATATCTATCACGATCAATGGCTGCACACTCTCCCCGGTCAACCAAGTCCGCTGCCTTGGAGTGACCTTGGATTCTGCCCTCTCCTTCAGACCGCACATCCAAGCACTTTCCACCACCTGCCGCCTCCAACTCAAAAACATCTCCCGCATCTGTGCTTTCCTTAACTTTGAATCTGCGAAAATGCTTGTACATGCCCTCATCATCTCCCGCCTAGACTACTGCAACACTCTCCTCTGTGGCCTTCCATCTAGCACTCTCGCACCCCTCCAATCTATCCTCAACTCTGCTACCCGACTAATCCACCTCTCACCCTATTACTCCTCTGCCTCTCCCCTCTGCCAATCCCTTCACTGGCTCCCCATTGCCCAGCGAATTCACTTCAAAGTACTAACAAATACATACAAGGCCATCCATAACCTGTCCCCTCCCTACATCTCTGAGCTACTTTCCTGATACACCCCCACACACACTCTCCGATCCTCACAAGACCTCCTTCTCTCCTCTTATCGCCTCTTCCCACAATCGCCTCCAAGATTTCTCCCGTGCATCCCCCATACTCTGGAACTCGCTACCCCAACATATCAGACTCTCACCTACAGTGGAATCCTTCAAAAGAAACCTGAAAACCCACCTCTTCAGACAAGCCTACAACCAGTGACCCTGCTGCCTCCATACCGCCATGACCAACTTCACCCATACCTACTGTGTCCTTCTCCCATATCATGTAGATTGTAATCCCTCACAGGCAGGGCCCTCTCTCCTTCTATACCAGTTTGTAACTCGTCTTGTTTATGATTAGTGCAATTGTCTGTATTATGTATGTATACCTCTTCTCATATGTACAGCGCTATGGAATGAATGGAGCTTTAATAAATAATAATAATAATAATAAGTACAAAACAATACAGGCAAGGCACTGAGCTGGCTTCTCCGGTCTCCTCTCTGGCAGAAGGCATCATGACTCTCAAAAGGCTGGTACCCTGACTCAAAGTCTGTGGCTTAGTTGTCAGCAGGGTGGTAACCCAGGGTTTGTGGCCAAGTATCTCCATCTCAGCGTTTTCTTCTGGTCACTCATGCAGTCTGGCAGAGTCTTTCCTTGGTCCCTATCTGCAGACAACTAAAGGCTCTAAGGGTACTTTCACACTGGCGGCAGAGGATTCCAGCAGGCAGTTCTGTCGCCGGAACTGCCTGCCGGATCCGGCAATCCGGACGCAAGCGGATGGCATTTGTCAGACGGATCCGGATGCGGATCCGTCTGACAAATGCATTGAAATACCGGATCCGTCTATCCGTTTTGCCAGAACACTTGGGGCCGGATCGGCATTAATGCATCTCAATGGAAATTATGCCGGATCTGGCATTCCGGCAAGTGTTCAGGATTTTTGAACGGAGAGAAAACTGCAGCATGCTGCGGTATTTTCTCTGGCCAAAAAACGTAAGAGGGACTGAACTGATGCATCCTGAATGGAATGCTCTCTATTCAGAATACATTAGGATAAAACTGATCAGTTTTTTTCCGGTATTGAGCCCCTGTGTCCGAACTCCAGAAAAGAAAAACGCTAGTGTGAAAGTACCCTAACTGCTTTCCTTATATACAGTTTCTAACTGAATTAGAACTTTCTAGCGTGAGGGGTGGAGCGGAGACGCACAGCCTAAACAGAAACATTGTTACAATTTCTGCTCATCACAGACTTGTATAGAGCTTCAATGCAAGTGTTATGTGAAGGAATAAGCAGCAGGTCAGTGTGTCTTTTTTTCCCCCTCCAAAACTTTGCATAGGTAGAAAGTCATAAAATCTCTTAGTATTAGCAGGCTATGCATTAACCTTTTCCACAGTGCAGTGCAGTTATAGCGTAATAACAGTGCAAATGACCAGGATATATTACAATAAACGTATAAAATATAAATGAAAAATATAACAAAGTAGAAGTGCATACAACAGAATAAATCATAGTGCATGTTAACCCTTCAAAGTGCAATAAAGTAGGAAGTTGATGGCTTTGCATAGCAGCAATAGGGGCACTTATGTTGACCCTGCATACTTGTGTTGCCCCACCTTCTGTCAATCTGGACCACTTTTAGGTTTTTTCCAGGGCCACTTTAAGTTCCCAGTCCGCCCCTGGCAATAACCCTTCAAGGTTCTTGTAATTGCTCCCCAGCAACAGCCTACATACTACCACCTTGGTGTAGGACAGGGGTCGACAACTTTTTTCAGACGAGTGCCAATAATAAATAAAAAAATCAAAGTTGAAGCGCTTGGCGTCCCGGGCAACAGTGGAGGATTACAATAGGGACGTTCGGGTCGGCAGCCCTGGGCCCAGCACCGCTGGGGGGCCCAACGCCGACCCGAACGCCCACATACTGCGGCGGAGCACGGGAGCGCATAGCTCCCTGTCCCGTCGCCTATCACCGCCATAGGCTTCAGGCCTGGTAGGCCTGAGGCCTTTGCGGTAGTGAAATCCCGGCGCAGGCGTGCGTGATGATGTCATAACGCGCCTGTGCCGGGACACAGCACATTGACGTGTGCACGCCTGCCTCATCCCGCCTTCGTCTGCGAGCAAGTGCCTGGCCCTAGACAGTGAGTATTTAGCTTTTCATTTTTTTTTCCATTTTTTTATTTCATGTGCCTACTTTGGGGGACATGTGGGGGACGACACACAGAGGAGGACATATTAGGGAAGAGACCTCGAGTACATGGGAGGGGGAATGTGGGGGCTGTGTGGGGCTAAATTATTATGGGAGGGACTACTATGTGGGGGGCAAATTACTATGTGGGGGCAAATTATTATGGGAGGGACTACTATGTGGGGGCAAATTACTATATGGGGCAGTATGGGGGCAAATTATTATGGGAGGGACTACTATGTGGCGCAAATTACTATATAGGGGTGTGTGGGGCCAAATTATTATGGGAGGGACTACTATGTGGGGACAAATTACTATATGGGGGCAGTGTGGGGTAAATTGCTATGTGGGGACAGTGTGGGGGAAACTTTTGTGTGGGGGCAGTGTGGGGTAATTGCTATGTAGGGACAGTGTGGGGGAAAATTACTATGTGGGGGCAGTGTGGGGGAAACTATTGTGTGGGGGCAGTGTGGGGAAATTGCTATGTGGGGGAAACTATTGTGTGGGGGCAGTGTGGGGTAATTGCTGTGTGGGGGCAGTGTGGGGTAATTGCTATGTGGGGGCAGTGTGGGGTAATTGCTATGTGGTAGTAGAAGTAGTGCTTTCTGGGAGTTGTAGTGCTTAGCTTTCTGGGAGTAGTAGTGCTTTCCCACCTCTATAAATAAAAATTCACATGACTGTCTCCAATTAATAACCAAATTTTTCAGTTTCTGGTAGATTATTTCAGGTTCTTGGAAGATGGATCATCTCGGACAGAAGATGCTGTTCCTACTTAATCTGATGTTGTCAAGAAAGAACCACTCCCTCCTGCAATGTTAGTGCAGGAGAAAGAGCTGAAGACACTCGCTGAGGTTTGTAAGATGGCTGGTTGGTAAGACTGCTATCAATATTAATCCAGGTATGCGTTCGGTATCACTCATTATTATGGTCTAATCTGGTGAAGCAGAGATTTTGTTTGATCCATGGGTAAGCCCATCAATAATGAATGCTGAGTGTATGAAAGATGCTTGATGCCCTGATGCTGCCTGAGGAGGTAAAGGCTAAACTATTGCCTGAAATCTACGCTAAGTGGAAGTCTGTGTGATATTGGATGGCTTAGGGCCAGTGGACTTCCAAAAAGTTTGTCTTTTTTAGATACAGGCTACAGAGGCTGAAACGAAACATCAAAGGATAAAGGTAGAGGTGATAATTGAGAATGGACTCTGGAGGGTTGGGAAGAAACTTTTCCTTCAGAAGACACTCTACCTAAGGGCTCATGCACACGCGAACATTTTTTGCGTTCCGTATACGGAGCGTATTTTGATTCCGTATACGGTCCATATACGGAACCATTAATTTTAATGGGTCAGCAAAAGATGCGGACAGCACTCAGTGTGCTGTCCGCATCCGTTGCTCCGATCCGTGGCCCCGCAAAAATTATGAGGCATGTCCTATTCTTGTCTGTTTCGCGGACAAGAATAGGCATTTCTATAATGGGCCTCCTGTTCCATTCCGCAAATTGCGGAAGGCATACGGGCGGCATGCGTTTTTTTGGCGGATCTGAAATTTTCGGGCCGCAAAAAACGGCACGGTCGTGTGCATGATCCCTGAAGAGGATGGATTTAGAACATGGGCAAATCAAGAGAGAGAAGATGTGATTGGGTTCTGTGATGGATGGCTCCTGGGTTCAACAATGCTGCCACTAGGTTAGTTGAAGGTGAATGCTGTAATAATGATGGGAGAACTATGGGAGTTCCAGGAAGGCATATGCCAAGGTCGTCTTACCCACTGTAGAGACTGCGGATTAACTACATTCAGAACAAAGGTGGAACAGTGTGAATATGTCTGTGTCTGTATTGATCTCTTTCCAGGATATTCTGAGATTTGGCCTGTAGCAAAGGCTATAGCTAAAAGATAATGACTGAAGTGAGAGTACCTACCCCTGGGTCTTTTCTCCATCCAGTACACATCTAACTGGAAGATAGGCCTAAATCCTTATGAAGTACTCTTTGGGAATGCCCCTAGATTAGGTCTCTATTTCCCCAACAGATCCAGATGCAGCATAGTAGTTTTCCAAATTATGTTGTCTGTTGTACAAATTGATTGTCTAATGTGTATTTCCAAGTTTTAGTTGTTTTCTAGAATCCAGACTGTGTAGAAGAAATTCATTCTTTACAATCAGGAGATTGGGTAGTGGTGAAACAAGAGACGTGTGGAAAGTCCTAGAGCTACTGTTTGAAGATCTACACCAAATCCTGATCACCGCCGCCACCGCTGTTGAATTGGAAGAAGAGACTGATTGGATCTACGTGTCATATTGCAATCAAGTGCCAGGACTATAAGAGCCATAATGTTTTGTTCCATGTCGTATTGTTTGTTTTATATTGTACAAAGGGGAAATCACAGTCAAATCAAATTCCAACTGTATTATATTATCAAGATGAGTCAGGAACAACTAAGTTGACTTTTGCAGTATAGTGGACTGTAAGACAGAGGACAAATAGGACACTTGGTTTTGGTCTGATAAGTACATCTGCGTGACTGGAACTGACCCAGTCTATGGTAATTGTGTTTAGACATGACCATACCAACTGTGAATATTGGAGATTAACAGAATGGAGTACTAGTCTGAAGTGTTGGGAATTTAAACCAGTGGAAACTACCTCTAGAGTCAGTAAAGGTAAAGGTTTGTCGCAAAGGATGACTGTCCTGAAGGGAACACCACCAAACAGTTGTAAACATAATGAGTGTAATCCTCTGTTCCTGTCCATTAGAAATCCTATCCAACAGGATTCGGGGATATATGTTTTAGGGGCATGTATGACAAAAATCCCCTAGGCAAATTCAGAATGTTGGTAAGGGAAAACCTCAAAGTTCAGTTGCATCTGTGGCTCCTACATCCTTACCTATAATTGGCATTAAATATTTGGCTAATTTAAAAATATGAAGACAAACTGGCCTTAGAGAAAGGATTTTATACAGGAAAGCCCTTTGGTGTTTTCCCTTCAGGATATTGTTCTTACATAATTCAGCTGAAGAAGACAAGTAGCGACTGACAGTTGGTTTATCAACCAAAATTATCAAAACGCAGATATCTGGTGATTGTGTGGAGATTTGAAACTCCGACCCAGGATGCAGGTAGAATGAAGTGGCCAATGTACCCTGCCATTTGTTCTAATTTCACCTCCTGAGTGGGATCAAATCAGAAAACAATGTCCGGCCACGACTAAGGAGGTCACTCCCTACATCCTTTGACTCACATGTATACATGGATGCCATAGGAATCTGTAGAAGAGTTTCTGACAAATTTAAAGCTAAAAGTCAGATAGCTGCAGGATTTGAGTAATTAATTCCCACGATTAGTAGTAATAAAAAAAAAATGTAGATTGGATTAACATCTCTATTGTTATCAACAGAGATTTGTGAATTACACCTGTAATGCTGCGAAGGGAATGGTGGAACAACTGAGCAACTGACTCTACAGAACCGACTGGTCCTTGACAACAGAAAAAGGAGGGGTGTATAAGATCTTTGGAAGTTCCTGCTGCATCTACATTCCGGACAACACTGCCCCTGATGGAAGGATCACCAAGGATCTGAAGAAATTGATGGACTTTATTAAATGAACTGACGGTAAAATTCTGAAATTAATCACATCATGGCCAGAATGATGTTTTGGGAACTGGTTCAGCGACTACAATGTTTTTAGCATTTGGTTTTATATAGTTCTCAGTTTTGGGAAAATTGTTTTTAAGAATGTTTCATACATCCATGCCCACACTGTATATGTGCTGTGCCCCTTGTCAAAGACAAAGATTATTCCATCCTGAAGTAAATAAAACCTTGTTGATAGTTGCAGGGTAAATAGGACAAGGTGAAGGCAAACCTGAAAGGTAGTTGAGGGGACCTGGAGAAGCAATAAGGAAAGTCCAGCTCTTTGCTGTTTAGGACGTTGGGAGAGTACCACACTTTACCTGTTCACCTTTGGTCTATTTCCTACAAAAGGGGGGATTTGTGAGAGATAGGCTTTATATCTCTCTATATATAATGTGAACATTCTGTAGTAAACATTTTGTCCACTAGATGGCAAACCAGATGTATGAGCCATGTGTGCATTCCTTTGTCTTAAAGGGCTTCTACCACCAGAAATACTGTTATGTAGCTGACTGACATTAGCGATGTGCCAATGTCAGCACTACATAACAGTATGTTTCTAACATTAGTCCCTGTAGCCGTTTTTGTAAAAAAAAGCACTTTTATTATATGCTAATGAGCCTCTAGGTGCTATATGGGCGTAAAATCAGCACCTAGAGGCTCCGTCTACTCACCCATTATCCCGCCCAGGTCCCCTGTTCTGCCCGCCGCGCTCCTCTTGATTGATGCCACGGTCCACCGCATCGTTGATGAAATCCCGCACCTGCGCCGTTCACTTCTGTCTTCGGCGCAGTTAGTGAAGGCCGCTCTCCAGATACCGGCTTCCTCACTGTGACGTAGTCGGCGCAGGCACAGTGAGGAATCCGGCACCAGGAGTGCATCATTCACTCACTGCGCCTGCGCCGAAGACAGAAGTGAACGGCGCAGGCGTGGGATTTCGTCAACGATGGGGTGGACTGGCACATCAATCAAGAGGAGCGGGGCAGGCAGAATAGGGGACCTGGGCGGGATAAAGGGTGAGTGGACGGAGCCTCTAGGTGCTGATTTTACGCCCACATAGCACCTAGAGGCGCATTAGCATTTAATAAAAGTGCTTGTTTTACAAAAACGGCTGCAGGGACTAATGTTAGAAACATACTGTTATGTAGTGCTGACATTAGCGCATCGCTACTGTCAGTCAGCTACATAACAGTATTTCTGGTGGTAGAAGCCCTTTAAGGTCAATAGGGGAAGGGGGGAGTTAGGTTGCCGTTTTCAAATCTACCTATGAACCTAGAGTTGAAGTTGCTGAAACCACTCCTATCAGGTTAAGGAGCCAATAGTCTCTTCTTAAGGAACACCCCTTTTGTGATGTCATGTCTGCTATTTAAGTCAATGTAACTTGAATAAAGCTCTCTCGTGTTCTGGCTCAGGGAGATGAGAAGATGCTTCAATGAAACCAACTGGTGTGTCTGGTCTCATTATGAAAGCAGTATGATACGTACAGACTTATACTTCTAACTGATTTGGCACCACATAAAGAAGATGAGAATCGCAAATATTGCGATAACATATGTGAGATTTGTTCACATAAATACGTCAACCCAAAGACTGGCATGCAAATGTAATCTTCTTCCAACACTCAAGTTTCTCTAGAAGTGATTTCTAACACATGAAAAGGGACTGTGGGGGAGATTTATCAAAACTGGTGTAAAGTAGAACCGACTTAGTCACCCATAGCAACCAATCAGATTCCACCTTTCAGTTTTCAGAGCTCCTTTGTAAAATGAAAGGTGGAATCTGATTGGTTGCTATAAGCAACTAATCCAGTTCTACTTTACACCAGTTTTGATAAATCTCCCGATGTGTTTTCTTTGAATGTTTCAAGTGATGTACGTAGCTTTTCACTGCTCCTTTGAATCCACCTAAGGGATAATATATGGGGCACCAGTATATGGGGGACCCCTCCACCAACCATGCACTTACTGACAGTGGTGGGGAGAACAGCCCTCACTCAGTCATTTTAAATGAGGGCTCACCGCTGTCAGTAAGTGCATGGTTGGTGGAGGGGCCCCCCATATACTGGCATCCAATACACTGACCCCCAGTAATAATCAGAGCTTAGCCCCATGCAGGCTTCCCATCCTCCCCCTCAGTTGTCAGAATCTTGCTTCCCATCATCCCCACATGCCCCCCCCCCCAACCCCAGCAATCAGAAACAGGTTCACCATCCCCCACCCAGCAATCACATGCAGGCTAACCACCCACCCCCATTCCCCAAAATAGTCAAAATCTTGCTCCCCATCTTCCCACATTTCTAAACAGTAGGCATACCATTCTCCCCCCCCCCCCAAGTTTTCACAAGTTTGCTCCCCATTGTCCCACCATCCTCCCCTCACTCCCACATTAGTCACCATGCTCCTTTACCTTATCCCCAAGATTACCAGCTTCCTTTAATCCGCCTGCTCCAAGGTAACAGATAACAGCACCAGCGCTGCTCAGCCAGCCATGAGGTAGCAGCAGAATGCATTTGGGTGGCTGGCGCGACCGAAAGCGTGAGGGGCAGGCCTAGGAGACGTGCCCTGCATGGCACGTCTCACATTTCTTCATTTATTAAAGGGCTTCTGTCACCCCACTAAACTCTTCTTTTTTTTTTTTGTGTACTTATAATCCCTATCCTGCCATATTGCCATACATTATGTTATTAATCATTTTCGTTTAGTGGATAATGCAAAAAACGTACTTTTATAATATGCTAATTACCTGTCTACCAGCAAGTAGGGCGGCTACTTGCTGGTAGCAGCCGCAAAAAAAACGCCCCCTCCTCTTGTTGATTGACAGGGCCAGCCACGATCTCCTCCTCCGACTGGCCCTGTCAGCATTTCAAAAATCGCGCGCCTGTGTTGATTCGGCGCAGGCGCTCTGAGAGAAGGAGGCTCGCCTCCTCAGCACTCCCTCAGTGCGCCTGCGCCGATGACGTCACCGAAAGAGAAGACATCATCGGCGCAGGCGTACTGAGGGAGTGCTGAGGAGGCGAGACTCCTTCTCTCAGAGCGCCTGCGCCGAATCAACACAGGCGCGCGATTTTTTAACCACCTCAGCCCCCATAGCTTAAACACCCTTAATGACCAGGCCACCTTTTACACTTCTGACCTACACTACTTTCACCGTTTATTGCTCGGTCATGCAACTTACCACCCAAATGAATTTTACCTCCTTTTCTTCTCACTAATAGAGCTTTCATTTGGTGGTATTTCATTGCTGCTGACATTTTTACTTTTTTTGTTATTAATCGATAAATATCTTGGTCAAATGCCAACTCTGTATAAAAAAATGGGAAAAGTTGTCTTTTGCCAAGATATTTCTCTCACCCAGCATGGGTATATGTAAAATGACACCCCAAAACACATTGCCCAACTTCTCCTGAGTACGGAGATACCAGATGTGTGACACTTTTTTGCAGCCTAGGTGGGCAAAGGGGCCCACATTCCAAAGAGCACCTTTCGGATTTCACCGGTCATTTTTTACACATTTTGATTTCAAACTTCTTACCACACATTTGGGCCCCTAGAATGCCAGGGCAGTATAACTACCCCACAAGTGACCCAATTTTGGAAATAAGACACCCCAAGGTATTCCGTGAGGGGCATGGCGAGTTCCTAGAATTTTTTATTTGTTGTCACAAGTTAGCGGAAAATGATGATTTTTTTTTTTTTCTTACAAAGTCTCATATTCCACTAACCTGTGACAAAAAATAAAAACTTCTATGAACTCACTATGCCCATCAGCGAATACCTTGGGGTGTCTTCTTTCCAAAATGGGGTCACTTGTGGGGTAGTTATACTGCCCTGGCATTCTAGGGGCCCAAATGTGTGGTAAGTAGTTTGAAATCAAAATCTGTAAAAAATGGCCGGTGAAATCCGAAAGGTGCTCTTTGGAATATGGGCCCCTTTGCCCACCTAGGCTGCAAAAAAGTGTCACACATCTGGTATCTCCGTACTCAGGAGAAGTTGGGCAATGTGTTTTGGGGTGTCATTTTACATATACCCATGCTGGGTGAGATAAATATCTTGGTCAAATGCCAACTTTGTATAACAAAATGGGAAAAGTTGTCTTTTGCCAAGATATTTCTCTCACCCAGCATGGGTATATGTAAAATGACACCCCAAAACACATTGCCCAACTTCTCCTGAGTACGGCGATACCAGATGTGTGACACTTTTTTGCAGCCTAGGTGTGCAAAGGGGCCCACATTCCTTTTATGAGGGCATTTTTAGACATTTGGATCCCAGACTTCGTCTCACGCTTTAGGGCCCCTAAAAAGCCAGGGCAGTATAAATACCCCACATGTGACCCCATTTTGGAAAGAAGACACCCCAAGGTATTCAATGAGGGGCATGGCGAGTTCATATAAATTTTTTTTTTTTGGCACAAGTTAGCGGAAATTGATTTTTTATTTTTTTTTCTCACAAAGTCTCCCTTTCCGCTAACTTGGGACAAAAATTTCAATCTTTCATGGACTCAATATGCCCCTCACGGAATACCTTGGGGTGTCTTCTTTCCGAAATGGGGTCACATGTGGGGTATTTATACTGCCCTGGCATTCTAGGGGCCCTAAAGCGTGAGAAGAAGTCTGGAATATAAATGTCTAAAAAATTTTATGCATTTGGATTCCGTGAGGGGTATGGTGAGTTCATGTGAGATTTTATTTTTTGACACAAGTTAGTGGAATATGAGACTTTGTAAGGAAAAAAATATATATTTCCGCTAACTTGGGCCAAAAAAAGGACTTGATTAAATAAGTAATAGGAATAGCTCACTCCTATACGATTAGGGCCAGGTGCTCAAGTCCAGAAAAACTGTATCACCCGTACAGGAAAAATATTGGAAATAAATAAATGGACTGGACTGGCACTCTGTATGTATGGCGTAATAAGAATAGGGTACGGTAAAATATAATAAAATACTATTAAATATGAATAAGTAATGTATAAATACGATAAATACAATATGAAGTGATCACACAATTTAATAACAATAAAATATAATGTAAAATAAATCACTGCGATAGTGGACACTGCACAATAATATAAATATAAAACACTGCAAATGACAATCAATTATATCGAGTTAATACCGAAAAAAGAGTCCTTCATGTAAATCCTTAGATGAAAATAGAATAGAAGTAGTAGGTATAATGTCCTTCTTCTCAAAAACCGCTTATATGCAGTGTGTAGTTTTAATCCACGATTTGAAAAAAACTATGCAGAGAAAGGGTATCTAGATGGCTTTTTAGTTTTGATCCAAATATGCTGGATAAAATGCTATATGTTCTCAAGTAGCAGTATTATAGCCTAGACCCAGGTAATTTTCAAAGGTACCGCATACCCAATTATAGACAATTTCGTCTTATATCTGAGAACGCCAAAGTAGCGAGGTCTGTGGCGTACTACTTGCTGGTAGATACAGTGCTGTATGCTCTCAGGTAACGATAGTCTTACCTTGACCCAGATACTGTTCAAAGATACCACATACCGGATTGTAGACGGTTTCGTCCTATATCAGAGGACGCCAAGGTAGCGAGGTCTGTGACGGGTGACCGGACTGTTCGTGTCTCAAGACGTCGGCGTCTCACGTGACGTACCTATGTTCCGGGATTGTGTCAGATTATCGCGGGAGGTGAACTCGGCGATTTCTGTGTAGCAAAGTCTTTCTTGGAGCGCTCCAAATTTTGCAGAAAAGTTCACAAACTTGATATCATCTGTGAAAAGGCCTTAGACGGAGTGGGGAGCTATCAGCTGGTTACGCCAAACGCGTTTCGGGGATCTCTTCCCCTTCTTCAGTGGCAGCTGATCTCCCAATCTTAGATTGGCTTTTTATAGGTCCATCAGAGAAAACCAAAAAGCGGTCTGGATTCGAAATTCCGCAGAAAATCCAGTTCTTAATGAGAAATTTTGTATGCGGTATTTATGCGTTATTTAACTGCTATTGCGTTTTTTCAAAATATCATGTGCAATATTTGATCTAGTCAATCTAGAAAGAAAATTAGAATTGCAGCTGCACTTATTGATAAAATACAAGCTAAAAACAATGTATTTATACAATAAAACAACATATAAAATATATAAATAAACGGAGCATATTACAGATACATTCATTTCACATAAGATATATCATAACGACCAACGACTATTAAAATGTTATATAGAATTACAAAATGTTGCATGATCATAAAATGTTGTATCCTAAAATGTTGTATAATGTTAAAGGGATGCATCATCAAAAACGCAATAGCAGTTAAATAACGCATAAATACCGCATACAAAATTTCTCATTAAGAACTGGATTTTCTGCGGAATTTCGAATCCAGACCGCTTTTTGGTTTTCTCTGATGGACCTATAAAAAGCCAATCTAAGATTGGGAGATCAGCTGCCACTGAAGAAGGGGAAGAGATCCCCGAAACGCGTTTGGCGTAACCAGCTGATAGCTCCCCACTCCGTCTAAGGCCTTTTCACAGATGATATCAAGTTTGTGAACTTTTCTGCAAAATTTGGAGCGCTCCAAGAAAGACTTTGCTACACAGAAATCGCCGAGTTCACCTCCCGCGATAATCTGACACAATCCCGGAACATAGGTACGTCATAGGTCACGTGAGACGCCGACGTCTTGAGACACGAACAGTCCGGTCACCCGTCACAGACCTCGCTACCTTGGCGTCCTCTGATATAGGACGAAACCGTCTACAATCCGGTATGTGGTATCTTTGAACAGTATCTGGGTCAAGGTAAGACTATCGTTACCTGAGAGCATACAGCACTGTATCTACCAGCAAGTAGTACGCCACAGACCTCGCTACTTTGGCGTTCTCAGATATAAGACGAAATTGTCTATAATTGGGTATGCGGTACCTTTGAAAATTACCTGGGTCTAGGCTATAATACTGCTACTTGAGAACATATAGCATTTTATCCAGCATATTTGGATCAAAACTAAAAAGCCATCTAGATACCCTTTCTCTGCATAGTTTTTTTCAAATCGTGGATTAAAACTACACACTGCATATAAGCGGTTTTTGAGAAGAAGGACATTATACCTACTACTTCTATTCTATTTTCATCTAAGGATTTATATGAAGGACTCTTTTTTCGGTATTAACTCGATATAATTGATTGTCATTTGCAGTGTTTTATATTTATATTATTGTGCAGTGTCCACTATCGCAGTGATTTATTTTACATTATATTTTATTGTTATTAAATTGTGTGATCACTTCATATTGTATTTATCGTATTTATACATTACTTATTCATATTTAATAGTATTTTATTATATTTTACCGTACCCTATTCTTATTACGCCATACATACAGAGTGCCAGTCCAGTCCATCTATTTGGGCCAAAAAAATGTCTGAATGGAGCCTTACAGGGGGGTGATCAATGACAGGGGGGTGATCAATGACAGGGGGGTGATCAGGGAGTCTATATGGGGTGATCACCCCCTGTCATTGATCACCCCCCCTGTAAGGCTGCATTCAGATGTCCGTATGCGTTTTGCGGATCCGATCGATGTATCAGTGGATCCGTAAAAATCATACGGACATCTGAATGCAGCCTTACAGGGGGGTGATCAATGACAGGGGGGTGATCAGGAAGTCTATATGGGGTGATCACCCCCTGTCATTGATCACCCCCCCCCCCTGTAAGGCTGCATTCAGATGTCCGTATGCGTTTTGCGGATCCGATTCATGTATCAGTGGATCCGTAAAAATCATACGGACATCTGAATGCAGCCTTACAGGGGGGTGATCAATGACAGGGGGGTGATCAGGGAGTCTATATGGGGTGATCACCCCCTGTCATTGATCACCCCCCCTGTAAGGCTGCATTCAGATGTCCGTATGCGTTTTGCGGATCCGATCCATGTATCAGTGGATCCGTAAAAATCATACGGACATCTGAATGCAGCCTTACAGGGGGTGATCAATGACAGGGGGGTGATCAATGACAGGGGGGTGATCAGGGAGTCTATATGGGGTGATCACCCCCTGTCATTGATCACCCCCCTGTAAGGCTCTATTCAGATGTCCGTATGCGTTTTGTGGATCCAATCCATGTATCAGTGGATCCGTAAAAATCATACGGACATCTGAATGCAGCCTTACAGGGGGGTGATCAATGACAGGGGGGTGATCAATGACAGGGGGGTGATCAGGGAGTCTATATGGGGTGATCACCTCCGTCATTGATCACTCCGCTGTAAGGCTCCATTCAGACGTCCGTATGTGTTTTGCGGATCCGATCCATCTATCAGTGGATCCGTAAAAATCATACGGATGTCTGAATGGAGCCTTACAGGGGGTTATCAATGACAGGGGGGTGATCAGGGAGTCTATATGGGGTGATCTGGGGTGATCAGGGGTGAATAAGGGGTTAATAAGTGACGGGGGGGTGTAGTGTAGTGTGGTGCTTGGTGCTACATATTACTGAGCTACCTGTGTCCTCTGGTGGTCGAACCAAACAAAGGGGACCACCAGAGGACCAGGTAGCAGGTATATTAGACGCTGTTATCAAAACAGCGTCTAATATACATGTTAGGGGTTAAAAAAAACACATCTCCAGCCTGCCAGAGAACGATCGCCGCTGGCAGGCTGGAGATCCACTCGCTTACTTTCCGTTCCTGTGAACGCGCGCGCCTGTGTGCGCGCGTTCACAGGAAAACTCGCATCTCGCTGCGTTCGGCGGTCCGGAGGTGGTTAAATGCAGACATAGCCAGTCGGAGGAGGAGATTGCGGCTGGCCCTGTCAATCAACAAGAGGAGGGGGCGTTTTTCTGCGGCTGCTACCAGCAAGTAGACGCCCTACTTGCTGGTAGACAGGTAATTAGCATATTATAAAAGTACGTTTTTTGACATATCTACTGAACGAAAATGATTAATAACATAATGTATGGATATATCGCAGTATTGGGATTATAAGTACCCAAAAAAAAAAAAAAAGAGTTTAGTGGGGTGACAGAAGCCCTTTAACCACCTCCGGACCGCTGTACGCACAGACGCGTCCTGGAGGTGGTTGATTCATTGCGCCTGGACGCATATACGCGTCATCTCGCGAGACGCGAGATTTCCTGTGAACGCGCGCACACAGGCGCGCGCGCGCGCTCACAGGAACGGAAGGTAAGAGAGTTGATCTCCAGCCTGCCAGCGGCGATCGTTCGCTGGCAGGCTGGAGATGTGTTTTTTTTAACCCCTAACAGGTATATTAGACGCTGTTTTGATAACAGCGTCTAATATACCTGCTACCTGGTCCTCTGGTGGTCCCATTTGTTTGGATCGACCACCAGAGGACACAGGTAGGTCAGTAAAGTAGCACCAAGCACCACTACACTACACTACACCCCCCCCCCCCGTCACTTATTAACCCCTTATTAGCCCCTGATCACCCCATATAGACTCCCTGATCACCCCCCTGTCTTTGATTTCCCCCCTGTCATTGATCACCCCCCTGTCATTGATCACCCCCCTGTAAAGCTCCATTCAGACGTCCGCATGATTTTTACGGATCCACTGATAGATGGATCGGATCCGCAAAACGCATCCGGACGTCTGAATGAAGCCTTACAGGGGCGTGATCAATGACTGTGGTGATCACCCCATATAGACTCCCTGATCACCCCCCTGTCATTGATTACCCCCCTGTCATTGATCAACCCCCTGTAAAGCTCCATTCAGACGTCCGCATGATTTTTACGGATCCACTGATAGATGGATCGGATCCGCAAAACGCATCCGGACGTCTGAATGAAGCCTTACAGGGGCATGATCAATGACTGTGGTGATCTCCCCATATAGACTCCCTGATCACCCCCCTGTAAAGCTCCATTCAGATGTCCGCATGATTTTTACGGATGCACTGATAGATGGATCGGATCCGCAAAACGCATCCGGACGTCTGAATGAAGCCTTACAGGGGCATGATCAATGACTGTGGGGATCACCCCATATAGACTCCCTGATCACCCCCCTGTCATTGATTACACCCCTGTCATTGATCAACCCCCTGTAAAGCTCCATTCAGATGTCTGCATGATTTTTACGGATGCACTGATAGATGGATCGGATCCGCAAAACGCATCCGGACGTCTGAATGAAGCCTTACAGGGGCGTGATCAATGACTGTGGTGATCACCCCATATAGACTCCCTGATCACCCCCCTGTCATTGATTACCCCCCCTGTCATTGATTACCCCCCTGTAAAGCTCCATTCAGACGTCCGCATGATTTTTACGGATCCACTGATAGATGGATCGGATCCGCAAAACGCATACGGACGTCTGAATGAAGCCTTACAGGGGCATGATCAATGACTGTGGTGATCACCCCATATAGACTCCCTGATCACCCCCCTGTCATTGATTACACCCCTGTCATTGATCACCCCCCTGTAAAGCTCCATTCAGATGTCTGCACGATTTTTACGGATGCACTGATAGATGGATCGGATCCGCAAAATGCATCCGGACGTCTGAATGAAGCCTTACAGGGGCATGATCAATGACTGTGGGGATCACCCCATATAGACTCCCTGATCACCCCCTGTCATTGATTACCCCCCCTGTCATTGATTACCCCCCTGTAAAGCTCCAATCAGACGTCCGCATTGATTTTTACGGATCCACTGATAGATGGATCGGATCCGCAAAACGCATCCGGACGTCTGAATGAAGCCTTACAGGGGCATGATCAATGACTGTGGTGATCACCCCATATAGACTCCCTGTATCACCCCCCTGTCATTGATATACACCCCTGTCATTGATCACCCCCCTGTAAAGCTCCATTCAGATGTCTGCATGATTTTAACGGATGCACTGATTTAGATAGATCGGATCCGCAAAACGCATCCGGACGTCTGAATGAAGCCTTACCACGGGCGTGATCAATGACTGTGGTGATCACCCCATATAGAGACTCTCTGATCACCCCCCCTGTCATTGATCACGTCCCCCTGTCATTGATCACCCCCCTGTCATTGTCACCCCTCTGTAAGGCTCCAGACATTTTTTTGGCCCAAGTTAGCGGAATTATTATTTTTTTTTTCTTACAAAGTCTCCCTTTCCGCTAACTTGTGTCAAAAAATAAAATCTCACATGAACTCACCCTACCCCTCACGGAATCCAAATGCGTAAAATTTTTAGACATTTATATTCCAGACTTCTTCTCACGCTTTAGGGCCCCTAGAATGCCAGGGCAGTATAAATACCCCACATGTGACCCCATTTCGGAAGAAGACACCCCCAGGTATTCCGTGAGGGGCATATTGAGTCCATGAAAGATTGAAATTTTTGTCCCAAGTTAGCGGAACGGGAGACTTGTGAGAAAAAAAATAAAAAATATCAATTTCCGCTAACTTGTGACAAAAAAAAAAAAAAATTTCTATGAACTCGCCATGCCCCTCATTGAATACCTTGGGTGTCTTCTTTCCAAAATGGGGTCACATGTGGGGTATTTATACTGCCCCTGGCATTCTAGGGGCCCCAAAGCGTGAGAAGAAGTCTGGTATCCAAATGTCGAAAAATGCCCTCCTAAAAGGAATTTGGGCACCTTTGCGCATCAAGGCTGCAAAAAGTGTCACACATCAGGTATCTCCGTACTCAGGAGAAGTGATGAGAATGTGTTTTGGGGTGTCATTTTACATATACCCATGCTGGGTGAGAGAAATCATCTTGGTCAAATGCCAACTTTGTAAAAAAAAATGGGAAAAGTAGTCTTTTGTCAAGATATTTCTCTCACCCAGCAAGGGTATAATGTAAAATGACACCCCAAAACACATTCCCCAACTTCTCTTGAATACGGCGATACTACATGTGTGACACTTTTTTGCAGCCTAGGTGGGCAAAGGGGCCCATATTCCAAAGAGCAACCTTAGGATTTCACAGGTCAATTACCTACTTACCACACATTAGGGCCCCTGGAAAATGCCAGGGCAGTATAACTACCCCACAAGTGACCCCATTTTGGAAAGAAGACACCCCAAGGTATTCCGTGAGGGGCATGGCGAGTTCCTAGAATTTTTATTTTTTGTCACAAGTTAGTGGAAAATGCTGATTTATTTATTATTTATTTATTTTCATACAAAGTCTCATATTCCACTAACTTGTGACAAAAAATAAAAACTTCCATGAACTCACTATGCCCATCAGCGAATAACTTGGGGTCTCTTCTTCCAAAATGGGGTCACTTGTGGGGTAGTTATACTGCCCTGGCATTCTAGGGGCCCAAATGTGTGGTAAGGAGTTTGAAATCAAATTCTGTAAAAAATGACCTGTGAAATCCAAAAGGTGCTCTTTGGAATATGGGCCCTTTGCCCACCTAGGCTGCAAAATAAGTGTCACACATCTGGTTATCTCCGTACTCAGGGAAGTTGGGGAATGTGTTTTGGGGTGTCATTTTACATATACCCATGCTGGGTGAGAGAAATATCTCGGCAAAAGACAACTTTTCCCAATTTTTTTATACAAAGTTGGCATTTTGACCAAGATATTATCTCACCCAGCATGGGTATATGTAAAAAGACACCCCAAAACACATTTCCTCAACTTCTCCTTGAATACAGAGATACCAGATGTGTGACACTTTTTTGCAGCCTAGGTGGGCAAAGGGGCCCATATTCCAAAGAGCACCTTTGGATTTCACAGGTCATTTTTTACAGATTTGATTTCAAACTCCTTACCACACATTTGGGCCCCTAGAATGCCAGGGGCAGTATAACTACCCCACAAGTGACCCCATTTTGGAAAGAAGAGACCCCAAGGTATTCGCTGATGGGCATAGTGAGTTCATGGAAGTTTTTATTTTTGTCACAAGTTAGTGGAATATGAGACTTTGTATGAAAAAAAAAAAAAAAAAAAAAAAAATCATCATTTTCCACTAACTTGTGAAAAAAAATAAAAAATTCTAGAACTTGCCATGCCCCTCACGGAATACCTTGGGGTGTCTTCTTTCCAAAATGGGGTCACTTGTGGGGTAGTTATACTGCCCTGGCATTCTAGGGGCCCAAATGTGTGGTAAGGAGTTTGAAATCAAATTCTGTAAAAAATGACCTGTGAAATCCGAAAGGTGCTCTTTGGAATATGGGCCCCTTTGCCCACCTAGGATGCAAAAAAGTGTCACACATCTGGTATCTCCGTACTCAGGAGAAGTTGGGGAATGTGTTTTGGGGTGTCATTTTACATATACCCATGCTGGGTGAGAGAAATATCTTGGCAAAAGACAACTTTTCCCATTTTTTATACAAAGTTGGCATTTGACCAAGATATTACTCTCACCCAGCATGGGTATATATAAAATGACACCCCAAAACACATTCCCCACCTTCTCCTGATACGGAGATACCAGATGTGTGACACTTTTTTGCAGCCTAGGTGGGCAAAGGGGCCCATATTCCAAAGAGCACCTTTCGGATTTCACAGGTCATTTTTACAGAATTTGATTTCAAACTCCTTACCACACATTTGGGCCCCTAGAAATGCCAGGGCAGTATAACCACCCCACAAGTGACCCCATTTTGGAAAGAAGAGACCCCAAAGGTATTTCGTGATGGGCATAGTGAGTTCATAGAAGTATTTATTTTTTGTCACAACATAGTGGAATATGAGACTTTGTAAGAAAAAAAAATAAAAATAAAAAGCATCATTTCCGCTAACTTGTGACAAAAAATAAAAAGTTCTATGAACTCACTATGCCCATCAGCGAATACCTTAGGGTGTGTACTTTCCGAAATGGGGTCATTTGTGGGGTGTTTGTACTGTCTGGCCATTGTAGAACCTCAGGAAACATGACAGGTGCTCAGAAAGTCAGAGCTGCTTCAAAAAGCGGAAATTCATCATAAACGCTATAACTTTTACCCAAACCATTTTTTTTTTACCCAAACATTTTTTTTTATCAAAGACATGTAGAACAATAAATTTAGAGCAAAATTTATATATGGATGTCGTTTTTTTTGCAAAATTTTACAACTGAAAGTGAAAAATGGTCATTTTTTTGCAAAAAAATCGTTACATTTCGATTAATAACAAAAAAAGTAAAAATGTCAGCAGCAATGAAATACCACCAAATGAAAGCTCTATTAGTGAAAAGAAAAAGGAGTAAAATTCATTTGGGTGGTAAGTTGCATGACCGAGCAATAAATGGTGAAAGTAGTGTAGGTCAGAAGTGTAAAAAGTGGCCTGGTCTTTCAGGGTGTTTAAGCACTGGGGGCTGAGGTGTTAAAGGCACAGCACAGTGTATCGCACCGCTACACAGCCAACCAGCCTGTGACGTAGCAGAGTCTGGTCTGCAGGCTGGCGTGGTGGGAAACATCAGGGGCGCGGGCCTGGCGCGTCTGACATTAATTTGTTTATTAAAGTTGCAGCCACCACAAACTGAAGGCAAAACCTGAGAGGGCGTTGAGGGGACCTGTGAAGCAATAAGGAAAGTCCAGCTCTTCACTGTTTAGGGCGTTGGGAGAGTACCACACTTTGCGTGTCGGGGGTTGCCAACCCTGGGGTAGGGCGGTTGTATTCTGTGACAAAAGGAGGAACCTTATCCAAAGTATACTATACGGAAGATAACCTATCCTGAGTGACAGGCAGGTGTCTTTCTGTCCCCTGTAGACTATTTCCCCCTTAGAAGCATGGGGTCAGACATAAATTAATGTGAAACTAACGTTGTGGTCTCCTGAAGGATTACAAATAGGTGAGCAATTTAATGTTTCGGGTGGAACCGCCCTTTAAAATGCAAGTGCGGAAGCCACCCGTCCATGTCATCATCCGTGCAGAGCATGGCAGGCTGAGGTCACAACACGCTGAGGCCACGTGGCTCTTGGGCTGGTACAACAATGAACACGCTGTAGGGCCCGGGGAGTGCTGGACTAGAAGAACACCGCCCCCTCAGGGGCTTCAGTATAACTTTATTAGTTGCCTTGTCCTGAACACAAGCCTAGATGCCCAGAGATAGGGCGATCTCCAGATTCACATTCTACAAACACTGCGCCCATGACACGCGACGCCCCCCCCTTCTTCTGTGACGTAACATTGCAGGCCAGAGGCGAGCCCTTTTACTACGAGGACCAATGAGAAGCCACGCTCTGCAGCCGAGCCCCCCTGAATGCCGTCCAATGGGTGCGCACGTCTACTGGTCGAGCCTCCCCTAGTCATTGTGAGTGCTGAATGCCAGCATGGAAGACGGGAGCTGCGGCAGCGCCAATGCGGGCCCTGGGTTAACGCAGCGGGGATCGCGCGGTACGACAGGTGAGCTGCCCCACCCTTGGTCCCTCGTTCACAACGCACCGGCTTATGCAGACGGGACTTCGGCGCAATCGTTTGGTGTTCAGTAAAGTTTCCTTGTGTGCGGAAAGTTGACGTGTTATGTGGGGCTTGCATGTATTCGTCCACGGCCGCCTTCCATGTGAGGCATGCATGAGTATGTGAGTGTCTATGGACATTCATGGAGGGAGATCTATGAAGTGCATCCTACGGGGGGGACGTAACTAGACGTCCATGTAGATTATCACAAAAGTTACTCCCAGGCCGGGTGTAGCGATGGCTGCAGCTGGGCTGTCACACGGAGGAGGTGTGTCCCCACAGCCTCTTGTCACAGAGGCTTCCTCCTATAAATCCTGCAGGGTGCAGATCTGTGGATAGTGGGTACACTGTGCCAGTCTGATCCTGGCATTGCCCCGTACATGATCCAGTGATCCCCAGTTGTATTACCATGAACCCCACCCAATCCGCTCCTGGGGAAAGCGGTTTTGGAGGATAAAGCAAAGTTCTGTGGACCTGTGTGTGACCATGATGCACTTGGCATGATAAGTATGGTGCCCATTCACTAGGCATGTTCACCACCTCTCCCTTTATGTCATCCCAGTCGACATTTAAAGGGAAAGTCATCAGAAAAAGTTGCAGATTTCCTGGTGTGAACAGGGGTGCACCACCAATGAGGCCAGGGTGAGGCAGCACCAGGTAGGGGCAAGAGGGGGGCAGCAGAAGTGCCATGGGCAATAAGCACTTTCATTGTGGCAAAGGGGTTAGGTTAAGAAATTGGGTATTGGGGGCGGGGAGCTGTGTTTCAGTTTTCACCATGGGTGTGGGTTATGGTGCGGATTTCCTCTATGAGAATCTCTCCATTCAATTCAAAGGGAAATAGATTTTGCCGCATGGATTTTGTGGCAGGTTTTACCGTGTGCATTTTCCACAGCGTTTCCCATTGCATTGAATGGAGAGATTCTCACACAGAACACAACGCAGGGATAGACAATTTTCAGCCCCATAGGATAACATGGGGGGAGTCTGGATATTGCTGATTTTCTGGCAGAACACTTAACCACGTGAGAGGGCCCCCTACAGGAGCAAAAGGAAGGCAGGAACAAAATCCGTTGTCTGCAGTCATCAGTGCAGGTGGTTGATGGAGTTCTAGGAGTAGGTCCACATGGGACGGATACACTACGTACCACTACCATAGACCACCGCAGTTATTCTTATGTGCGTCTCTTAGGCTTGCATTAACCTCGTTCTTGTGACTTATAGAATTATTAACATTACCCCGTGACCTTCCATATTAGATTATTACCACTAGGTGTAGCGTAACCAGAACTTTGTGTATGTCGGGTACCCGATTCTGGACTTTTTCACTGAAGTTCGGTGTTCGGCTGATTTTTTTTATTATTTTCCATTATAACATGGTTATCACGGAAAACAATAGCATTCTTAAGACAGAATGCAAATAAAATGGCCATTTGTGGTGAATCGCGGTGACGTCATCGCAGGACCTTCTATCTTCCATTCGGCAGGACCTGCGATGATGTCACCACGCTCACTACGTGGTGAGCGCTGTGACGTCATCGCAGGTCCTGCAAAAGAAGAGATACTGCCTGCGCGATCAAGTGATGAGGTTGATTTTTTTTTTATTATCTAGTAACCCCTCAATGACATTTTATTAGCATTCTGTCTTAAGAATGCTAATATTTTCCGTTCTAACGGAAAATAATAAAGTAAAGTTCGGGTCCCCATTGACTTTAATGGGGTCCGGGTTTGGGGTCATGTTCGGGTCCCGAACACGAACGTTGACCTGAAGTTTGTCCGAACCAGGCAAACCCGAACTTCCACGAGTTTGCTCATCCCGAATTACCACTATCCTGAATCCTAGGCGCCGCTCAGTCTTCACTACTCTAGGCCACCTATAGTAATTGCATTAAAGGGGTTCTCTGAGATCTTGATGCTGATGACCTATTGGGGACCCGCTTCAATCAGCTATTTGAGAAGGCGCCAGCACTCCTGTAAGAGCCACTGCCTTCTCCCTACTCAACTAGGACAGCGCCGTATATAATAGCGGCTGTGCTTGGTATTGCAGTTCAGCTCCATTCGCTGAGCTGCTCCAAGGTGATGAGACCGATGAACGTGTCATCACTGGCCTAGGAAAAGCTGAGAAGCACCGTTGCCTATTCAAACAGCTGATCAGCGGGGGGCCCAGTTGTCTGACCCTCACAGATTGGTCTCAAATTCTTGGAAAACCCCTTTAAACACATCCCTACCCTAGACAACCTGGGATATTGGGTATGTACGCGTTCCCGTGCCTGTATTGAGGCCTGCAAATTTCAGTCCGTAACTCTGCGCCGCAAAAAAATAGAACATGTTCTGTGTTTTTGTGGTGCGGACTGAATCTTGTGGATCGCAGACCCATTCAAATGAATGGGTCTATGGCCGGTGCTTGTGCATTGTGGACCGCTATTTGCTGTCCGCAGTATGGGCACACACGTTCGTGTGCATGAGCCCTTATGATGATATATAGTATAACTGGATTATGGATAATGTTGTGTAGATCAGTGGCAAACTAGTAGCTGTATGTTACCACTTACTGTATATGCAATGCAGGAAAAAGATAAGGTGGACATTAAGTGCTGGTGACCCAATAGCTGTGAAAAACCCCACATATGGTCTCATGTTTAGGGGTTTCCCGAGATGTTGATATTGATGACCTATCTCATTTGAATGGGACTGATGAAGGTGACGTCACATGGCCTGTGAAGAGGCACAGCGCTCAATGGACGACCGCCATCTGTTGAAACAACTGATCGGTGAGGGTGCCGCGAGTCGGACCTCCACCAATCAGATACTGATGACATATCCTGAGGATAGGACATCAATATCAAACTCTCAGAAAACCCCTCTAAAGCAGACATCACTTTTGATATGTCCTGTTTGGGACCCCTTTATCAGAGTGGAGTAGGGTTGTTGCGGGTATCGAAATTTCGATACCCAATCGATACTTTTGTCCCGGTATCGATACGATACCGGGATTTCCGTTTTTTCGATACTGGGCTGCGCTGCTGCGCAGTCTAGTATCTCTGAACATGAGCGCGCTGCTATCGGCGCGCTCATGTTCTCTCTCAGCAGCACGGGGAGAAGGAAGCTGTCCTCCCTCCCCCTGTGCTGCTGCCGCTGCCACCAATGAGAAGAGAGGGGCGGAGGAGGGGCGGCAATGAGAAGAGAGGGGGTGGAGGAGGGGCGGCAATGAGAAGAGAGGGGCGGGCGCACTGCGCCACCAATGATAGGATTACTATCGGAGCGATGGGAGGAGACATCAGCTTCACTAGTGGGCGTTCCTTTTCCCTGCGCTGCGATTGGACAGCGCTACAGCCAGGGAGAAGGAACGCCCACTAGTGAAGCTGATGTCTCCTCCCATCGCTCCGATAGTAATCAGCAGCATGTGGAGCAGGAGAGGAGACAGTAATGGGGCACTGCGGGCGAACGGAGCGGCGCCCAGGACTAAATGGTGAGTGCTGAGACATCGCTGGGCGCCGCTCTGTGTGGCCTAATAGTGAAAGTCTGGACTCATATACAGTAGTCAGTCTTTAACACATACAGGAGGCGGGTGCCGGCAGCAGAATCGCATTGCCGGCACCCTGCCCCTGACAGGGAGCTGCGATCAGCGGTGGTCCAAAATCATTGGTGGTGCAGTGTGCCCCCCCCCCCCTCAATCCCCCCATCCCATTAAAATCATTGGTGGCACAGTGCGCCGGCCCCTCTCAACCCTCTAGTATTAAAATCATTGGTGGCAGTGGCCACAGGGACCTCTCCACTCCCCCTCATTGGTGGTGCAGTGGCAGCTTCTGATCGAGCCCCAGCTGTGTAAGCCTGGGGCTCCGATCGGTTACCATGGCAGCCAGGACGCTACAGAAGCCCTGGTTGCCATGGTAACATCCCTGATGCTGTGTGCACAAAGCACAGAGCAGCAGGGACAGTGTGGAGTCCTATTCACCCCTGATAGAGATCTATCAGGGTGAATAGGAAAAGGGATGAAAGATCCCAGGTTCTAGCCCCTAAGGGGGGAAATAGTTATTAAATAAAAAGTGAAAAAAAAAAAAAAACACTAAAATATGAAGTATAAATCACCCCCCTTTTTCCCAATTTCACATATAAAATATATAAATAAACATATTACATCGCCACGTCAGAAAAGTCCAAACTATTAAAATATAAAAAAAAAATCTAGGTGGTGAATGCCGGAACAGAAAAAATAAAATAAAAACTGCGCGATTCGCCATTTTAAAAATGAGGAATGCACGTGGCTTTTTTTGTTTATTTTTTTCGCGTGGTATCGAATGGTATCGAGTATCGCAATACTTTTTCATGGTATCGAAACCGAATCAAAAATTTGGTATCGCAACAACTCTAGAGTGGAGAGGCTCCTTCTGTGGCGGAGAGATGTTGGACTAACCAGATACTTTTCCAAACAATTATAGCTAATTCTGGGGGAACCCTCATTGTCTACTTATCAGGGAGTAGGTATTAGTAATATGTACAGTGATGATTGACAGATGCAGCATAGATCAAGGTCAGACCTAATGATAGTCATCTGGACAGAAGCCAGTGCAGTTCAGAGTCGTACTCCAGTGTATTCCAGTGGAACAAATCCCAGTGGAGGGAAGAAAGCTTTCCCAGTGCTTTCTGCTGGGGACCAGTCCTGTATATGGTATTGATTTACATTGATCAGCCATAATATTAAACGGGTTATATACCTCAAAAAGTATGACTGTGCCTTGAATACTGCAGTGCATGAGAAGTACTATTGCTATATGAGTTTTTTTTAATGGACATTACATTCACCTCTCTGGTAGCGCCCCCTGCTGTATATCCTTCTGGTCCCTTTTCTCCTGCATTCAGTGGTGGACAGACATGCTCAGTAGCTTTCCAGCTCCCTCTCTCAGTATATCAGCATATTGATCTCATATTGATGCAGGTGAAGCGACTCGGCCACTTTCCATTTATTCATCCATCCCTAAATTCATAGAAATATATATGTATATCTCTGAAGATAGTGGAGAAGGACATGGGGAGTACATTATATCCCATATGTATCACTGGGGCTATATGTGATGGACTATCAGGGAGAAACACATTTAGAGCTAATTGCATTGCTTCCTGGGAGATGCAGACGCTTGAGGAGCCGCTGCTCACCCACAGAAAGGGAAGAAAGTCCTCCAGATAATGTAAATCCAACTTCACACCAGCGTCTTCAATCCAAGAAATGTGCTCTGTGTGATGGCTGCATTTCCAGAATCGAACACTGCTCCTCACATAATGCCGTGAGTACAGTACAGTGGACCTGCGGTCAGGCAGGAGCTCACGGCATCATAAGTCATAATGATGCTGTGTGTTCAGTTTAGAGGAGCAGTGTTCGGTCCGTGAAATGCAGCTGTTACACATATTTCCTGGACCGAACATGTTTGTGGGAAGTTAGGGGGTTTCCTGCTTTGGTTCCAGCCACGTGGGAAGGTCTGCCTGAGAGGCCCACGAAGATGAAAAACCTCGTTTTTTTTTCCGATGTCCGTTCCAGTTTTTTTTGCAGTTCGTATGCGGAACCATTCACTTCAATGTGGATGCAAAAAAAACAGAAATGTCTCCATGTGCATGCTATTTTCGTATGTCCGTTCCACAAAAGAAATAGAACATGTCCTATTATTGTCCGCATTACGGACAAGGAGAGGACTGTTCTATTAGGGGCCGGCTGTTCTGTTCCGCAAAATACGGTATGCACACAGCCAGTATCAGTGTTTTGCGGATCAGCAATTTAGGGACCGCAAAACATCCAA
Organism: Bufo bufo; assembly: GCF_905171765.1. Lineage (NCBI taxonomy): Eukaryota > Metazoa > Chordata > Amphibia > Anura > Bufonidae > Bufo > Bufo bufo. The sequence goes on from NC_053391.1 coordinate 222,142,986, forward strand.
CGGCCGTGTGCGTGAGCCCTTAAAAAGAGATAACCCCCTTTAAAACCACCTGTCATAAAATTAAAGTCCCCATAGTGCTTCCAAAACATCTCCGACCTGCCAAGGCATGAACTTCACAAGACCTCTGAAGGTGTGCTGTGGTATCTGGCACCAAGACATCCGCAGCAGATCCTTTAAATTCTGTTAGGCCTCTTGCACACGAACATTGTATGCCCGCCATACGGCGGGTCCGCAAGACACGGGCACCGGCCCGTGTGCACTCCACATCACAGATGCGGAACCATTTACTTGAATGGGTCCGCAATCACGGAGATGCGGAACGGAAGCACGGATCGGAACCCCACGGAAGCACTACGGAATGCTTCTGTGGTGTTTCTGTCCGTGCCTCCGCACCGCAAAAAAATAGAACTTTTTTTGTGGTGCGGACATATCACGGACCCATTCAAGTTCTCCAATGCATGGAACGGATGCACAACGTTCGTGTGCAAGAGGCCTAAATTGCAATGTATCTGCATGGATTGAACTTGTAATTTCAGCACATCCCACAGGTGCTTGATCAGATTGACACATGGGGAATGTGGAGGCCAATTCAACACACTAGGGGTCATATTCAAAGACCGCTGTTTTATGGAGGTCCAGCTGCTACTGGGGCTTTTTTTTATAAAATGACCCCTGTTGAGTTCTTTGCCATGCAGTGTGGCAGGGTGCATTGTCCTGCTGAAAGAGACTGTTGTCATGAAGTGGTAGATTTGGTCTGCAGCAACCTTTTAGGTAGGTGATATGTGTGAAAAATAACATCCATGTGGATGGACCACACAATTTGGCGTTTGTCTAAGTCACTCAGATCCATACATTTGCCCATTTCTTCCACTTCTAATACATCAGCTTCAAAAGCTGACCGTTCACTTGCTGCTGATCCCTGACAGGTGCCATTTTTACAAAATAATTAATGTTATTTAGCTTGTAATTGTAATGGTATGGCTAATCGGTGTATATAATGTTCCTGTGTGACTGACATTTCTAATTTTGTTGAGTCACGCTCTGTTGCCGTGGCTAGCCCAATAATAGCACCGAGCTGTGTCATGTAGTATGTGCCATACAGTAAGCAGCTGGTATGAATGTGGGAAAGTCACATGGCAGAGTTACAAGAAACTTGCTTGTGCCAAAATTAGCAGCTAGCTTTGTCTCTGCACGTATCCCCAGCAGATATTACTCCACGTACGCCGTACGCCACACTAGAAATATCTGAGCAGTGTGGTCCTCGCAGTTTCCATTGCTGGGTTAAGTTGCATGAACATGAATTCCCTAATGACAACTTAGGCTTCTTGCAGACGTTGCGCTTTACTCGATGATTTTTGTGCACAAAATCTACTAAATACAGTACTAGCTAAGTAGATGACATTCTCAAGATCTCATGTCACATTTTCCGTGCAGAAATTGACCTGTGGTCCGATTTTTGAAAGCCACAGCATGGCAATTACTTGGACGAATTTTCAGTGGAGCGTTTACACTTTACATTGAAAATCTGCGACAACATCCGCAGCCTTGGGTCCTTCATTCACTAGGGTTAAAGGGTTAAGCTGCAAAATATCCATACTGAAAAATTAGCATTTACTTCAAATATGGATCTCGCATCGATCACGGTTTCAAATATCATAAGTGTTTCACGCGCTGCCAAAGGCCTCCATAATACACTGCTCAAAAAAATAAAGGGAAAACAAAAATAACACATCCTAGATCTGAATTAATTAAATATTCTTCTGAAATACTTTGTTCTTTACATAGTTGAATGTGCTGACAACAAAATCACACAACAATTAAAAAAATGGAAATCAAATTTTTCAACCCATGGAGGACTGGATTTGGAGTCACCCTCAAAATTAAAGTGGAAAAAACACACTACAGGCTGATCCAACTTTGATGTAATGTCCTTAAAACAAGTCAAATGAGGCTCAGTAGTGTGTGTGGCCTCTACGTGCCTGTATGACCTCCTACAACGCCTGTGCATGCTCCTGATGAGGTGGCGGACGGTCTCCTGAGGGATCTCCTCCCAGACCTGGACTAAAGCATCTGCCAACTCCTGGACAGTCTGTGGTGCAACGTGACGTTGATGGATAGAGCGAGACATGATGTCCCAGATGTGCTCAATTGGATTCAGGTCTGGGGAACGGGCGGGCCAGTCCATAGCATCAATGCCTTCGTCTTGCAGGAAATGCTGACACACTCCAGCCACATGAGGTCTAGCATTGTCTTGCATTAGGAGGAACCCAGGGCCAACCGCACCAGCATATAGTCTCACAAGGGGTCTGAGGATCTTATCTCGGTACCTAATGGCAGTCAGGCTACCTCTGGCGAGCACATGGAGGGCTGTGCGGCCCTCCAAAGAAATGCCACCCCACACCATTACTGACCCAATGCCAAACCGGTCATGCTGGAGAATGTTGCAGGCAGCAGAACGTTCTCCACGGCGTCTCAAGACTCTGTCACGTCTGTCACATGTGCTCAGTGTGAACCTGCTTTCATCTGTGAAGAGCACAGGGCGCCAGTGGCGAATTTGCCAATATTGGTGTTCTCTGGAAAATGCCAAACGTCCTGCACGGTGTTGGGCTGTAAGCACAACCCTCACCTGTGGACGTCGGGCCCTCATATCACCCTCATGGAGTCTGTTTCTGACCGTTTGAGCAGACACATGCACATTTATGGCCTGCTGGAGGTCATTTTGCAGGGTACTGGCAGTGCTCCTCCTGTTCCTCCTTGCACAAAGGCGGAGGTAGCGGTCCTGCTGCTGGGTTGTTGCCCTCCTACGGCCTTCTCTGCGTCTCCTGATGTACTGGCCTGTCTCCTGGTAGCGCCTCCATGCTCTGGACACTACGCTGACAGACACAGCAAACCTTCTTGCCACAGCTCGCATTGATGTGCCGTCCTGGATAAGCTGCACTACCTGAGCCACTTGTGTGGGTTGTAGACTCCGTCTCATGCTACCACTAGAGTGAAAGCACCGCCAGCATTCAAAACATCAGCCAGGAAGCTTAGGAACTGAGAAGTGATCTGTGGTCACCACCTGCAGAACCACTCCTTTATTGGGGGTGTCTTGCTAATTGCCTATAATTTCCACCTGTTGTCTATCCCATTTGCACAACAGCATGTGAAATTGATTGTCACTCAGTGTTGCTTCCTAAGTGGACAGTTTGATTTCACAGAAGTGTGATTGACTTGGAGTTTTGTGTTGTTTAAGTATTCCCTTTATTTTTTTGAGCAGTGTATATAAAAAAAATAATTGGGGTCATTTATCAAACCGGTGTAAAGTAGAACTGACTGGTTGCTATGGGCAACTAAGCCAGTTCTACTTTACACCAGTTTGATAAATGACCCCAAATGTATTAAAGGGAGAAATATAGGTAATAGATATAGTTTATGGTAATGTGAATATAAATTGCTTTACTTCAAAAAACACAAATACATTTTGGTTTTAGTGGCCACATGATTTGTCTATTCACACACGGCAGATTTTTACGGAAAGGTCTGCGACTGAAAATTATTTCTATTCATCTGAATGGGGTTGTACGGCAGCAAGCACATGGGTTTCTGCAAGCCCCATTCAGAAGAATAGGACAGTTGCAGATCCGTCTCACCATGTGTGCATCCAGTCTAGTTTTCTTCTATGTGGGAACCATTCATTTGGCTATGGCAGCTCACATAGCAATTTGAGGCACTGCCACGTATACGGAGTTGCTCCATGAACATAAATGCTGTGCGACGTGGGCACGTTGCCATGATGATATAGAGCTATATGAGCCTGCTGGATATTTTGAGATGTACAGTATTAGCTCCACGGTTTTCTGTGGTATATATTTCAGGGATGTTGGAACGCTCAAAACATTCATTTAGCTGTGGCTTACATATAAAATATACCGTAATTGCCGTCAAACTAAAGAGAAAGAAACTCCACCAACAAGTAATTCATTTCTACGTCAACTACTGCCACACGGCAGATTTTGTTGCAGAAAATTTCTTCAGCCGCATTCATATGAATGGAATATTTTTTTAGTCGCAGGGTTCTGTCTCCCACACTTCTGTGATTGGCAAAAAATTTTGGTGTTTTTTTTTTTTTTTATGTCTAGGATTTTAATATTTTTTTAGAGGAAAGCATGTGCTCCCCTGCGATGTCCCGAAGGGAAAAAAATCATCATTAAAAAAACTGCAACACACATCGCACATGCGGTTTTTGAAGAAGCAAAAAAATAAAAAATACATTTTAAAAATGGAGGCCTATGGGAGAAAAACACGAGGCAATGAGGGAAAAACGGCAGACTCTGTGGTTGCTGCCATTTGAAAAATTTTTTAAAAAAAGGGGGGATAAAAACTCAGAATGGGTCATTAATATCAGACGATGAGCTGTATATAGAGAACGCAGCGCTCCTGTTTGCTGTCAACATTACAGCGGCGAGCAGTGTAATTACCGAGCCGTCCCGTTGAAGTGAATGGGGCAGAGGAGCTTTAATTACACCTGCTTACCACTGCGACGTCAAGCAGGTAAACAGTGAGAAGAACATAGCGCTGGCTTCAAATAGCTGATGGGCGGAGGTGTCTGCAGTGGGTCTCTGTCGATCTGATATTTATGACCTATCTTGAGGATAAGTCATCAATATAGGATAAGTGGGCTACCCCTTTACCCTTAGAGTGGTTTTCGGCTTTCCCCATATTGATGACCTATCCTCAGGTGAAGTCATCAACATCAGATCGTCGGGGATTTGATCTGAAAACGCTTTACGCCACAGAGATGAGGTGTCACACCTGTTTTTGACCGTTTTGGAGTACAGCTGTTACTCAGTAGGTAAACTCTGGTAAAGGTTCCACAGAAAGCCACAGCCTTTGATGGTTTTGCCAGCGTCTCTTGCCCTGGACGGAACATCACTGGTGCAGAAGTGTCTGGTGTGTTGTCTGCGCGTTTCAGCACAAGGGTTAAGCGGCTGTGGTTATTTAAGCACACAAAGCCGCTTCCTGAGGTTCCAGGATGTTAGATAATATAACTCTTGACACGCTGAACCTATGCAGGTGGACAGCTCTCTAATCTGCAGAACAGGTGACTCTTACATGTCATCTAGTTTAAAATATTTTCGGTTTTTACGTTATTTCGGTTCCTCTGAATCCCGCCTCTCACGCAGGCAAGATGTGATGAGTTTCATCCTGCAGTGAAGCAACATGTTGCGGAAATGGAAACAGTACTGAACATGGACTCACCGCTGTCTGCCGCGACAGTCCCGAAACATCCAGACTTGGTGGATCTTCTGTCATGAGTTGTCTGCGTCTTGGCTTTTTTCACTGCTCTAAAATGGTTGCACGTATTTTTTTTTTGTCGCAAGACTTTCTGCAGCTTGCTGACACATAACGTGTAGCCCCAGCCTTAGGCTAGGGCTGCGCCTAAACTATTAGGGTATGTCCTCACGCGGCTGAAACACTGCGGGTTCACCATCACAGATTTTCATGCTGCAAATCTGCAGCGTTGTACAAAGTGAATAATATTTTGAGGAACTTCATCCACACGCTGCGTAAATTGACCCGCTCTGCAAAATCTGCGATATGTCAATTTATACCGTGGATCTCCACTGCAGATTTTGCAATGGAAAATCTCCCCAGTCAAGGGGACAGTTACTTTTTTTTTTTTTTTTTTAATTGCTACAGCTGCCCTCCATTCATTTCTATAGGGCTGCCGAAAAATAGCCGAGTGGTAGCTCGTCTATTTCCGTCGGCCCCATAGACATGAATGGGAGCTGTGGCCACGCAAGGTGCAGTGCACCCATGAAGGCTCCATTTACAAGATAGGTGCGGGTCCCAGAGGTGGACCTAGCAATATGCCCCATCATCTGAGATGATACAACCCCTTTAAAAAAGTAGTATGTACTTTCATAAAGTGACATGAAAATCTATGTAATTTACAAATAAAACTGTGTATTCATATGTAAATGTCACCTTTATCAGGGGTCCTACTGAGACAGACCTACTGACTCTCCCCACGTGTGGCTCGGGACCCTTGGCTGTGTAGCTTGTTATAAGAAAATACATAGATGAATCATGAAATGGCTTACTGCACTGTAAATGCTGCTAACAGGATATAGGATCATGTGGTGGTAGGGAAGCAACTGGAACGGATACTGAACTTGTATGAGGCCCCTGAAAACCCTCTGTCACATACGACTGATGTTTAGAACATATGTCTTCAGTCATTTACTGACTGCATAGCCGAGGAATGCATGTAAGTGTATATGGCTGCATGTATCCAGCTATAAATTGGTCTGAACAGCTGTGAGCCACAAAGGTGTTAACTTCTGTTTTGTGAAGTCTCAGTAACGTCCCCTGCACACAACCGTATTTTTGGTCCATGTCTGATCCACATTTTTTGCAGATCGGATGTGGACACATTCATTTCAACTGGGCGGGGTGGGGGGGGGGGTGTGTGTCCCAGCAGTAGAACACGCACCAATCCAATAGTTTTCCCTATGGATAGGGGATAACTTATAGCAAGCGGAATACCCCTATAACTGTCTGGGTAAGATCACATAGGTCGGATTTGCAGTGTAAACTTTCTGCAGCTAATCTGATGTCATCTGCAGGGATATATGCAAGATGAATCCTTGCCAATTCATGTGAATTTCGGTGTGGAATTGCTGCTGTGGATTATACAAAACAAAAATAAAAAAATGGTTTAGAAACCGGTGGTTGTGGATGGTGTGGGTTATGCGTGGCAAAATCCACAACAATACATTTTATTACAGATTTATTGTAGATTTTTACTTTCCCATTGAAGTCAATGCAAGAAATCTCCAACAGGCTCACACCACACCAGAAATCAGTAAGCTGCAGATTTTAAAATCCACACCTCAGGTCTATTTTTGTGAGTAAAAATTCTGCATTATGTAGTTGAAATTTTATTTTATTTTTGTTTGAAATATAATCCATGATTTTGTACAGTATTCCACTATGCCAGGCTTTAGCGGGCACAAGCAGGAGCTGGGATGTGCTCTCCTGCCACCTCACTGTGGCTTCTATACCGGTAGAACTGTGGCTTTCGTACACCGCTACACAGCTACAGTATACGGATTCTGTATGCACAACAGTGAAAAGCGCTATAGACCGGCCTGAACTTTGGGGGCCTGCTTTGATGTGGAGATAAGCAAATGTAGAATTAGCCATTGGTGAACATGATTATTATTTTTTTTTATGTTGCTTAACTTGCAATCTAATTTAGTTTTTATTTATCTACAGATCATTTCAAGTCATCATATTTAAAGACAACTTGCAGGAGATTCAATTCTGACAATCCACCACCCCAAATTGGCATGGGTGTGGGGTAAATTTTCCTGGAACATGGTTTCTTTAATCTGCAGGGAACCACGGTCTGCCTCCGATCTTCTCTCTAATGCCACTTCTCCATGTGGGCAAAACATGACTGTGCCACAATCTGGAGATGTATCAGCGCTCACCCTTCTGCAGAATGATGCCAGTCCTTCCTCTCCATGTCTGCCAGAACAGCCTGATAACAGTACTGTCACGACACAGAAGACGGGTGTTGATGAAGGAGGCTTTAAAGATGTGGAAGGAATTATTTTATCCCAACTGGTAAAATCAGCGGAGGAACCAAAGAATGCTACTCCAATGACACAGTTAAAACTCCCAGATTTTTGTGCCCAGATCTCTGGAGACTTCAGTCCTACACTAGAAGAAATTGAGGAGTTTTTAATGGAAAAGATGGACCTTATCCGAGAAGAGCTGGTTGAGAAGAAGCCCATGCCTGGAACTTGGGTTCAGAATTGCACGACAAATGAGCAGACTTCAGATACAGACACAACTGAACAAACTGAAGATGTATCAACTCCGCTATCTCCAGATACTTCAGCCAGTCCACCTTCCACGACAGGCAATATTCCGGTCATCCTTCAAATCCAACCTGTGCCTGGTGCTTCTTCTTTGGCACAGAGCACGATGGGTGGTGTCCGTCTTACACAGCTTTTAATCAGTGTACAGGGCCAAAGCCTGGCACTGGCTCCAGTCCCAGGACCTACTTCACCTGGGGACCAAAAGTATGTTAGAATTGCTCCTCTACCAGTGGCTGTCCGGCCATTGACTTTAGGAGGAGTACTTGTCAGTGATGGGCAGCAGAAAATCCAGAAGGGTGGTCAAACAGTGATCAGAGTTCATAAATGCAGTCACCCTGGATGTAACAAGATGTACACCAAAAGCTCACACCTTAAAGCCCACTTCCGGCGACACACGGGGGAGAAGCCTTATGTTTGCACATGGCCAGAGTGTGGATGGAGGTGAGGAAACTTAACATGGTTTAAATTGCAAATAAATAATTTAAAATGTATATGTTAGCTTGTTTTGTAAACCATTGTCAGATACTTTGAAGATCCTGGGCCTGAGCATACTACTATGTTAAGTGGCTACTTGCCCTCCATTACCTGTACATATGTGCCACCAGCCCTTTTTGTGCAATACTCTGTAATGTAAACCCAGCAGCGGTGCTCGTCAATTTTCCATATATTGCAAATATAGTGAGAGAAGGGCGCATATGTAGATGTTGCAGCCGCATTCAGTTTAGTGACTGCTGGTGGGGAAGGCGTTGTTTTTTTTTTTTTTTAACATGCATACCATATCTCCATGGTAATCCAAGTGTAGTGGAGAGGTGCTGAGGTCTCCTTATTCAAACGCTGTTTCCCATATCCCAATTGGTGCCCTCATTCCTGATAGATTCATGATTTTGTGTTCTGAAAATGAGCTGTTTGGTGCAACAAGGGAATCACCATTGCACCGAAAGCCCTGCTTATTGCTGCCCACCACATATGTCCCCCCCCCCCCCCCTTTAAGTGACTGTCAAGCAGGGGAGATGTAATCTCACCCGCTCCTGTGTTCTCACATGTGTGCTTTAGTGAAAACATTTTTATTTTTTACAGATTTTTTTTTTTTAGAAGACTAAACTTTTTAACAGACCTCTTCAGAGTGGCTGGAACTTGCAGTGGGGTTCATACTTACCTGGTCCACACCGCTGGATTCCAGCTGCTTCGCTCCACAGCCATCTCCGCAGTTCTCGGGTCTCTGGGAATCAATATCCTGTTGATGGGCCAATCACTGGCCGCAGTGGTGACTTGTGACCCAGTGATTTACTGCATGGGTGACAGGTCACCGCTGCATCCAGTGATTGGCCAATCAACAGGTGGAGGCGGCCGTGGAGCCATACAGGCGGGGGACCTGGTAAGTATAAACCCCACTGCTGGTCCAGCAACTCTGAAGTCTGTTAAAGCAGTTTAGTCTTGGATAATCCCTTTAAATATTCTACCAATTGATAGTTTAAAGTTAAATAAAAGTGTCCTAAAGATGAACCAAATTTACCTTTCAGCTTCATTTTCAGACTGTCTGTCCTAAGTACACTGTTCCTTCCCTTCTACAGACTTTAATTTAATAAATAAAATGATACCTTTGAGATTTGTGGGCTTTGCTGCTAAACCCAGGAACATGTTTTCGACTTTCCATTGTACATTAGTCACTCTCCAAACGAAATCAATGCAAGCTATGCAAACCTGATTGACGCGACAAGTGTTTTGTTGGAGAACTTACCCTAAGAAAACAATGCCTAAATTTAACCATTTTCATCTGACACTGGGGACCTAGTGCGACCAATCTCTGCTGCCCAGCAGTATTTTCCATTTTTGAAGATCAAGTAGTTTCTAGGGATCCCTTGTGGAAAGTCCAGCACCACTAGAGATCAGGCACTCATGGAGTGATGTAAGCACCAGTTTAGGTTCTTGTATTGAAAAAATACATAAACGGTTATCATAGCCATTGTTTGAATTGGAGCTTGTCATATCCAGGATGGTCCCAGCCAGCACCTCTTACCATTACAGCATTTTCCTTTCCTGGCAGGCATGAATGCTTCAAGAAAGCGTTCTGTTTGTTATAATGCCATGAGGAATTTTAGCTAAGGTAATGATATATGGAAAGCATTGCCTAGTCCATCAGTTAGATAATAAGGAGCAATAAGGTAAGGAGACATGGGATTATAGATTCAATTAAACCCATATTTTTTAATTAAACCAATAATGCTACAAATAAGACACATGGACACAATTATAAATGGATAAAATTAGGCCACGGCCAACTTCATTAAAGAACAGCTCAAACAATGAATAACCATATAAATTTAAGATTAATAACAACCACTGAATTAGACCAACCATAAGCTCGGCCTAAATACCTGAATCAACTTATCCGCTCGCCACTTATTGACAAGCGACTTTACCCAACGGACCATGCCACCTAAACAGGCGGCATGGACCCCACCCCACCTACAGCTAATTTAATCATGGCCTGCAAATAAAAAATAAATGAAAAAATGTACAAACCAATGTCTGAAAGATTAATTTTGTCGGGAAAACCACCTTCCAAGTCCATGTGTCTAAAAGAAAATCCCAGATTAGCGGCATAAAACGAGCCATAATCCTGTTTATGCAAATTCTAATTTTGTCTAAATACTTAAAATTCGCATAGGACAGCCATAATAACCTCGGAAACCTCTCGGAAAAAAACTGACGGGCGTCAGGAAACAACCGCCTGATTCTAACTAAGGTCCATTTCATACCAAATGCCAGCTCAATAGTGCCTACCTTACCCACATCATTGCCACCTGCATGAAAAATAATAACATCCGGATCCGGATGCAAAGAGCACATCTCGAGAATCGCGTCCAGCACAACTTCCCAACGAAGTCCTCTAATTCCGTTCCAAAAAATTCAAACATCATCCGTGGACCATGAAAGGTCATCACCGTATGATCTTCCTAACGCTCTTCCTAACGCCCAGTGCACAAAGGAATGGCCAACGATCCATACAGTGATTCCTGTAAAAGCTATCAGAAGACATAAAACCACCTTCCCATCCTTTTAATCAGGGATGTACTCACACCAAGTTGAGCGGCCGTAGTTGCAGCCCCAATCCTGAATGAGTGCGACGTAAAGTGAAAACCTTCTAAACCCAACTCAAAAACCAAGCATTTGGACAAAACTGGTCGAAATTGATATTGCGTTACCACGGAGGAATCGGCATGAGTAAAAAACCAAATGCCGCTAGCTGGCCTACAGTGCCAGTAGCGTGATAGCATACTTACAGGACATATGTCACCTGACTCGATTCTGGCCACCCGGATCAACGAACCCCTACTTGTCCGATCCGTCTTAGAATGAGGAATAAAAAACAAAATATAATTACGATGTACCCGCACATCCTCCCAGGCCAAAACCAATCCAGCCTCTCTACTTTTAGGTAAGATTTCACTTATCCTGAAAGCACCAAAAAACATGCATGTAAAAACAGATGAAAAAAGCAAAGCCTCCTATGCAGTAGTGCATACAAAAGACGTTACCTGACATAAAGATCACAATAAACTGGGGTAAAACTTGTTTAACAATGAAATAATCTATAAACGCAGGAACACCGAAAACTCGAAGAAAAAAAGGAAACGCCGGGCAAAACCCGCACAACCGTCGCATGCGCCAAATGCTCTTTAAAAAGAGACAAACAAAAGGATAAGGCCGCAAACTCCTTACTCACAAAGGGGGACCAACCCATAAAATTCACAAAACAGCACCTCTTACCCTAGGACCGCACATAATCCGCCCAAGTAATCGGTGCCAATGATGACCGTAGATAACACATACTTAAGACCAAATCAGATTCCAAAGATACATAGGACACAACTCCCCTTCTAGGTCAGTCCCCCTCGCCAACTTGCGAAAAACCTGAAACTGAAAACGAGAAAGCGAGTCAGCAATAGAATTATCTACACCCGGAATATGCCTAGCTTTAACCCAAATATTCAATCTCAAACAAAGCAGAACTGAAACGAGCAACAATTTTAACAACTAATGGACACTTGGATGACAAACAGTTAATCGTGAACAAAACCCCTTTATTATCCGTGTGCAGAAAAATACGCTTATTCGAGAAAAACTTTCCCCATAAGACCAAAGCCACCACCACAGGAAACAACTCCAGTAAAACAATGTTCTTTGTCGCTCCATTTGCAACCCATGACGGATGCCATTTAGACGCACACCAATGACCCTTCCAATAAGCTCCAAATCCGCAAGACCCCGCTGCATCTGTAAACAAAAACCAAAGAAGGAGCCAAGACAAAATCCTCCTGCCAATACGAACGACCATTATACTGCTGACAGAATTCTAACCAAATTGACAAGTCTTCCTTAACTTCCTTGCATAAACGCACATGAAAATGAAGACACAACCCATTGGCATAACCCTAGAGGCAAACGCTAAAAGACCCAATAATAATTTCCTTCACTGTTACTTTCCGTCTACCCATCAAACGAGAGATGGCAGCGCATATTCTATTTACTTTTTGCACAGGTAGACGGAACTCCCCTTTCACAGAGTCAATGTCAATGCCCAAATACTCCTAAACAATTAACCGGAAAAATCGTTTTGTCGGATGCTAAAGGAACACCAAACTCAGAACAAATACTAACAAACAATTCTAAAGAAACTGAAGAGTTAGCTGGACCAGTGAACAAAAAATCATCTAAATAATGCTTTACCGCTCCTTGCCTGCTCCTAACTGATACAACCCACTCCAGGAAAGAAGAAAAGACTTCAAAATAAAAACAAGATAACGAACACCCCATCGGCAAACACTTGTCAAAATAAAAAGAACCCTGACTGTCAGCTTTAGTCATTAACCCCTTCTACCCCGGGCCAGTTTTCACCTTTCTGCCCAGGCCATTTTTTGCAAATATGACGTGTCACTTTATGTGGTAATAACTTTAGAACACTTTTAGTTATCAAAGCCATTCTGAGATTTTCTCGTGACACATTGTACTTTATGATAGTCATAAATTTGCAATTTCTCTGCTTTAAAAACAAAGTGCTACAGTACCTCATAAAATATTTATTACTTAACATTCCCCATATGTCTACTTTGTTTGCATCTTTTTGTAAATGTCATTACATTTTTTTGGGGACGTTAGAAGGCTTAGAAGTTTAGAAGCAATTCTAAAAAAATTTAAGAAAATTGCCAAAACCCACTTTTTAAAGACCAGTTCAGGTCTGAAGTCATTTGTGGGGCTTACATAATAGAAAACCCCCCATGAATGACCCCATTGTGGAAACTAGATCCCTCAAGTTACTCAAAACTGATTTTACAAACTTTGTTAACCCTTTAGGTGTTCCACAAGAGTTAAAGGAAAATGGAGACAAAATGTCTAAATTTCACTTTTTGGGCAGATTTCCCATTTTAATCAATTTTTTTCTTTAACACATCGAGGGTTAACAGCCAAACAAAACTCAACATTTATTACCCTGATTCGAGTTTACAGAAACACCCCACTTGTGGTCGTAAACTGCTGTACGGGCACACGGCAGGGCGCAGAAGGAAAGGACTGCCGCATGGTTTTTGGAAGGCAGATTTTGCTGGACTGGTTTTTAGACACCATGTTCCATTTGAAGCCCCCCTGATGCACCCCTACAGTAGAAACTCCCAAAAGTGACCCCATTTTGAAAACTAGGGGATAAGGTGACTGTTTTCTTGGTACTATTTTGGGGTACATATGATTTTTAATCTCTCTATATTACATTTTTTGTGAGGCAAGGTAACAAAAAAATGGCTGTTTTGGCACGGTTTTTATATTTTTAATTTTTTACAATGTTCATCTGACAATGGATCATGCGCTATTTTTATAGAGCAGGTTGTTACGGATGCGGTGATATCAAATATGTCTACTTTCTTTGTTTCAGTTTTACATAATAAAGCATTTTTAAAAAAAAAAATTTGTGTCTCCATTTTCTGAACGCCATTTTATTTATTTTTTTCTGCCAATTGTCTTGTGCAGGGGCTCATTTTTTGCAGGAAGAGTTGAAGTATTTATCGGTACCATTTTTGGGTACATATTATTTTTTTGATCATTCATTATTACACTTTATGCGGCAAGTTGACCAAAACAATTTGGTTGTTTTGGCACAGTTTTTATTTATTTTTACAGCGTTCACCTGAGGGGTTAATTCATGTGATATTTTTATAGAGCTGGTTGTCACGGACGCGACGATACCTGTGTGTGTGTGTGTGTGTGTGTGTATGTATGTATGTATATATGTATATATGTATATATATATATATATATATATATATATATATATATATATATATTTTTATTTATTTTTTTTTCATTTCACTTTAACACAATTGCATTTTTGAAACAAAAAAAATGTTTGTCTCTATGTTCTGAGAGCTATATATTATAATTTTTTGGCTGATTGTCTTAGGTAGGGTCTCATTTTTTGCAGGATGAGGCGATGGTTTGATTGGTACCATTTTGGGGGCATACGCCTTTTTGATCGCTTGGTGTGATGTAAGGTGACAAAAATGGCTTTTATTTTAATTTTTTTTCACTGTGTTTATCGGACGGGGTAAATCATGTGATATATTTGTAGAGCCGGTTGTTACGGACGCGGCGATACCTAATAATATGTGTGTGTGGGTTTTTTTTTCTATTTTTTTTTTATATAAAATAAGGAGAAAGGGGTGTTTTTTTTTTACTTGAAACTTTTTTTATTTATTAAAAACTTATTTTTTTACTTTATTTCTGTCCCACTCTGAGATTTTACTTTTGGTGTCTGATCCCCTCTGCAGTGCATTACAATACATCTGTATTGTAATGCATTGCCTGTTAGTGTATTACTCAGTATAATACACTAACAGGTTGCCTAGGAGACCAAGCCTGAGGCTGGATCTCCTGGGCACCCGTAGAAGGCAGGTCCCGATGCCGTGTAGGGCATTGGGCAGCCTCTGCACGGCATGAGGCTGCCTTCTCACTCATCGGGTCCCCGCCACAGCAGCGCGGGGACTCGATGGGCTCTCTCACCCGGCTCAAATCCCTTCTATGTTGCGGTTAGCTCTGATTGCGGCATAGAAGGGGTTAATCCATACAGCAGGGGCCCGGCTGTCGGGGACTGCCGTACCCCTGCAGTGATGAGGCATGCACCGCTCCGGTGCCCGCCCGATCACCATGACGTAATAGTACGTCAAAATGCGGGAATGCACCTGCTGCCATGACGTACTATTATGTCATATGTCGGGAAGGGGTTAAAGCCCCGTTGCCGTAGTTACGCACTAGATTTACAGCTGAATCAAATGTAGCGTACTTAACAGAGCACAATGCCTTATCAATTTCATTGTTCAGCGATGCCCCATAGGGGAATGACAAATGATGAATTAAACGATAAGCACCCGGCCCCTTTTTAGGTACAACCCCTAATTGAGAAATGCGAAAATTAGCAAAAGGAGGGAATGGGAAAGGACCAGCAATATGATCCTCTGCCAACTCCTTTCCTAATTTTGATTGGGTACGGCTTTAGCCAAGGACGCATAATCTTCAGCTTTACTGGCATCCAAGCTCTTTGCAATAAATTCCCTTGTAGAAGGCTGGCTGGGTAAATTTGCTCTCTTAAAACATCGCACCATGGGGTGGCTCCCCCACAAAATGTACATTCATGCCTATAATTACAGGAGGAAGGCCATCGACACTGCGTTTCATCAAACGCAAAGCACGTGCCCCTCCTCAGCCCAGAAGATTGCTGTACTGCCAAAGGTGGCTGCTGCTTAGGGGCAGAAAAAGACGTACGCTCAGGCACCAATAAATTAAACCACAAACCCACATCCTTTGTGCCCCACGTTGTCTAAATGCTGAAACAAACCCGAACATCTTTGGAGGAACTTCTCGCCCATCACTCTACAATATATACAGTACGCCTGCAACCAATTATTAAGTCTGCGGGATTGGACGTCTTCTATCCTCCTCTTACTTATCTTCCTGCTTCTCTAATTTAGCTACAAACTCTTTCGAAGAAGGCAGCAAGGATAGGATGTCGACAAATTCATTTCTCCATATTCTTCTCTTTTACAACATGGACAAATAAAAACCTAGAGGGGAAATATCACAGGGCAGAGGTTCTTTATAACACGTCTCAGCAACCTCTCTACCCTTGGGAAAAATTGGCAAAGGGGTGGTGTCCTCACTATGAGTCCCGTCCCTCCTCTTGATCGCCCGGCCACCAAGCGTCAGTGATATTGCCCGCCAAAGAGGCCGTTCTAACAGAAGAAGGCAATTGGGGGACCAAGCTCTATAAGGAGGACAGCACCCTGGACAGGGACGCTAGCACTGGGGCTAAGCCAGCAGTACACTCTCCAGTAGATGCAGCACCAGGCTGATCCGTAGAAGGAGAAGGGTCCTCAGGAGGCAGGGGGGGATCTTCTTGACACGCATCCACCAGCTGCTCAACGCCAGAGCGGAGCTGCTGTACCGGATGCTGCCCATGCAAAGCCATACTTCTGCACTGTCGGTTCTTCGCCTGACTAGGTGCCACTGAGGGTTCTCTGGACCGCTCACCCCTTGGCAGTGGAGGAAGGGAACTCCTCTTCTTGGAAGGCAGGCAGGAACCAATCTGTTGGTCAAATTTTCCAGGCGACACCAATTCTTCATGCCCCGCCGGAAGCGACGTCCTCAACCCGATGCCACTTCCGGTCCTGGCATCCAACGCCGGCCGCTTCTCCGCTGCGTGCTGCTCCGATAAGGACCTGCAGGGGGAGGAAGAGAAAACTGCGGAAGAGAGGAGCGCAGGTAAGGCAACAGGGACTCCTGCATCCATGGTAGGCATCGCTGATGATCCTCCAGCCGGGACCACACCATATGGCTCCGAAACGTCCGGCACTGCATCCACAAGCTCCACAAGGCAAGACTCCAGCCAGGCAGCCGTTCCTGTCACAGGTTAAGGGGAAGGGAAAACACCAAATACACACCAACAATCTAGGCTTTAAAAGCTAAGGAAGAGGGATGGTGACCTCCTAGTAATCCCTAGGCCTTTCCCTAACTCCTGCCAGTATGAGCAGATCCTGATGGTGGAAATACTCATACACTGGATACCTAAAGCCCTGCTAAAACTGACGAGCCCTAGGATAGGTAGCAGGGGATGAGACAGCTGGTTCCTTCCAGAATGAAGGAACCTGCGTCTCCCTGAGGCCTAGAAACAACATACTCCAGCTAATAAGAAACCGCAAAGGCAACAAGAACTTAGCTTAGAGATGTATGGAGAAGAAGGAAATCCAAGACAAACTAGCACTAGCAACTCCAAGCAGAAACTATCAACCGCATGGTCAGCAGTGTGAGGCGGATCTAAATAGAGCCTGATCACTGATAACGAGCGGCACCTGAGGAGAGG
Source organism: Bufo bufo (assembly GCF_905171765.1). Lineage (NCBI taxonomy): Eukaryota > Metazoa > Chordata > Amphibia > Anura > Bufonidae > Bufo > Bufo bufo. The sequence continues at coordinate 222,160,263 of NC_053391.1, forward strand.
TGAGATCCTGCCAAACAACAACATACATAGAGGAAAACAGAGAGACCTGTCAGCCTCACGTGCAGCAAGTCTATCCGATCTTCTCACCTCTCTCACAGGAGGGACAGTGACAATACCCAACCCCCTTTTACGGGTGGCCTCTGGTCACCCAGGACCGACTATCAGGATGCGCCCTGTGAAAGGCACTCACAAGGTGACTGGCATTCACGTCGGTCGCAGGAACCCACATTATTTCCTCTGGACCGTAACCCTTCCAGTGCATGAGGTATTGAAGAAAACCACGAAGAATACGTGAATTCACTATCCTGGCAATCTGAAACTCAAGATTACCATCCACCATGACAGGAAGTTCAACATATCTTTTCAGCAATGACTTGTAAAACACATTCTGAATCTTCAAAGCCTGCGGAAGCTCAAGACGAAAAGAAACCGGATTAATAATGGCAGAGATCTTGTATGGCCCAATACCTTCAACTTAATGTTTCTTGAGGACAGCCACACAGAATCGCCCACTCTCAGGTCCAGACCACTCGCACGTCTCTTGTCAGCCATACGTTTATACTTTTTGCCCATTTTATTTAAACCGTTTTGAATCTTCCGCCAAATAGATGACCACGAAGAGGAGAATCTTTCCTCTTAAGGTATACCAGACGTTTCAGTACCAGGAAATGTACCAAACTGCGGATGGAACCCATATACACCAAAAAACGGCAACTTATCAGTGGACTCCTGTCTATGATTATTTATGGCAAACTCGGCCAACGACAAAAATGAAGACCACTCCTCTTGATTCTCAGAGACAAAACATCTCAAATAAGTCTCCAGATTCTGGTTAGTGCGCTCAGTCTGCCCGTTCGACTATGAATGAAAGGCCGAAGAGAAGGATAATTGGACCCCCAGACGAGTACAGAACGCTTTCCAGAATCTGGAAACAAATTGAGTCCCTCTATTAGACACCACATCAGAGGGAATGCCGTGTAGTTTCACAATGTTATCGACAAACACTTGAGCGAGAGTTTTGGCATTAGGTAAATCTGATAATGGTATAAAGTGCGCCATCTTGCTGAAGCGGTCAACAACAACCAGAATCGCAGCTTTCCCAAAAGAATTAGGCAAATCAGTGTTTAAAGTCCACGGACAAATGAGTCCAGGGTCAGGATGGGATAGACAAGGGAAGTAGAGATCCTGAAGGCCGAGTATGAGCCTCCTTAGCACGCACACAAGTCTCACAAGCTGCCACATAGCCCTCAACACATTTACGTAACCCTGGCCACCAGAATCTTCGAGAAATGAGATCCACAGTGGATCTGCTCCCAGGGTGTCCTGTAAGAACAGTATCGTAATGTTCCTTAAACACCTTGTGTTATAGTTCCAAAGGGACAAACCACTTACCTGGAGGACAGGAATCGGGTGTCTCTCCCTGGGCCTCCAACACCTCTGCCTCAAGTTCAGGATAAAGGGCGGATACAACCACCCCATCAGCCAATATCGGAGCAGGATCCTCCGAATCACCCCTCCCCCTCCGGGAAAGCTACGCGACTTTTTAATCCCAGGACGATAAGTGACAATGAAATTAAATCTAGTAAAAACAACGACCATCTGGCCTGCCTTGGGTTCAGACGTTTAGCCGACTGCAGGTAGGCCAGATTTTTGTGATTAGTAATTACCGTAACGGGATGGAACGCTCCTTCCAACCAATGACGCCACTCTTCAAAAGCTAATTTAATGGCCAACAACTCTCTATTACCAACATCATAATTTATTTTTATAGAAACATGGAATGTGTCGGCAGATAAGAACCATTTGGCCCATTTAGCATACCCAATATACTGAATACCATGAATAGCCCCTGGCCCTAGAGAAAAAATCACAAGGGCTCCATTTGCTAGGAGAAGAACCCTGCAACAAGACTGCTACCACCCCTACCTCTGATGCGGCAACTTCCACAATAAATGGTTGTGACACATCCGGTAGCACCAGAATAGGAGCAGAAGCAAAACATTCCTTTATTGCTGAAAAAGCATGCAATGCTTCTTCAGACCAGACTGAGAAATCCGTGCCTTTCTTAGTCATATTAGTTAATGGTTTAACAACAGTTGAGTAATTCAAGATAAATTTACGGTAGTAGTTGGTGAACCCCAAAAATCGCATGAGTGCCTTCAGATCTTTGGGTCGATCTCAGTCTAACACAGCACAGACTTTTTCCGTATCCATACGAAAACCCAAAGATGAGAGTAGGTACCCCAGGAATTGCACTTCAGGAACCGCAAATACACACTTCTCCATTTTGGCATACAATTTATTCTCTCCTGTCTCACGTGATCCTTATGCATCTCCATATCAGGGGAATGAATTAAAATATCATCCAGATAAACCACCACAAACCTGCCCACCAGATGATGAAAGATGTCATTGATGAAGTATTGAAAAACCGCAGGAGTATTGGACAAACCAAAAGGCATGATCAGATTCTGAAAATGACCCTCAGGAGTATTAAAGGCCGTTTTCCATTTGTCCCCTTCCTTGACTCTTATCAGATTATATGCCCCCCTCAAATCCAAGTTAGAGAACACTTTGGTGCCGACAATCTAATTGAATAAATCTGGGATCAAAGGAAGGGGATATGGATCACGGATAGTGATGCAATTAAGCTCACGGAAGTCCAAACATGGCCTAAGAGTTCCTTCCTTTTTTTTTTTTTTTTTTAACAAAGAAGAACCCTGCTGCCATTGGTGATTTGGGTGGTCTAATATGACCTTTAGCCAAACTCTCGGTGATATACTCTTGCATGGCTACTTTTTCGGGTTCAGAAAGATTATACAACCAAGACTTTGGCAATCTAGCTCCGGGAATAAGGTTGACGGGGCAATCATACTCCCGATGAGGAGGCAGCAACTCCTGGTCTCCACCCTTAGAGAATACATCAGAAAGGAAATGAGGGAACATTTTAGTAGTTACAAGAGAAAGCGACGTGCTAAGACCGTTGTCATGGCAGAAATCACTCCAATCAAGAATCTGTCTATCTTGGCAATCGATAGTAGGGTTATGTTTGGTTATCCATGGTAAACCTAACACCAGAGGATCAGGCAAACCCTCCAGCACAAAACATGAAATGGATTCAATATGAGAATCTCCCACCTTTAGGCGAATGTCCTGCACCATTTGAGACAGACACTTTTGAGAGAGAGGGGCAGAATCAATTGTAAACACAGAAATATATTTGTCTAATGCGCTTGTTGTCAAACTGGCCATCCACTAAGTTAACTCCTGCCCCACTGTCAATAAATACTTCCATTTCCACAGTTTTGGAATCTAGCGCCACCTTGGCAGGCAGTAGAAATCGGGTACTACCGGTAAAATACAAAAGTACATTCTCAATTTCCCCATCCAAACTACCAAGAGTGAGAAGAGGACTAGACACATTAGGACTTTTTTTTTTTTTTTTTTTACCTTTTCACCTTGAGGTTTAACATAAGGACATACAGTGGATATAAAAAGTCTACAAACCCCTGTTAAAATGTCAGGTTTCTGTGATGTAAAAAAATGAGACAAAGATAAATAATTTCAAAACTTTTTCCACCTTTTTAATGTGACCTATAAACTGTACCACTCAATTGAAAAACAAACTGAAATCTTTTAGGTGGAGGGAAGAAAACAAAAAAAAAATAATGTGGTTGCATAAGTGTGCATACCCTCTTTTATAACTGAGGATGTAGCTGTGTTCAGAATTAAGCAATCACATTCAAAATCATGTTAAATAGGAGTCAGCATACACCTGCCGTCATTTAAAGTGACTCTGATTAACCCCAAATAAAGTTCAGCTGCTCTAGTTGGTCTATCCTGAAATTTTCTTAGTCACATCCCACAGCAAATGCCATGGTCCACAGAGACCTTCCAAAGCATCAGAGGGATCTCATTGTTCAAAAGTATCAGTCAGGAGAAGGGTACAAAAGAATTTCCAAGGCATTAGATATACCATGGAGCACAGTGAAGACAGTCATCATCATCACGTGGAGAAAATATGGCACAAGAGTGACATTACCAAGAACTGGACATCCCTCCAAAATTGATGAAAAGACGAGACGAAAACTGGTCTGGGAGGCTACCAAGAGGCCTACAGCAACATTAAAGGAGCTGCAGGAATATCTGGCAAGTACTGGCTGTGTGGTACATGTGACAACAATCTCCCATATTTTTTATATCTCTGGGCTATGGGGTAGAGTGGCAAGACAAAAGCCTTTTCTTACGAAGAAAAACATCCAAGCCAGGCTACATTTTGCAAAAACACATCTGAAGTCTCCCGAAAGCATGTGGGAAAAGGTGTTATGGTCTGATGAAACCGAGGTTGAACTTTTTGGCCATAATTCCAAAAGATATGTTTGGCTCCAAAAACAACACTGCACATCACCAAAAGAACACCATACCCACAGTGAAGCATGGTGGGGGCAGCATCATGCTTTGGGGCTGTTTTTCTTCAGCTGGAACTGGGACCTTAGTTAAGCTAGAGGGAATTATGAACAGTTCCAAATACCAGTCAATATCGGCACAAAACCTTCAGGCTTCTGCTAGAAAGCTGAACATGAAGAGGAACTTCATCTTTCAGCATGACAACGACCCAAAGCATACATCCAAATCAACAAAGGAATGGCTTCACCAGAGAAGATTAAAGTTTTGGAATGGCCCAGCCAGAGCCCAGACCTGAATCCGATTGAAAATCGGTGGGGTGATCTGAAGAGGGCTGTGCACAGGAGATGCCCTCGCAATCTGACAGTGTTTTTGCAAAGAAGAGTGGGCAAATGTGCCATGCTGCATTGGCTCATCACCAGACACGAGCTCAAGTGTCTCTTTACCCAGAGTGTCAGAAGAGACCACTTCCCTGTATGATAATACGTCCCAAGCGAGAGGAACTTTAGATCTCTCCCTCAGGCGTATATCAATACGCACCGCCAGAGACATGGCCGCCTCCAATGACTCTGGATTTGCATGAAATGCCAAGGCGTCCTTCAGGTTCTCAGACAGTCCTTGACAAAATTGACTACGGTCATTCCACTCCCTATCAGTTGCCCACCTGTACGCTCTCCCTGCCGCAAGCAACGCAACTTAGATTCGGCCAGGAAAACCCAATCAGCCATGCGGAGGTCAGCCACCTCTAAAGCAACCCCTGCATACGATCGACCAGTGCAGAAACAGTATCCATAGCTGCACTGATAAAACAAAAGATAACTGTTTAGGCGGTTAATAATGTCACAGGTTAAGGGGAAGGGAAAACACCAAATACACACCACAATGAATAGACAATAATCTAGGCCCTAGGTCAGCTCACGGACCATATGTCTCGGAGGGCATACGGTTGTGTGCAAGGGCCCTTAATGACATTTGGACTGTCTCTTTTACTACAGGCCAGCTTGGTAGAGTCTACTCTACCGTAAAAAGCAAGAACGCTTAAGGCTGAGTTCATATGGGTTCTGTTCCATTTTGATGGACATCAACGTATCTGATTAATTTATAATTTGAGATAGAGATAGAGATATAATTAAAACTATTCATTAATCAAAAAGAGTTCTTGAATGGTCAGAGAGTGGGACTGTCACTGCAGTTCAAGAGGCTTCCTCCTGCCGCTTGATGGACAGGGTTAATCATCTTGCCCTGCCCCGATAATCTTTTGCCTAAAGGGCCCCTTACACAGGTTCAGAATCGCACAGATTATTGCTAACGAGTGCTCATAGTAACATGCGTTAGCGATATTCGGGCAGTGTAAATGTACTGCCGATTACCTGATGAACAAGCAAAATGTTCGTCCATCCATCGGGTAATCAGATCGTTTGTGTGCACACAAAAATGATTGTTTAGCGGCAGCAGATCGTGCTGTGTAAACACAATCTCCTGATGGCAAACGAGTCTGTATGGGGAAGAGAGATAGCAATAGTGATCGCTTCTCCCCATACTCTGGAGGAGATTGCTGCATGTAAATGCAGCAGTTTCCTCCACCAGCAATCAGCAGATTGTTAGCTGCTGTTCCGATTAGAGGCATAAGTGCAGAGGCTCTGCTGCCTCTACACTTTTGGTTAGGTGCACATGAACAGTCGCAGCACAGGCGTAAGATTGTCAGGGCCAGGCTCTGAACGGAACCTCTGATGCAGATGTAAACCTAGCCCAATTCATACTTGAAATTCCACTCCTATGTACAGTATAAGGAGTGTGTTGTGAACCTCCTGCGCACAAAAACATTTGTGCCCAACAAATTGACTCCCTGTATGCCCTGAACTGCGAACAAAATACAGATTGGTGGCAGAAACTTTTTTGCTGATTTCACATAATAAATTAATAATGTTTTGGCTTTTTAGAGAAGTTTGATATAATTCCAGTTGAAGCAGTGTTTTCTAAACTTCAGCTAAATTTAAAGGGATATTAAAGGGATGACTTGAGGTTTAAGCGTGATTTCAGACTAACACAAAACTTTGACAAGGTTGTGAAGACTCTATGCTCCATTGTATTTTAAAGGCTATGGACATAGTTGGGGATTCAGAATTATTGCAATCTTCTTATCTTGGTCTAAAAAAAAATCTTTTTTTTCAATTAGTCTTTATTAAAAGATTTTACTCCTTTCAGTCCTACTGTACTTGTAGACAGGTACTTATCCTCAGTGAAACTGTCAGAGAGCTGCTCTGATGGCTTGAACTGTACATAGCCCTTATCTTTACCTTCCTCATAGCTCATCAATGCTCATTTAAACACAATTCTTATCAGTCTAATAAGAATATTGCATAAAAGAGTGTTTGAGTTGTCAGGGAACTAGAGATATGGGCTACAGATCAAGCCGTCAGAGCAGCTCTCTGACGGATTCACTGAGAGAAACAACCCTTCCAAGAAATGATAAGTACAGATACTAGGGATGTCCCGATACCATTTTTTTAAGACTGAGTACGAGTACCGATACTTTTATTTAAGTACTCACCGATACCAATTACCGATACCAATTTTAACAATAAAATACACACACATGTATTTTGTGACCACTGACCAACCAAAAGGCCCAAAAACAGAACTATAACATTGTTTAAGTACAAGAGGCAGTGTATCAACTATTTATGTAATATAAGTGGAAGGGTTTTTTTGAGGAACAGAAGCATTTCTGCATGGTCAGCTAGAAGTCTGTTTCTGCCTTCGGTCAGAACGTGAGACACTGAGCTGAACAGTACTACTGCATGGGGCTGAAAGATACTTTTGCGCCATTACAGCCAAAGTTGGAAAACGTATTTTATTTAATGCCCAGTATTTAAGCGGACTATCTGAGCGTGACAGTGTTCTCCTCTAGGTACCTTAACAGCTGCACAGTAGCAGCTTTTGGAGTGATGCTCACAGATGTAGAGGGATGTTCATCTGCTATTTCCTGAAAAACACAGTCCAGGCTGGTACTCGGCTTGTCATGGTGTGGTTTTTTGACAGCTGGTTCTTCCTCAAGCGTGGCTGTGTCTTCCGAAAGCTTTTGAAGTTCGACCACAAACATTTCTTTGACCTGCCTGGCACTGTCAGCATTGGAAAAGAATCGATCTTTATACCTAGAAAAAAAAAATAATATAGAATTAGAAACACATCATTCCCCCCCCCCCCCCCCCAACATTTATGAGCAAATTAAAGCTTTATTTAAAAGTTACTGCATTACCTTGGATCAATTATTGTTGCTATGTAGTATAGTGGATTGCGCTCTGTATCAGAAAAGCGTTTCTGCAAAGCAGCAAGCAAAGTGCTCTTCATTGTTTTAATACCATGGTCAGCATCCTCTTTTGATAGCAGTCTCTGCAGCACAGTCACAGCAGGAATAACATCAGACGCAAAAGCATCCGCAGAACTCTTCAAAGGGAGCCAAGACGTGTACCACTTTCTCCATTAGATTCCAGTGGTTTGCAGTGAACGTGGCCGGAAGCTCATGCTCAGACATATATACTCCTAGTGCCCGTTTCTGCTCATTCAATGACTGCAGCATGTAAAACGTGCTGTTCCAACGAGTCTGCACGTCTTGTTGAAGCCTTTTAATTGGTTGACCAAGCTGCTTTTGAATATCTTGTAAGCGAGAGTATGCCAGGTTTGAATGTTTGAAGTGGCCGACTATTTTGCGCCCAATTCCCAGAGCATCAGCAATGCTGCGCTGTGCCACACAGGAAATACTGCAAAGTCCAGCTTCATCCATGCCTTTTTATCATATTTGTGGCACTGTCACGGACCACAACATGAACAGAACCTTTAGGAATTGCCCAAGTCTCAAGCATTTCCTGAAGGATGTTTGCTATTGCTTGACCAGTGTGAGAGCCTTGAAATGCCTTTGCATGGAGCATAACTTGTTTTAGAGAAAAATCCTCATCTATCCAAGCTAATTAAGGACACTGGACTCACACTGCAGCTCCATATGTCAGTAGTGAAGCTGATGGCATTCTTCTTCACCTGCAACATGCTGGTGACATGCTTTTTAACGGTGTCATGTATTTGTGGTAAGATTACATCAGTGACATAGTGGCGACTGGGAATCTCGTACTTTGGCTCTAAAACATTAACAAATCTTCGAAAACCCATGTTATCCACGATTGACAGTGGTTGATCATCAAGAATAATAAACTAAGTAAGCGCCTCTGTTATTTGTATAGCTCTTGGGTTATCTCTTGAAATTTTTCTCGTCTTGCTAGGGTTTCCTCCAGTGTTGGCTGCCGAACACTGCTGGTAGAAATTCTCCATGCTCATTTTTATGTTTGATTTTTAGGTGTTTTATAAGATTGCTAGTATTATATGAGCTACCTTTTGCACCTCCTCTCGGTATCTTTGTAGAACAAAGATTACATTCTGCCATGCGTGGGTCTTTACAAATTTTGAAATGCTTCCACACTGCTGACATTTTGCTGGCGGCTCTGTGCACTGAAAGGATGCAATAAATAAGTTTCTTCACCTTTTTGGTAGTTGTAATGTTACAGCTTATTTTATATTCTCTTTTTACTGAATTTCTCCTAAGCTTTATTACTATTTACTAGGGTCGGTTCCTCTACCTTTGGAAACTCCTGGCAGGCAAACTCTGTGTGAGGAGGGTGTCTGGACTCTGGAGAGGCTTTTCCCGCGGCTGGCTTGCTCCTGTGCTCCGATTCGGAGATCAGATGTCTGTGGGCAACATGAATAAAAAAAAACACTTGCGGTTCCAAGGAGAGTTAGGAGACATTACACTGAATGGGGGCCACAAAGAGACATTATACTGTATGGGGGGCAGCCATAAGGAGACATTATACTGTATAGGGCAGCCACAAGGAGATGTTATACTCAGTATAGGGCAGCCACAAGGAGACGTTATACTGTATAGGGCAGCCACAAGGAGACGTTATACTGTATGGGGGCAGCCACAAGGAGACGTTATACTGTATGGGGGCAGCCACAAGGAGACGTTATACTGTATGGGGTCAGCCACAAGGAGACATTATACTGTATGGGGGCAGCCACAAGGAGACGTTATACTGTATGGGGGCAGCCACAAGGAGACGTTATACTATATGGGGGCAGCCACAAGGAGATGTTATACTGTATGGGGGCAGCCACAAGGAGACGTTATACTGTATGGGGGCAGCCACAAGGAGACGTTATACTGTATGGGGGCAGCCACGAGGAGACGTTATACTGTATGGGGGCAGCCACGAGGAGACGTTATACTGTATGGAGGCAGCCACGAGGAGACGTTATACTGTATGGGGGCAGCCACAAGGAGAGGTTATACTGTATGGAGGCAGCCACAAGGAGAGGTTATACTGTATGGGGACAGCCACAAGGAGACGTTATACTGTATGGGGGGGCCACAAGGACACGTTATACTGTATGGGGGCAGCCACAAGGAGATGTTATACTGTATGGGGCAGCCACAAGGAGACGTTATACTGTATGGGGCAGCCACAAGGAGACTGTATGGGGGCCACAAGGAGACTGTATGGGGGCCACAAGGAGACCTACTGTAAGGAGTCAGGACAACAATTTTTGAAGCCCCTCCCTCCTCAGTATAATAGTCTTGTGGCCATCATACAGTAATGTATATTTCTTCTTGCCCTAATGCCTGCTTTTAGAGATCAATATGCAGCTTGCAGGCAGGAAGGGAAGGACCAGGGCCATAGAAGACAGACACAACACCTTTATTTCTTTCTGTCTGTGACCACTTGGGCTGGTTATAATCTTCTAACTAAGCTTTATACACTTACTAGGGTCGGTTCCTATAGCTTTTAAAACTACTGGCAGGCGGACTCTGTTTGAGGAGGCCGGAGGGTGTCTGGACTCTGGAGAGGCTTTTCCCGCGGCTGGCTTGCTCCTGTGCTCCGATTCGGAGATCAGATGTCTGTGGGGGGAGGAGCCAGGGACGGTGGCGGCCGCTGCGGAAAGTGTTAATCAGAGCAGCCGCGGGAAAAGTCTCTTTCCAGACAACCTCCTAACACCACAAGCAGAACTGGTCACTTCGGATGGCTGTGGGCGGAGTCTTAAACATGCGAGGAGCCGGGGACAGCGGAGGCCGCTGGTAATCAGGGCGAGGGGCTGAGACTGGGAGCAAGAAGAAGCTGTTTTTGCTGTGCGAGATGCAGGGGCAGGCCACGGACCGACACATGCACATTTAGAAGCGGCGCACAGGTATCGGCAGTGGTATCGGGGACATTTGCACGAGTACAAGTACTCGTGCAAATGTCCGGTATCGGTCCCGATGCCGATACTGGTATCGGGACATCCCTAACAGAGACTAAAGTATTGATGTCTTACCCTTATTTATGGGAGCAAAACTGCAATAATCATCCCCGTCCACTCCACAGTGGATGGAGCTGTACAGTTCCAGTGCCTGTTTTCAGTATCTCGAGCTTCTGCTAATAGCTGATTGCAAAGGGTGCATCAGGATACTTTATCAAAATTTTGGAACCCTTTCAAGGTATGCTTATAGAATGAAAGGTTAAATAGGGGTCTATTCACACTGTGAACCTCACGTTGGAAGTATACATTAGGAATATTTCCAGATGTCTACCTCTGGCTTATGCCACCGACACGGCATGCAGTGACCTATAGGCTTTCAGATTAAAAAACGAAAAGATAAAAAATACAAAACCTGTACTGCATTGTATACAATTTCATGCTGGATGCTTTTTATGGCGTCATCTCTGATAAAATTTATCCTTTATTCCATCAAGTTAAAACCGGGAAAATGTACACTTTTCTGTTTTTAACTTGATGGAATAAAGGATGGATTTTTATCAGAGACAAGAGATGAAGCTCCAATTTCTGTGGATTTTCTACCCATGGCTGAGGTGGAATCATCAGTGCAACACTCCAGCATTGAGGGAAGTGGCTGTATATGGCAATATGAGATCGTCAGCTGAATGTATCCATACTATATAGCCTGTTGGAATCATATGGAATAACACAGCCTGAGCATGTTAAAGGGGAACTAACAATTTTTTTTTTTTAAAAAGGCAGAAGTGCTGCCGAGAGCAAACTGTCCCTTCAGCTTTCAACGTCTCTGCTTGACTTTTTGAGTATGGCTCCCATATACTTTCTGTATATCCGTACTCCACGTGCTCGAAAAGGCCTGTGGCACAGGGACTTTGAGCAACACTTCTGCCTCCTTTATTTTATTTTTTTATAAAGGTTTAGGTACTTTTTAAAAGTATTATGAACACTGTGCCATATAACCGAGGCTGAGCAAAGTTTGAGCATTAAAGAGGTTGTTCGCTATTTACTATTGATCACCTATCCTCAGGATAGTTAATCAATATCAGATCAGCGGGGGTCTGACTCCCAGCACCCCAGACGATCAGTGGTTTGAAGAGAAGGCAGCACTCGTACAAGCACTTCCTTCTCTGCTCTGTTTACCTGCTAGCCGCAGTAGTTGCATGGTGAGCAGGTGTAATTACAAGTATGGCGTCCCCATCAATGGGATGGCTCCGTCCTATTCACTTGAACATACAGAGTTGTCGCGTAGAAGTGAATAGAGACGCCATACTTGTAATTACACCTTCTCACCACTGCAGTTGCTGCGGCAGGTAGGTAAACAGAGCAGAGAAGGCAGCACTCACACGAGCTCTGCCTTCTCTTCAAATTGCTGATCGGCGGGTGTGGAACCCTAACTGATGTGATATTGGTGACCTATCTTGAGAATAAGACATCAATAGTAAAAAGCGGACAATCCCTTAAATAGAATGGGGGGGGTTAGCGATTTATGCTTCTGTATGTGTGAGGTGCACACTATTAGTAGGCCTTGTGTCCATAATAAGAGTGTGTTACTATGTCAGTGATCAACCTATTCTCTGATTTGCAGGTTTTCTCGTTCTGATGAGCTTTCAAGACACAAGAGATCCCACTCTGGAGTGAAGCCATACCAATGTACTGTATGTGACAAGAAGTTTGCCCGGAGTGACCACCTGTCCAAACACATGAAGATACATCGGGGCCAGAGAGTTGGTGGATGTCGGACACCACGACCCAGCACTTAACCTTTCTTTTTTTTGTTTGCGTTCCACTAGGTGGGCAGAATAAAATAAGTTGCTGCTTTAACAAAATATATCCTTAGTCTATGATGTGAACTTGAAGGAACAGTATAGCAAGACTAATGGGTAAAACTGGATCAACCCATGCCGAATCAATTGCGCCTACTAGGAGTTATGTGACATAGACTTGCCAGTCCCACAGATTGTGATGATAACTTCGACAGAAGTTACTGTGCTATGTTGTCCGTGGCTGTTTTTTTTTGTAACATGCCTCTCTTGTGTGTAGAGGTAGAGACCTTTGCAATATCCCTGTGAATATACCCCTACCTCTCGGTTGACAGTTACTTGTTTTGATGGGTTAAATGAAAGACCTTACCAAGTAGTCTGTTCATATACAACCCCATAAGCATCTGTAATTTTGTACAGGTTTTACACATTTTAAAGGACGTTACATTTATGGCACTGCTGTGTAAAGGCAGTCTTTGCATTATTTTTTGTTATTGCCCTTTAAGATGGGCATAAAGTTAATACATATAGAAGAGAATATATGTAGGTACAAGGTATGTGAGTGCACCTACATTTTACAGCATTCTGTATACCATAACATGCACTTACCTGTGTAACATTTTAAACCCATTATGACTGCATCATACACACTGGAGACTGTTACGAAAATTTCATTTTACAATTGAAATAACACTAATGTGAAGATGTCCTTACTGCTATAACTAAATGCTCTTACTTATGTACAATATTGAACAGGACCTGTGAAAACCCCCAAAGAAGTGTCAAATAGTATATTACCTTTTTTCCCAGTGCTCCCCATTTCTATATCCACTTCTTTTCAAAAGTTCCTCCTTTTCCCAACTATTGTCTCTGTTAATTTTGGTGTCCGATATGTTCCTTGGCCACGCATTGTCCAAATGGATGACTAGGTTGACAACTGGGCATGAACACTCCATGTAGCGACAGTGGTCAATGAGAGAGGACTGTGTCAGAGCAGTTTTAGTAGTGAGATCTGATAGCTGTACAATACCACGTGATCTTGCCTTCTTCAAACAGCGAAACGTGCTGCTCATCATTGGCCAGGACAAAGCAGGTCAATGCCAGGATGCAGAATCGGCAGTAGTGATGAAAATTTTCACTCGTTTTAGTAAGCCAGAACATTTACAACATGAGGTGCTCTTTTGGCTCCCAATCAGCTCTCCATTTCATACCACTTTCTGTTTCAGCCCCTCCCCTTTTTAACAGGAAGTAAGGAGGGAGATCAAAATAAATCCTCAATCGGCTCTCCTATGGGAGCTGGATTCCATTGTTCACATAAGGGAGCCGGCTTGTTCAGGACCAACACAGAACTAGTCGTCAGAATCAAACTGACCAAAGGGAAGGGTACATGTCCCACTGAAGAGAAAAAACTATCCTGGGATCTCGCTACAGTATCGGTGCACCAAGTTGCCTAGTTGACACTAGGCAAGTAGGAGTGTGCAATTGTCAATTTATTCACACATTTGCACACTATGTGAATAATTTACATATTGGGAGCCAGCAATAATGGGGGGGGGGGGGGGGAGTGGATAAAAAATAGATGCAAGGGGAACAAAGCTAATACAATATATGACACTTTTTTGGATGGGTACAGGTCATAGGAGCTGTCATAGTGGGATACCTTCTTTTATCCATGAAATGTGTCATGTTCTTCACCTTCCATCGGTATCGACTATAGTTGTTAAGCACTTCAAAACTGTAATAAAGCCCCAACATGTTGGCTCATCCTCCCCATGTACAATGTTGCAGTGACTCATTTCCTTTTCAGTTCAGAAAAGTGAAGCAGTCACCTGAAGGTTGTATAAGATACTGAAGGCCCAGGTATCTAGACCATGGAAAGCCTCTACCCATTGAGGGGGCATTAGTGATTCATATTTTGTGGGTGACTAAAGACTAAAGTTCTCCCACCATTACAGGTCTTCTTACATACTGTTACCTGTCTATTCCATGTATATAACATTCAAGTATTACTATGAGAACAACAAAGTCTAAAACTATGAAAACCACATTTTTGTAGAACATCACCAGTCTAATATTACCATGGTTTCTACACCGTGACACAGTTGAATGTTAAACTCTATGTAACTTGGTTCATTAGATCTTTATGGATAATTCTAGAAGACTTCTACTAGCTAACAATACACCATAACTACAACATCGGTTTATATACAGTATTTGATAAAAATGTGTTACAAACTAAAGTCTGTATACCTGTAAATGAATCATTTCTAAAATATATGGACTTTAGGTCTCGTCTTCCATAAAATGTAATGTCTCTACTGATAAATTACTGTACAGTTCTTACTGTTGGCAGATAAGAGTCCAAGCAGAGTGGACAGTAGACCTAATATTGCAGTGGTGCTGTGTACTCTTTGGATCTCTTGGATCTGTTGGTGTTTTGCATTTTAGTTGGGTTTGGTTGGGATTTAGATATCTTAGAAATCATCAGTCTTCCAATGGGTGTCTTGTTGTACTCACACAGAGCATGGAGGGGACATTTCTGTGTATATGTAGATATTTAATTTATACAGAGTTGGGATAGATCTACTTTCACTGGCACTTCTGTTACAGATAATGTATTTCCAGTCTGTTCCATGAGCATGCTGATCACTACAGCATAGGCTTTATATAAAGGTTGGAAATGTACAAGTTCTATTTGGCGCTTGCCAATTATTCATTTAACCTAGAAGTTCAATGTTTCCAATGTATTTTGGGGTGAAGGAGCAAAGGGTAGAGAAAAAAATGACATTGGTTCAAATAAATTGCATGGAAATGACAAATTCATGGCATTGTTATATAGTATGCCCTATGCACCAAGCCATTCTTGACAAATATTGGCTCTTGCTTGCCTGAAATACTGGGTAGACTGCACTTAAAGGGGTTGTATCAGACTGCTGGTTCTCAACACAGTTTCAAATTTTATGATCTGGAAGAGGTCTGTTGTGTAGGAGAAGTTCTCAATAGCTCCATTATAGAGGATGGCCTGACTAAGGGATGCTCTTTTTAATGCCTAATTTGGAATTTGATGCTATTATAATGATATACTGCATAGTACTTTATAATTTTTCACTTTTAAGGTGTATCCTATTATTCACCTCTGCAATAGCCTTTTGTGCTGCAATGTGACTGATATAGTACCATGATTACACCCGCGATGGGCTCCCTTTTTCAGCCACTACCATAGGAATGAGTGATTTGTGTTATGGTGCCAGGTGTAACTAGATACCTAAATATTAGATATTAAAACTATCTTATTGTATTTCCTTAAAGGGTTATTCCAACAACAGACATTGATGGGATACCCCCAGAATGCTAGATCCAGCTTAATGTTAGTTTTCACGTGTCGGCGCTTGAATGAATTCTGGTTTATATTAGAGCCTATAGCATAGTGCTATAATGCAGCAGGAAGACATCAACTTCATAATTGAATGTCCTTGCTTGTGGACACCCTGTTGGGAGAAATATGACTAATCTCAAAGTGACATTGAGTGATAGAGTGCTGAGTTACAATTGTGGGGGATAAAACTAGTCTTAATTAGTATCTTGAGCTGATATAAGTGGAAAGAATGTTTATAGCTTATTCTTCATTAACGGATTAGGTCTGCATTGTGTAGTCAGTTTTCAATGTTAATGTGCTGTGCCGCCATTAACAAAGAAGACCGGCTAAATAATGTGCTTCTAATTACGGTAGTTAATTGGATCCCGCTGCTGCTCACACAGCCGCACGGTACTTGGCCGCATTGTGTGGTCGTACCCTTATTGTCCATTAATCATAGAGGCTTGAATATAATTGTATGCTGCTGTTAAAACGATGACTGAAAATCCACTTTCTGTTTCAGCTGTCTTGTTACGTGATCTTTTATATGCTCCGTTTTATTGCTTGTCCACAACAGGTTGCTGCAGCCTGTGAACACTTTGAAGGGATTCTCCGTTACACATTTATATTTTCCAAAAAATATGATTAATGCAGTATTTGGTGTAGAAAGCCATGGTTTAAATCCTTCCAAGCATCCTTGCCTTTTTTTTGGTTTTCACTTTGTTTGAGAACATACTCTAGCTGAAGACTGGCTGCCACAAAATCACTACCGAACAAGACTGTAGCTGTTAGGGTAACCCTTATTGACCAGACTACATTCCTCCCAATTTGGATCTCAAATCTCGGCATATAAACTCTTCCCTGTTCCAGCAGGAACGCCCCCAAAACTGCATAGCGGCAGCCATTTAATGCAAATCTACACACGTCCTGTTTATGTGGTCACCTTCGTGGTTCAGCCCTGCAGAAAACAGGACACTTGTGAGGTATGCATACGGAGACATGACTTACCGTATCTGATCTTCTCAAATCTGGACTGACAACCTGCTGACTGCAGAGAAGGCAAACGCAGATGGCGTCTGTCATGCCCAAACCACGCGTTTCTCAAGTTGTAGTATTAATCAGATTTCCGTTTTTCGTAATACATTTAACTGGTGACTCTCTTTAAGAAAAATAAAGGGTATTTTTTGTTTTTCATGTTTTAAATTCTAAGTATTGTATAGTTATTTTTATACTCTGATCTTACAGTTTGTTCTAAAGGTTTAATAAACATTATGGATTTTCCAGGTGTTGCCTTGGCATAATAAATAATGTCTCTACTTACCTTGATTTTTCATTTAGTTTTTTTTTTGTGAGCTCCTACTCATTATGAAAAACTTTCGTGCCAAGTGGGAAATTTTTCCTCTGTGCTAGATTGGAAAACCGCGTTCACATCTGCGTTTAACATTTTTTCTGATCTAGTAGGGTACATTCATGGTTGCAGTTCAAATCTGGCAAGCTCTTCTAGTAGCCTGATCCGGCAAGAATGTCAGCTGTTGGTCGGACAAAAACTGTTGCATGCATTTATGCCAGAAAGCAGCTGGATCACCGTCGGACCCTATTATAGTCCGACGGTCTGCGCTCTTCTGGAACAACCTGCCAGTTACACTGCCGCAGATGTGAACGTGCCCTTAGTCTGATACAATGAACTCTGACAAGCTGTTTCTCTGCTGGTAAGTTGTGAATTCAGTGCACACGCCATTTTTTTCCTGTCTCGGCATTCCCCCTATATGTGTACCCACTGATGATACTTAAAAAAAAAGTCACCACAATCGAAACGTCATCATAATCATGTTGCAAAATGATTTTTAGGAAACCATGAATGTTCTCCATTTCTTTTAATTTTTTGCTGAGACCATAGAAATTATGTACAAATATCTCATCAAAGATTAAAAAGATATAACTTTGAAAAACAATTGTGTGTGGACTGAATTCAAAGCTTACTCGAATTGGGTTGGAGAACCCTTTTATAATTGCACCAATATATCTCCATTCTTCCTCTGCTGGAACATCCTGACAGAAGATTTTAACACTAGTGTGCAACAAGCTTTAGGCCCCTTTCACACGAGCAAGTTTTCCGTGCGGGTACAATGCGTGACGTGAACACATTGCGCCCGCACTGAATCCGTTCCCATTCATTTCAATGGGTCTGTGTACATGAGCGTTGCTCTTCACCCATCACTTGTGCGTTGCGTGAAAATCGAAGCATGTTCTATATTCTGCGTTTTTTCACGCAAAGCTGGCCCCATAGAAGTGAATGGGGCTGCGTGAAAAACGCATTGCATCCGCAAGCAAGTGCCGGTGCGATGCGTTTTTCACTGATGGTTGCTAAGAGATGTTGTTTGTAAACATTCCGTTTTTTATATCGGATTTCTACCAGACCCCATTATAGTTAATGGGTCCATAGGGAAGGAGGTAGCATCCGGCAGGCTTTTCTCTACTGGAACAGCCTGCCAAGTGTGAAACTAGCCTTAGGGACGGCGGACTAGCCCGTGCGGCGGACTGCAAATAGTGGTCCGCAATGCACGGTCACCGGTCATGTGAATCCCGTATTGCGGTGTGGACCCATTGACTTGAATGGGTCCACGATCCGCAAAAGATAAGACATGTCTTATCTTTTGCAGTGTGGAGGCATGGACCCGAAAGCCCACTGAAGCGCTTCTGAGGATTTCTGTGGGCTACTGATCTGTGCCTCCGCTCGGCAAAAGTTAGGACATTCTTGGGGATCACGGACCCATTCAAGTCAAAAGGTCCGCATCCACAGAATCAAGGTGCTTAAGTTCATGTGAATGGGGCTTAAGAAGAACAGAAAAACACTTATCCCCAATCCTGTAAGTATGTGATCGCTGGGGATCCCAGAAGTTGGACCTCCTAATGACCAGATACTTATCATGAAAACGGAGCTTGTGTCATGATTGCAGCATGCCAACATTTCCTGGTTGAGCCGACAATGTTCGAAACAATATGTGGTCACACTAGACAGACATTGTTTAGCAGATAGGGTTGAGCGATTCTTTTAAAAGCTACCTTAAGAATAAGGGCTCCGTCCTACTGTAAAATGTTTGGCCTCCGCTGAGGTCTTTCCGAAATTTCAGCAAATATTGCGAGACTTACTTCCACACTACCACATGTCAGTTTGTTTATTCACATAAATTATTGTTTCAAAATACGAAGCTTTATGCAAATAAAAAGTGACACGTAATAGAAGTGAGAGGAAGTAAGTCTTGCGATATTTATTTAATCGGAAAAGACCTCCGTGGAGGCCATACAATTTACAGTAGGACAGGGCCCATATTCTTAACGAAGTTTTCAAACGAAAACGATACAGCAATCCGAACCTGATTCGCTCAAGCCTACTACAGAGTCTTACTCTTTCCCACATGTCATCCTAGGCGCCTAAAGAGTCCTAGTCAATATGGCATCAATAATGCCCCTCCATGTTTCATCATCTTCTCATTTAAAGTATTTTTATCATTTTTCATTTCTATGTGGCCTAGTATTTTAAAACCTAAATCGGAATTTTGGTCACATTGGACCCCTCAATAATGTAGCTGGACATAATGTTGGAGAATTACATCTTTGTACAGCCGCTTATTGAGGTTTCTGTCCTCCAAATGTCTTCAGGTCTTTCTTCTGGGAGATACATACCAGAATATTGCATGACCTTCCGTTCATGTAGAGTACCACTTACTTCTATGTGTCCATGCACAGCCTGTTGAACACAAGGACAGCATATGGATGTAAATTACATTCCTGTTAATAAGCCCTTAGAATACAGAGAGTACACAGTGCCACGTTTCCTATTTCAAGCTCTATGGCCCACATTTACTAATGTGTGTGTAATTAGACGTTTTTGTAAATTGTGGCAAAAATGGGCACAATTTGGCACATCTAGTTTTTAGAAAAATCCACTGCATCTCACAGAACGAGTGATGTAATGGTATATCGATGTAGTTTAGTGGAAAAGGGGTTTAGGGTAAGATATGACATTTTGTGCCAAAATTGCACCACAACTTTGCACCAGCAAAGTGAGCCAACCAATAGTATCAACTTAGACATAAGTGTCTAGCCACGAACCAACTTTATCATCCGTCCTGAGCCACTGTGATAAATTGGGTACATTGTCTATACAGCCATCTACAGGATTAGTAAATCTGCCCCAATGTTCTTTGCCCTAGGCAACAGTGGCTCTTCTGTGAGCAGCAGAATATGGTATGTATATTGCAGGCCTCTAGGCATACAAATCCTTCTGATGTAATCTTCTATGATGCTATGTACAGCTCTTCTAACCATAGTGCAACTGGTGCATCAGGAGTCCTGGCAGCAGCTCCAATTTCTATAGTTTCACCAGCTCCTACGTTCTTAGGCTATCATCAGCTCCCTGCCTGCCATTCTCTCCAGCAGGCCATAGGCAGCAGGGGCACAGAGTAGGAGGGGCCATGAAATGTCATCATCATGCCACCGAGAGCACATTACACAGGAGGTGCAAACATGTCACTGTATTTTGTCATCTATGCCGGGCTGCTGACAGTGCAGGATGTCAGAAGCTTGGTGTAGACATTACAATGATGTTACTTGTTACAATGACGGCTCATGGCTGCCACTGTCCTGTGTGCGCAGACGCCGGCTACCTGTGTGTTAAACAGGGCTTGTATTCTTGGTAGTGCTGTCTGCAGCATACTAGGGTTAATCTTCTCCTGCTCTGTCACCTGCTACATGGGTGGTGGCAAATTGCGAATCAACTGCTCCTATATAAACCTGTTTTCTTTCAGTCCTTGCCTGAGCAATTGGTCTCTACAGAGCATGCTAGGTCTCTCTAGCTTGCTGGAGCATGTAAAAGAACTATTATCTGTCTGATTCCTGACCTGTGCCTGTTCACCGTTCTGATCATGTGCTGCCTGCCCTGACCTTTGGATTCACAAGAACTCTTACAGCCCTTATCTCTGCCTGTTTGCTGACTATGTGTATTGCCTGATTTACTGATGCTTTGCATCGGTGTTTCTGATCCCAGTGGGTTAGCAGCCAACCCCACCAGGGCTATTCTAAGATGGAGCGGCCTGGTGGCTCCCCTGCAGCAAAGCCCAGATCCCTGTATAGGAGTCAAAGGGGGAATACCAGGGGACCGTGAAGATAACACCCTAAGGAATAGCCAGAAGTCAAACCAGTTGGTTGGCACAGTGGGTTCATACTCACTGCCAGCAACATTACTACGTGCAAGAGGAGGCCTTAGTCACTCTGGCTGTCTTGGGAATGGGGTCAGGTATCTGTTTTATTATTTTAAGACCACTACTGCTGTGTGGGGAAGGGACAAAAGGAGCATTATTATTGTGCAGTGGCAAAAAGGACATGTTTACTGTGTGAGGACACAACGGGGAACACTGTTACTATGTGGGGCACTAAGTGGAGCACTATTACTAACAATGTGTAGGGTTTGGATGGAGCTCTATTACTGCAAGGAGCATAATGGGGTCAATAACTGCCTGCCATTATTGATTTGGATCATGATTTTTGTGGCACTGTTAATGTAGGGATACCATTAGTTATTAACCGAATTCTTCTGTAAATGGTAAAGAATATGTTGGGAAGGGTGCTGGAAAAGCAGGGAGCAAAAGGTGTCTGGGTAGGTAAATCTACAGAGATTAGTAATGGCTGGAAGAAGTATTCATGGTGGCCTGGGCCAGATTGAAAAGAAAAAGGATTGTGAATGAATGTGAAGATGTATAAAGATAGATAATTGTTCGTATGATATTTGACTGTGTAGGCACTGGAAGACCATCATAATTTTTTTGGGGGGAGGGGAGCACCATCAATGTCTTGTACTAGGTTCAACTATGTGTAAAATGGAGAATATGCCAGGTAACAGCCATCCCCATCGCTGCTGCAAGATACCTAGCAAGGTCTCTACTCAGACTTTGAGACTCGTGCTGAAGTGTTAGCTTTTCAATTTTGTTGTAACCTATACCAGACACACTGTTGGGCATGCAGCTACTGGAACACTGCCATGCTCTCCATTATTTTGGGGATAGACTCCCTTACTCTGAACCTAGGCGAGTGGATTACCTTCTTCAGCACCTCGTCTATTGTGTGAAAGGTTTTTTGAGAGACACACAAGATGTGTTAAAAAGTTTTTTTCAGAAACCCTGGTGTTCCAATTATGTATGGTTAAGTTACTATGTATCACTATACACTTGTATTCCTCATACAGTATTCCTCAGCTCTGCAACATCATATGGATCAGTACAGTAATTACACTAATGAATTAAAGGATTTCATACTCCAGACAACTGCTTTTTTGAGTAAATATCATTACTTTTTATTTGACAGTGTTTTTATCTGCAGAATTCAGGTGGGTGCTAAATACTCACCTTCCCTAGCGAATGTAATGTCATACTGGGAAGATTTTTTTTTTTCACAGCAACTTATCCCTACATTGCCCAAATTCACTGGTATGGCAGGTACAGCGACGACCTGTTGTTTATATGGGAGGGAGATGTGCCTGCCATTCTAGTTTTTGGTAATTATTTGAATAATAACTCTTTTAATTTAACATTTACTTATCATTTTTATTTGTTCACTATACATTTTTTGGATTTAACATTGGTGGGCAGGGAAAACAAAATTATTGCCACACCTACTTACCGCAAGGTAACCGCGGGGAACACCATCCTGCATGCCAACAGCCATCAACCCACACAAACTATCAAGTCCATTCCTGTGGGGGAGATGATCAGGGCACGCAGGAATTGCAGCAATGATAAATATTTTATTGCTGAATGTCAACAGATCTCTGGCAATTAACCACTTAAGGACCACAGGTTTATACCCCCCTAAAGACCAGGCCCTTTTTTACAAATCGGCACTCCACAACTTTAGCGGTTTATTGCTCGGTCATGCAACTTACCACCCAAATGAATTTTACCTCCTTTTCTTCTCACTAATAGAGCTTTCATTTGGTGGTATTTCATTGCTGCTGACATTTTTACTTTTTTTGTTATTAATCGAAATTTAACGATTTTTTTGCAAAAAAATGACATTTTTCACTTTCAGTTGCAAAATTTTGCAAAAAAAACGACATCCATATATAAATTTTTCTCTAAATTTATTGTTCTACATGTCTTTGATAAAAAAAAAATATGGTTTGGGTAAAAGTTATAGCGTTTACAAACTATGGTACAAAAATGTGAATTTCCGCTTTTTGAAGCAGCTCTGACTTTCTGAGCACCTGTCATGTTTCCTGAGGTTCTACAATGCCCAGACAGTACAAACACCCCACAAATGACCCCATTTCGGAAAGAAGACACCCCAAGGTATTCCGTGAGGGGCATGGCGAGTTCCTAGAATTTTTATTTTTTGTCACAAGTTAGTGGAAAATGATGATTTCTTTTTTTTTTTTTTTTTACAAAGTCTCATATTCCACTAACTTGTGACAAAAAATAAAAACTTCCATGAACTCACTATGCCCATCAGCGAATACCTTAGGGTGTGTACTTTCCAAAATGGGGTCACTTGTGGGGTAGTTATACTGCCCTGGCATTCTAGGGGCCCTAATGTGTGGTAAGGAGTTTGAAATCAAATTCTGTAAAAAATGACCAGTGAAATCCGAAAGGTGCTCTTTGGAATATGGGCCCCTTTGCCCACCTAGGCTGCAAAAAAGTGTCACACATGTGGTATCGCCGTACTCAGGAGAAGTTGGGGAATGTGTTTTGGGGTGTCATTTTACATATACCCATACTGGGTGAGATAAATATCTTGGTCAAATGCCAACTTTGTATAAAAAAATGGGAAAAGTTGTCTTTTGCCAAGATATTTCTCTCACCCAGCATGGGTATATGTAAAATGACACCCCAAAACACATTCCCCAACTTCTCCTGAATACGGAGATACCAGATGTGTGACACTTTTTTGCAGCCTAGGTGGGCAAAGGGGCCCATATTCCAAAGAGCATCTTTCGGATTTCACTGGTCATTTTTTACACATTTTGATTTCAAACTTCTTACCACACATTTGGGCCCCTAGAATGCCAGGGCACTATAACTACCCCACAAGTGACCCCATTTTGGAAAGAAGACACCCCCAGGTATTTCGTGATGGGCATAGTGAGTTCATGGAAGTTTTTATTTTTTGTCACAAGTTAGTGGAATATGAGACTTTGTAAGGAAAAAAAAAAAAAATAAAATCATCATTTTCCGCTAACTTGTGACAAAAAATATAAAATTCTAGGAACTCGCCATGCCCCTCACGGAATACCTTGGGGTGTCTTCTTTCCAAAATGGGGTCACTTGTGGGGTAGTTATACTGCCCTGGCATTTTCCAGGGGCCCTAATTTGTGGTAAGTAGGTAAATGACCTGTGAAATCCTAAAGGTGCTCTTTGGAATGTGGGCCCTTTTTCCCACATAGGCTGCAAAAAAGTGTCACACATGTGGTATCGCCGTATTCAGGAGAAGTTGGGCAATGTGTTTTGGGGTGTCTTTTTACATATACTCATGCTGGGTGAGAGAAATATCTCAGCAAAAGACAACTTTTCCCATTTTTTTATACAAAGTTGGCATTTGACCAAGATATTTATCTCACCCAGCATGGGTATATGTAAAATGACACCCCAAAACACATTGCCCAACTTCTCCTGAGTACGGCGATACCAGATGTGTGACACTTTTTTGCAGCCTAGATGCGCAAAGGGGCCCACATTTCTTTTATGAGGGCATTTTTAGACATTTGGATCCCAGACTTCTTCTCACGCTTTAGGGCCCCTAGAATGCCAGGGCAGTATAAATACCCCACATGTGACCCCATTTTGGAAAGAAGACACCCCAAGGTATTCAATGAGGGGCATGGCGAGTTCATAGAAATATTTTTTTTTTGGCACAAGTTAGCGGAAATTGATTTTATTTATTTTTTTCTCACAAAGTCTCCCTTTCCGCTAACTTGGGACAAAAATTTCAATCGTTCATGGACTCAATATGCCCCTCACGGAATACCTTGGGGTGTCTTCTTTCCGAAATGGGGTCACATGTGGGGTATTTATACTGCCCTGGCATTCTAGGGGCCCTAAAGCGTGAGAAGAAGTCTGGAATATAAATGTCCAAAAAATTTTATGCATTTGGATTCCGTGAGGGGTATGGTGAGTTCATGTGAGATTTTATTTTTTGACACAAGTTAGTGGAATATGAGACTTTGTAAGAAAAAAATAATAATTTCCGCTAACTTGGGCCAAAAAAATGTCTGAATGGAGCCTTACAGGGGGGTGATCAATGACAGGGGGGTGATCAATGACAGGGGGGTGATCAGGGAGTCTATATGGGGTGATCACCCCCCTGTCATTGATCACCCCCCTATAAGGCTCCATTCAGATGTCCGTATGTGTTTTGCCAATCCGATCCATGTATCCGTGGATCCGTAAAAATCATACGGACATCTGAATGCAGCCTGACAGGGGGGGTGATCAATGACAGGGGGGGTGATCAATGACAGGGGGGGTGATCAATGACAGGGGGGTGATCAGGGAGTCTATATGGGGTGATCACCCCCCCTGGAAGGCTCCAGGGAGACGCCTGTATGTGTTTTGCGGATCCGATCCATCTATCAGTGGATCCGTAAAAATCATGCCGACGTCTGAATGGAGCTTTACAGGGGGGTGATCAATGACAGGGGGGTAATCAATGACAGGGGGGTGATCAGGGAGTCTATATGGGGTGATCACCACAGTCATTGATCACGCCCCTGTAAGGCTCCATTCAGACGTCCGTATGCGTTTTGCGGATCCGATCCATCTATCAGTGGATCCGTAAAAATCATGCGGACATCTGAATGGAGCTTTACAGGGGGTAATCAATGACAGGGGGGTGATCAGGGAGTCTATATGGGGTGATCACCTCCGTCATTGATCACGCCCCTGTAAGGCTCCATTCAGACGTCCGTATGCGTTTTGCGGATCCGATCCATCTATCAGTGGATCCGTAAAAATCATGCGGACGTCTGAATAGAGCTTTACAGGGGGGTAATCAATGACAGGGGGGTGATCAGGGAGTCTATATGGGGTGATCAGGGGTGATCAAGGGTGAATAAGGGGTTAATAAGTGACAGGGGGGGGGGTGTAGTGTAGTGGTGCTTGGTGCAACATATTACTGAGCTACCTGTGTCCTCTGGTGGTCGATCCAAACAAAGGGGACCACCAGAGGACCAGGTAGCAGGTATATTAGACGCTGTTATCAAAACAGCGTCTGATATACCTTTCAGGGGTTAAAAAAAACACATCTCCAGCCTGCCAGCGAACGATCGCCGCTGGCAGGCTGGAGATCCACTCTCTTACCTTCCGTTCCTGTGAGCGCGCGCGCCTGTGTGCGCGCGTTCACAGGAAATCTCGGCTCACGTGAGATGACGCCAATCGGCGTTAGCGTAGCCTGGGGGAGCCGCCGCGATGACGCCTTTCGGCGCTACAGTTGCGGCAAGTGGTTAAAATCTTTTGGATATCGGTAATGGATGCTCAAAGTAGTGTCTAGGAGACCATTCACACTGGGAAACAAATGATCTCCTAGCTCTCTACGTCCTTCTGTTGTGATGTGGATTTTTTCAAGTTATACTCTGCCCTGTAACATCTTTCAGGACTCACAACATAAGCCTACATTCAGAATCAAACAATATATTAACTGTAATTCACAGTGTATTATTTATATTATAGTTTGCACTGAATATGAGCTTACGTACGTCGGCAGCACCACCAGAAAATTCAAGGTCCGTATTTTGGAACATTTGAATTATATTGCCAATATTATTATGTACAATGTATCAAATGCAGCTAGACATTTTATAGACAAACATGGCAGATCGGTGCATTAAGACATTCGCAATTAAAGTGCTGAAAAAGCCATCAGGGAGGTGATATGAAACGTCTTCTGTTAGATAGGAAAGCCTATTGGATGTTCTATTTAAATACCCAATATGGTCAGAGAATTTGTTACATCATTAATCTGTATTATAGCAATGCATATGTGTTCATACTATGCATCTGGTTTTTATTATTCTATCGGTGCTACAAAGAGTTAATGCATCCACTTGTGGTGGATGTATTCTCCCTCCCTCTCAGTAGTAATTGGAATCTGGTGTTAAAGGGTGTTATATATTTGTAGCAAAAATTATTCTGTATTGCTATGACTAAGAACGCATTTAGCGTTTGAAATGCGTAAGCGGTTTTTTATGAGGTTGGTGTCATTTGTGTCACTATGTATTTTAATATTTTTGGATGGCAATAAAAAGAAGGTTTGCTTCAACATTTGCTGGCTCTCCTTTCAAACATTGGTCCTAACTGGAGCCCAGGCCGGGGCTGAATCTGTGCAACAGAAACCACCTCTGTAGGAATGCCGGTGGAGCTGGATATACACTTGCTTATGCTGGGACACCGGCAGGCTCGGACTGGCCCACAGGGTTACAGGTGAATCCCCCGGTGAGCTCCTGAGCAAGGTGGGCCCCTAGTCTTCAACCCCCTGCACCAGTGGTACATAACACAGTAGACTCTGGCGGCCCTGGTGACAAGTAGGGGGGGGGGGCGGCGGGGCACAGGGAGATGAGCGCTTCCAATGTGGAAGCTCTCATCTCCATAGTCATCTGTATCGCCGTCCTCAGGACAGCGTTACAGATGGATGCTGTGGGGCAGGGGAGAGGCATCTCCCTTCCCCGTTCCTCTAATAGGCTGCAGGCACTAGGCCTGCAGCCTATCAGAGGCCAGTGCAGTGACATCATCACGCCGCCTGAGCCGTACAGTGCCGCACACAGGCCGGAAGAGGCCTGCATCGCATTGCTGCCAGCCTGATGGAGGTAAGTATAAGTGTTCATTTTTTTTATATGGTACAATACTTATTACTGCCACAGGATTGGGGCGGGGCACTTGTTACTGGCACATGATTGGGGGCACTTCTTACTGGCACATGACTGGGGGGGCATCTATGGGGAGCAATTCTTACTGGCACATTATTGGGGGCATCTATGGGGGCACTTCTTACTGGCACATTATTGGGGGGCATCTATGGGGGCACATTTTACTGGCACATTATTGGGGGGCACTGTGGGGGCATTTCTTACTGGCACATTATTGGGGGCATCTATGGGGGCACTTCTTACTGGCACATTATTGGGGACACTATGGGGGCATCTACTGAGGCCACAAAGAAAGGGTATTTTAGTTGGGGGGCACTATGGGGGAAAAAGGAGAGGAACACTATGGGGGCTTCTACTGAGGCCACAAAGAAGGGGTATTTTATACGGGGGGCTCTGTTTAGGGGCATTTTATACTGGGACACATTATGGTGGGTACTATGGGGAAAGGGGAGAGGAGTACTATGGGGTCATCTATGGTGGGCACTAAGAAGCAGTATTTTGTACTTACAAATTATGGAGGACACTGAGGGCATTTACTGGCGTACTATATATGGGGTATTTTATACTGGTACATTATGTGGGCACTAGGAGGAAGGGGGGAGAGGAGAACTATGGGGGCATTTACTGGGGGAACTATATAGGGGTATCTTATACTGGCACATTATGGGGCAACAAGGGGAAATTAGCTCAACTGGGGGCATTAAAAGGTGGTATTTTTTGCACTGGCACACATTATAAGGGGGCATTTTTTGTACTGTCACATTATAAGGAGAATTATTACTACTGGGGGCATTATGGTGGGCTTTATTACTACTGGGGGTCTATGGGAAACATGATTACTAGTATGGGCACTATGAGAGCATTATTACTTCTGGGGCACAGTGAGGACATGTTGGGGGCACTGTAGGAGCACTATTACTACCATGTGTGCTCTAGCAGAGAATTATTACTATTGGTGGGAATTTTGGGAGCACTATTACTGTAGGGGCACCTTGGCACAGTATCAGCTTACCACAATTATTTTTGGGGAACGTTATGTTGACACTATTAGTGTCAGGGGCACTATTTGCTGGGCAAAGTTATTTTAGGGCACTGTGTGCCAATAATTATTGAAAGGCACTATCTGCATGGTACTAGTATTATCAGGGGGTTTATCTATTTCTGCAGTATAATATTGGGGAGCACGGCAGGAAGAGTATTGGAGGTGGTAGGATGACTTGTCCAGCAGATGGGAAAATGATGGAAAAGTAGTAAACTAAGAGTTTTTTTTGTCAAAGTGCAGAGACGAGAAATGGCTGTCTGGTCTGAAGGTCTGAAAGGAGAAGATGAGGAAAGAGAACATCTACATCAAAGGAGACATCACTGGATGTAAGAGATATGGGGCGCTGTATTACCCTGTATGTTCTGTAGTGATGGCAGGGTGGATATAGAATCTGGCCCACCCTGCCGCATCCTGGCCCCAGACTTCAGGTCACACTGTGCGTGTTCTGAATTCTGGGGGCTCACACCCATATACTACATTATCTGTACTCCGAGAGTTATCACTGTGTTATCTGTGGTGTTAAGTAAGACTGCAAGTGAGATCTACTACATTATCTGTAAAAAAGGGGCGTGACCACAAGTTCGGGGGTACAATACTTGGCTTGCCCTGGGTGCTGGCAAGCCACGCTATGCCACTGATACATAGGCAGTGTACATGACAACCAGCCTATGTTCATATAAAAAAAACTGGGTAGAATATTTAAGAAACTCCCCAGTTTATTATTAGACACATTCATGTGGCTGAGATGACTTATAGGTACAGCAGCACAGCCAGTATCCTTCTTTCCCAGGGACCTGCCTTCTCAAAGTTGCTGCAGGGACCCCATAATCAATCATCTTGTAGAGTCTTGCTGCTCTGTGGTGAGCAAGTAATATTTTAATGTAACCGTATAGTGAGCCCCCAAAATAAATTTTACTGGTTGGCCCTAGACAGCCCAGTTCGACACTGGACACTACCATCTGAGTTTGACTAGCCTCATCCCTGAGATTCTTTCCCAGCATAAAATCATCAACCAAGTTCACTAAGCAACTGTATATTCACAGGCAAATACTACATGTGTGCTTTGTTATGCAGTTAGAACAGGTGTTCACTTTTTGTCCACAATTAGGCTTGAGCGAATCAAGCTTCGCATTATAGATCTGAAGTCGATTAGTTAAAAAACTTAGTTGGTAAAGCTGTTTCCGTACAGCATTAAAATGTATGGGCTCCCTGGCAAACTTAATCTCGGCCGAAGTTGCCAAGACTTTGGGGAATGTCGTCGTTATTCCTATCTGCGTATTTAAAAACATTTTCAAATAGGAATTCGAAGTCAGCTTTGGCACTGGCTGTTACCTCGGTACTGAAGCCGACTACGGATTCTTATTTTAAAATGTTTTTAAATATGCAGATAGGAATACTGAAGACATTCACCAAAGTCTTGTGCGACTTCGGCCAAGACAGAGTTTGCCTACACGGAGCTCATAAATTTAAATTCTGCATGGAAACAGCATTACCAACTAAGTTTTTAAATGAATCGACTTTGGATCTATGATGTCAAGCTCGATTCGCTCAAGCCTATCCACTTGAGCAGGGATCAGCAACCTCCGGCAATCCAGCTGTTGCGAAACTACAATTCCCAGCATGCTCCATTCATTTCTGTGAGAGTTCTGAGAAGAGCAGAGGAAGTATGCATGCTGGGAGTTGTAGTTTTACAACATCTGGAGTGCCGGAGGTTGTCTACCCCTGCACTAGAGGAACAAATTGCACCTGAATATTTAGGATTGTACATCAAGAAGTTGCAATTCAGATCATCAAAGTGTAATGCTAAATTTCTCTATTGTTCAGAATTATCCTTAAAGTGGTCGTCCACGCAAAAACGTTAAATCATTAAAAAAAATTGTCATTCTGCCTTCTAGTTTTTTTTTTTTCATTTCCATCTCATGGACGTGCATAGTCAGTATATCAGTCCCATCACCTGGATCTTCCTGTACAACAGTGTCAATAAAAAAAAAACACCAAGAAGTACCAAAGCAATTTTTATTTCAGAACAAACAATTTTAATATTTAAAAATGGGTAAGCCAAACGTCAGTTTTTTAATTGCACTACAAACCAAATCTATGTATGTAAGGTTAACAAACCATGTAATAAATGTAGTACTTTTCAAGAAGAATGGTGCATTATTTGAATAAAATGAAAGGGGGCAATCACTTCCTCCATGACATGTCCTTATTTACTTCTTAGCTGGAATAGTTGCTATATGTGACTTGGTGCACGGCTGAGTGAAGCGAGCTGCTGACTATTTTTATACTTTATGACTGTTAAAGTTATATCTTCTCGCTGCCAGATTACATGTTCTCAGTAGCAGCGTATAGATCACAAACGACAGATACTAAAAATAAATGTTTAGCTCTGCAAATACCATTTCAGTCTAAGAATATGGTTGCATCTTCAGGGCTGGGATCAGATACTCTCTCAACATGTCTCATGATATATTTTACAGGGGAACATCTATGATGTTAAGTCTACTCCAATAACTGTCCTGGTGTATTATTTATTCTACATATATATGTTATTAGATTTATGGTAAAACTACATCAATGTATGTCCTGGAAAAAAATTAATTATAGAACATTTTAGCCACATACAGTATTTGTTGAAAACAAAAAGATGAGATGATTCATGGACAGTGGTTTAGTAATGAGAACCTGGTTGAGGGTAAGGCTATGTTCACATAACATAATTTTGAAGTAAAAAAATAAGGACAAAAACTCACTGAAAAAAGTGGCCTAAACGGGTGGAAATGCTTCAAACCCAGTGATTTGTGTATAAAAAAATAAGGAGCTGATTTTCAAGAGAAATCTGACTCTGAAATTAACATGCTGAGAATGCAAAATTCTCCATCCTAATTGTCCCGATCCTTGGGGACATGCCATTACTAAGGCCAGAGACTGGCCACAGCGGCGCAAGTGACCTTATCCAATTTAGATGCCAGGGATTTTAAGGAACTGGACCAGACCCCCGGCACTAGAATGCAGTGGTGGGAAGCAGGTGAGTACCTTCTTGGGTACAGCCAGAGCTCACACCATTTATTTTTCCGGAAGAGTAAAAATACCCCTCTTACCATTTTAGAGGAGTATTTTTAGCCGAGGAGGAGAACAAATGTTGCAGTAATTGATATAAATAATACAAGGGCCTACATAATGTTAAGGGCTTGTTCACATGTGCGTTGGAGGCTTCATTCAGGCCCTCTGTCACAGAGTCTGTCAAAAAGGCCGGACACAAAAGCCTTGCATGCAGGACTTTTTTGGCTGGTAAAAAGACAAGAAATCCTGATCGGAGAACAGACTACATTATAGTTAATGGAGTTTGTTCAGCTCAGTTTGGGTCAGTTATGTGCCCTATCAAGCATATCTGTTATTTTTCTTGTTCTGCTCCTCTAAGGGAGCAAAAAAACAGAAATAAATAGCTGTGTTGTGAACATGGACTAAGAGGTTTGTATTTACTAGTCTAAATAACATCTCTCCCGCTCAGCCCCCTTCAACAGATAGTCCTATTTAAATAGCATCACTGCCCTCCCTTCAGTCTCCTCCAACATACAGTCCCTTGTAAATAACATCACCCCGTCCCTCCAGCCCTTCCAACATACATCCCCAGGTAAATAACATCACCCTGTCCCTCCAGCAGAGGGTTAATAAGCCCCTAAAAGGGGTCTGGAGTGAATATACAGAAGGCATTTATAGCCAAGTGATAAAGTACAGTCCAATATAGTGCATCTTCCCTGTACTCACTGGCATTCCTGCTACTACTGCCTGCCTCTCGCAAACCCTACTGCCCTCCACATGTACAGCGCCACTTCAGAACACCAGGGCCAGGGGCATTTCCCTTCTTCCTTGTCAAAGCATACACACACTGAAGGCTGCAGTGCCACAGCTCATTCTCTGCCCATACACCACATGACATATGAATACACTTACTGCTCAGACGTTACACTGACACCTAGTGCCCCCTCTACCCACAGTAACCCTCACCACACCAAAATGAAAGCTGAGGCACAGCAGCAGCCATGTTATCTTTACGGATAAAACGCAGACAGTCCTGTCACAGACGAGAACACGGATATGTGAATAAGGTCTCAAACACTCATAATCTGCAACTTCCTCTCTATTCACTGCTATGGAACTTTTTAATATAGCCGAATAAGCTCGCTAGTCTATTTTCAGTAGTCCCCTGAGAATGAATGGAGGGTGAAAGCGCATGCCTATCTTGCTCTCCATTCACTTAGGGGCCCGGTTCTGGAGATTGGAGCAGGTCCCAGATGTGAGACCCACACCTATATTTATAGAATACCCTAGTGGTACACCATACAGTAAATGTCCTTGATGGGAATACCCTGTAATAGCATTCAACAATTTCTTAAATAATAAATAACCCCCCCCAAAAAAATATCAGTTATAATCCACATAGATTACTATAGGAAGAGAGCTGTCAATCAGTGGCAGGGGGTGAGGACTCCTGAGCGTGTGCAGCGTATTGGGTGGACTCCAGTGCTTGGCTATAAAGTAGCATAAAACTGATAATCCATAAATGCCCGACAGGTGCAGGTTTCGTGATTATCGTTCACAGATTCATGGCCCTCTCTACTGCAGTCTGCTGTCATTAAAGAAAAAGAAGGGCGCTCTGTAGATTGCTACGAAGACTGTGGTGACTTAATTGTCATGGGACCCTTTTCTCCTGATAGGTGAGGGCACTAGAATTGTAACCTACAGCACATGAATAGTTGACTGTAGATGAGCACAACAGAAATATAAAGATTGGATGGGTCAGTTTTTTACACCTGCAACCTGTAAAATATCTTCTGTCTTATGTTTCTATTGCACGTATAAGTGGTATAATGCTGTGTGTTCAATCTGCTAGAATATCCTCCAGCAGACTTGGAATGCAGATCCGACAAGCTAAGCAAGATCTGCCTCCCACAGAGCTTCTACACGGTAGGGTTAGGAGGGTAATCTTTAACAGGTGGAGAAAGGGTACCTTTCTAAAATGTCAACTCTTTCCATGTTCCTCCATAAAGACTAATATTCAAGATGAACTTTACTCCCATAAACTAAATCTACTGTGCCGCCTGTTGAAACATTTTAAATAAAAACTTCCTTTCTTTATATTAATTTTACTTCTTATCATTAACCCCTTCAAGACCAAGCCAGTTTTCATCATATGGACCAAGCCACATTTTGCAAATCTGACATGTTTCACTTTATGTGGTAGTAACTCTGGAACGCTTTTACTTGCATAAGCGATTCTGAGACTGTTTTGTTGTCACATATTGTACTTCATGTTAGTGGTAAGTTTGAGTCAATATGTTTCAACTTTATTTATAAAAAATTCCAAGATTTGCAGAAAATTTGGAAAAATTCACAATTTTTTATATACCTATATCAAGCAGATTGTGATACCTCATCATTTTGTAAATGTCATTTTATTTTTCAGGAAGTTAGAAGGCTTAGAATTTTAGAAGCAATTCTTAAAAATTTTTAAGAAAATTCCAAAACCCACTTTTTAAGCACCAGTTAAGTTATAAAGTCACTTTCTGGGGCTGACATAGTAGAAACCACCCATAAATGACCCCATTTTAGAAACTACACCCATCGAGTTATTCAAAACTGATTTTACAAACTGTGTTAACCCTTTAGGTGTTCCACAAGAATGAAAGGAAAATGGAGTTGAAATTTAAAAATGTAACTTTTTTTGCAGATTTTCCATTTTAATCTATTTTTCCCTGTAAAACAGCAAGGTTTAACAGCCAAAGAAATCTCAATATTTATTACCCTGATTCTGCAGTTTACAGAAATACCCCATATGTGGTCATAAACTGCTGCAAGGGTACACGGCAGGGTGCAAAGGGAAAGGAGCGTCATATGGATTTTGGAGGGCAGATTTCACTGGGATAATTTTAAGTTGCCACGTCACATTTGAAGATCTCCTTAATCACCCCTAGAGTAGAAACTCCCAAAAAGTGACCCCATTTTGTAAACTACGGGATGAGGTGAAAGTTTTGTTGGTACTATTTTGGGGTACATATGCTTTATGATTGCTCGATATTACACTTTTTGTGAGGCAAGGTAACCAAAAAATGTCTGCTGTGGCACAGTTTTTCTTTTTTCTTTTTTACGGAGGATAGATCATGTGTTGCCTCTATAGAGCAGGTTGATACAAACATGACAATACCAAATATGTGTATTTGTTTTTGTTGTTTCAGTTTCACATAATAAAGCATTTTTGAAAACAAAAATAATGTTTTTGTGTCTTGATTTTCTGAAAGCTACATTTCTTTTATTTTTCTGCCGATCGTCTTGTGCAGGGGCTCTTTTTTTACAGGAAGAGCTGACATTTTTATTTGTACCATTTTTGGGTACATATGATTTTTTGATCATTCAATATTACACTTTTGTGCGGTAAGGAGACCAAAAAATTGCTATTTAGGCACAGTTTTTATTTACTTTTTTTAACAGTGTTCAGCTGAGGGAGTAGATCATGTGATATTTTCATAGAACAGGTTTTTACGGACGCGACGATACCTAATATGTCTACTTTTTTATTTATTTATTTCAGTTTTACACTATAAAAGCATTTTTGAAGAAAAAAATATCATGTTTTAGTGTCTCCATTTTCTGAAAGCCATATTTTTTTTATAGTTTGGGTAATTGTCCTATGTAGGGGCTCATTTTTTGTGGAAAGAGATGACGGTTTGAATAGTACTATATTGGGGTACATATGTCTTTTCGATCGCTTGGAATTACATTTTTTGTGATGTATGGTGACAAAAAATAGCATTTTTGTTACAGTTTTATTTTTATTTCTTCATGGTGTTCACCTGAGGGGTTAGGCCATGTGATATTTTTATAGAGATGGTTGTTACGGACGTGGCGATACCTAAGATGTATTTTTTATTTTTTTATTTCAGTTTTACACTATAAAAGCATTTTTGAATCATGTTTTAGTGTCTCCATTTTTTAAAAGCCATATTTCTTTTTTTTTTGGACGATTATCTTAGGTAGGGTCTCATTTTTTGAGGGAAGAGATGGCGGTTTGATTGGTACCATTTTGGGGTCTGTATGATTTTTTGATCGCTTGGAATTACACTTTTTGTGATGAAGGTGACAAACAAATGTCATTTTTGGCGTAGATTTTTTTTTATGGCGTTCATCTGAGGGGATAGATCATGTTATAGTTTTATAAAGCAGATGATTACGGATGCAGTGATACCTAATATGTCTACTTATTTCACATATATTTCAGTTTTACACATTAAAAGCATTTTTGAACTATTGGGGTACATATGTCTTTTCGATCGCTTGGAATTACATTTTTTGTGATGTATGGTGACAAAAAATAGCATTTTTGTTACAGTTTTATTTTTATTTCTTTATGGTGTTCACCTGAGGGGTTAGGCCATGTGATATTTTTATAGAGATGGTTGTTACGGACGTGGCGATACCTAAGATGTATTTTTTACACTTATTTCAGTTTTACACATTAAAAGCATTTTTGAAGAAAAATAAATCATGTTTTAGTGTCTCCATTTTCTGAAAGCCATATTTTTTTTTATCTTTTGGGCAATTGTCTTAGGTAGGGTCTCATTTTTTGTGGGGAGAGATGACGGTTTGATTGGTACTATTTTTTGGTACATATATCTTTTTGATCGCTTGCAATTACACTTTTTGTGAAGTAGGTTAACAAAAAAAATTGCTTTTTTTTGCTGTTTTTTTTTTTTTTACGGCGTTCACCTGAGGTGGTAGATTATGTGACATTTTTTATAGAGCACATTGTTACGGATGCGGAAATACCTAATATGTCTGTTTTTTATTTATTTTAAACACTATTTTATGGTGAGGGCGCTTTTTTTTTTTACTTGAAACTTTAATTTTTTTACTTTTTAGATTTGTCCCACTGTGGGACTTCACCTTTTCAGGGTCCCACTCACAGCACCGCCACCGATCATCTTTGGTGTGCGCCGCAGCCTCCTCACTGCTTACCAAGTACAGTGGAGATGGCGGATATGCTTGGTATAGCAGCTCAGCGGAGTGACTCATCTGCGTTTAGGCCATGTGACCATTGAATGTGATGTCATCTCATGGCCTAGGAAGAGGCCTAAGCCCTCATAGAGCACCTTAGCCTATTCATACAAGTGAGCTGCGAGGGTGCTGAGGGTCGGCAATCTAATATTAATTCCCTATCCTAAGGATAGGCCATCAATATAAAAATCCTGGAGGGCTTCTTTAAGTCTAGTCTAGTCCATCAGTGATTATGAGCCAAAAACAGGAATGCAGCCTCCATACCCATTTTACTCTGAATACGGCAACACCCCATAAGTTGTTGTAAACTGCTGTCTGAGCACACTGCAGGCTTCAGAAGGCGAGGAGCGCAATATGGGTTTTGGAGGGTAGATTTTCCTGGAATGTTTTTTGGGTGGCATGTTGCATTTGAAGAGACCTTGAGGTACCCCTACAGAGGAAACCCCAAGAAAGTGACCCAAAGCCAGGAATTGTCACGGCTGAGGATGGGGAAAACCCTCAGCCGTGCGATGCCAGAAGATGGAAAGGTCGCTACTTGGCCAGAACCACAGAATTAGGGAGCAGGTCACCTCCTAGAGCTTCCCTAATCTGACCCTGACTCCTAGCTGCATGAGCCGCCCTTGAAGGGAGGAGGGCTCATGCTCAGGAACCTCGGATCCCTACTGACCCTCCGTCAATCCCTGAACTAGGAGCTGGGTAGACAGCCCGTTCCTCCTGGACGCGGAGAAACAGGAGTCTAAAGTGACCAAGCTACAAGGGGAACAGAAACAACTTATGGCAATGGCAGGTAAATGCAACAAACACAACACTCACCTGCCACAGACAACAAAGCCTGGAACCCATGTGCAAGTGCTGCTGTCCAGAACACAAACGAAGACAGCACACACCACACATCACACAGGAACCCAGGACCATAAGCTGCAATAACAATGAGACTACACACACACCTTCATAACACCATGTAACGTAATTTATGACCACAAGGGTGGCCCTCACTGACAGATGGTATTAGCCAGGAGGATGACTTCAGCTAACCATGGCTGAAGTACCCCTCAGAGTCTGGCATCCAGCAGGAGCTAAATAGCCCCAAGTGGCCACACCCACACACACACCCAGTGTTCACAAACTAAGAAGGGAGTTAACCCTTCCTACACCAGGCAAGGGAAAAAGCCACTTAAAGGGGAAATGTCCAAAAAAACATCAAACTGCAGCTGTTACCGCAGGCAACGACATGCGTGGCAACCATGTCCTGGGAGTCAGCCAGAAGGCCGAGACACTGCCACCACATGTACAGAATACCAAACGTTGCCACGGGCAGCCACAGTGAAGGGAAGTGTCACAGTGCACACCTACATAAACCTCGTGCACACCAGACATACAAAGTGCATACATACACGCACACCCAACCAGGTGTAACCGCATGCACTTGACAGCAAGCTGCCCAGGCTGCTATACTGCCAAGTACCAAATCATGTTGCCAGCGGCAACCACACGTGAGGCAACATACCAGCAGCCCTCACCATGTGGTTGACAACAAAACCAAACCGCAGGCAACTGCATGCGGATCCTGAGTCACGACCATGACCATGGTCGTGACAGGAATCTAGCCTCCAAAGAGATAAAATGGAAGGATCTGCTCAGATGCAGCTGTCAATAGCGACTGTGGCCTCAATGGGATTAGACAGAGGGAGGGGGCTACCTCTGTTCTCCGATTAGAGCCCCGTGGCAAAATCACAGTGCCGTGACTGGTTGCCAGTCTGGAGCCTTGTGAAGGCTCTCAGCACTGTCACAGCGGGCTGTCCGAAAAGCTGTGCACAAGACACATCTTCACAGGCAGCCTGTCAAAATCCACAGACTGCAATAGTATTCTATTGCAGTCTATGGGATAAGTGATTAGAATATCGCATGTTTAAGTCCCCTAAGAGGACTGAAAATTACAGTAAAACATTTTTTAAAAATATTTAAAAAATTAAATAAAACACGAAAATATAAAAAATATAAATCAACCTCCTTTGCAAATTTTACATGAAATTAAACAAAAATCAACATGTATTGCTGTGTCCGAAAATGTATGAACTATTAAATATCGAGACTTTTCCTGTGTGATGAACACCGTAATGGACAAAAGAATTAAAATCCCTGATTCGTCATTCTTTGTTAACCTTTTCACAACAAAAAAATTTAATAAAAAGTAACAAAGTTATATGGACCCACAAAATGGTACTAATTAATACTACAGTTCACCCCACAAAAACGAGCCTTCAAGACAGCTCCATAGACGGAACTTTTAAATAGTTATGCATTTCAGAAAATATTAGATTTATTTTTCAAAGTAGTTTTTATAAGTAAAAAAAACAATACAAATTTGGTATTGTCGTAATTGTCATTTTTGCGAATACTGAACACATATCAAAACCCCCAAAAACCTTGGCAGAATTGTTGTTTTCTTTCAATTTCACCCCACAAACAATTTTATTCCGTTTTCAAATACAAGCTATGATATATTAAATGGTGCCATTAAAATATACAACTTCTCCCTTGAAAAATAAGCCCTCATATGGCTATGTGTACGAAAAATGTAAAACAGTTTCGGCTTTTAGAAGGTGGGAAGAATAAACAAAAACGCAAAAACAAAAATTGGCTAAGTATTAAAGTGGGTTCTTCAGGATTTAACGATTGATGATATATTTTTAGGATAGGTCATCAGCAATTTATGTGATTCTCATCTTCTTTGTGTGGTGCCAAATCAATTATAAGTATAAGTACACCATACTGCTTTCATAATGAGACCAGACACACAGTTGGTTTTATAAAAGGATCTTCTCATCCCCCCTGAGCCATGGTAGAAGAGAACTTTATTCAATAGTCTCTTCTTGGTGTTTCTTAAGAAGAGACTATTGGCTCCTTAACCTGACAGGAGTGGTTTCAGCAACTTCAACTCTGAGTTGATAGGTAGATTTGAAAACTGCAACCTAATCCCTTCCCCCTACCGTATTGACCATAAGACAAACGAATGTACACATGGCTCATACATCTGGTTTGCGGACATCTAGTGGACAAAAATGTGTACTACAGAATGTTCACATTATATATAGAGATATAAAGCCTATCTCTCACAAATCCCTCCTTTTGTGGGAAATAGACCAAAGGTGAACAGGCAAAGTGTGGTACTCTCCCAATGCTCTAAACAGCGAAGAGCTGGACTTTCCTTATTGCTTCTCCAGGTTCCCTCAACTCCCTTTCCAGTTTGCCTTCACCTATTTACCCCGCAACCATCAACAAGGTTTTATTTACTTCAGGATGAAATAATTTTTGTCTTTGACAGGGGCACAACACATATACATAGTGTGGGCATGGATGTATGAAACATTCTTAAAAAAAACTATTTTCCTAAACCTAATGTCACGTATGATGTTGCAGATAGCTGGAAGTTATGGATAAACATCCGACTGGCTTGATCCCAAACTAAGGAGCATAAAGGTGACCCCTATAAAACCCTAAGAGCTCACCCTGACTGCTAAGCACATACAAGGGTCTCAAAGGTAGACGATTGCATGCCCTCGTACCTAGACTGTGTGACACCTGAAAACCCTATAATAGTGAGGGGACACGACCACTGGCTCCCTGCACTTAATACGGAGGGAGTCAGGGTCACCTAGAATCAAGCCAACAAGAAAACACAATACATGAAAGAACTTATCTGAACAAGCAGCAGCAGAAGACTCCAGCAGTGAAAACTTCAATCCAGGAAGTAGTATAAACCGCAAAGTGAGGCAGTATGGGAGGGAATATAAAGGGAGGCAATTAGTGTAAATAGGTGACAGCTGGGAGAAGGAAAGGAGATGACAAAGTGAAACCAAAACAAAGAACATCATGCAAGAGGTACAGAAGAACATCTGCCAGACCTTCTCAGAGAGCTGGCGGTGACAGTACCCCTCCCTCTACGGGTGGACTCCGGACACTCAGAGCTCACCTTCTCAGGATGGGACCTATGGAAAGCCCTGATGAGACGAGTGGCCTTAATGTCCGCCACTGGGACCCACATCCTCTCCTCAGGACCATAACCCTCCCAATGAACGAGGTACTGGAGAGAACCGCGGATAATGCGAGAATCCACAATCCTAGAGACCTGAAATTTAAGATTACCATCAACAACAATCGGAGGAGGAGGCAAAGAGGAGGGTACAGTGGGTTGGACATAAGTTTTTATAGGGACCTGTGAAAAACATTATGGATCTTCCAAGTCTGAGGAAGATCAAGACGGAAGGCAATGGGATTGATGACGGACAAGATCTTGTAAGGCCCAATAAACTTAGGACCCAACTTCCAGGAGGGAACCTTCAGTTTGATATTCTTTGTAGACAACCACACCAGATCACCCACATTCAGGTCCGGACCAGGCACACGTCTCTTATCCGCCACACGCTTATATCTCTCACTCATCCTCTTCAGATTACCCTGAATCTTTTGCCAAATAAATGACAAAGACGAGGAAAATCTCTCCTCATCAGGTAAACCAGAAGACCCCTCTCCAGAGAATGTCCCAAACTGCGGATGAAACCCATATGCACCAAAAAATTGTGACTTATAAGAGGACTCCTGGCGATGGTTATTTAAAGCAAACTCAGCAAGGGACAAAAAAGAACACCAATCCTCCTGATTCTCTGCCACAAAACAGCGCAGATATGTCTCCAGATTCTGATTGACGCGTTCGGTCTGACCATTCGACTGCGGGTGAAAAGCAGAAGAGAACGACAACCGAACCCCCAAGCGAGAACAGAAGGCCTTCCAGAATCTGGAATCAAATTGCGTGCCTATAAAGGGGGAATATTAATCACCAATATTTATGCAAATATCAATAATTAATATTCAAAAATAGGAGGAGCGTCTATTGATGACTCTGCCTTTTTATACCTTTATATAACAGTACAATACTTTCACTATACTTTACGCTAATCACTAAGCTAGCTGCATGCGCCTTACTAAACTAACTCGCTAATAACCACACGTTACACAGATAGTTACAAATAAGACATAGTATTTATTAATATCAACAATACACTACGCACGCAATACACTAACACAGTACTATAAATACAGCACTAAACTACACTACACGGTTCCCAAAATACACCTACAAACTAACTATACAATACACTCACACATATATATTAGCAGCCCACCCACCTGGTTCTAACTGTCCCTATGGGGTATGACAAGTTAATGGTGGCAATGCAGGGGTGCATGCAGGCCACAGACACGAAATACCCTGCAAGTGAATAGGGATGATGTACAGTGGGGGCGATCAGGGTTGTAAAGCAATGCAAGGGTAAATACCCTGCAAGTGTACAGAGAGGGGGTATAGCACAGGGGTTATTCAGGGGAGTAGGGGTTTGGATGTGCAGGGGTTAACCAGGGGGGTATTGGCTCAGGGGTGTACCAGGGGTGTAGGGGTGTACCAGGGGTGTAGGGGTTTGTGGGTAGGTAGGGGTGAGGTCAATGCAAGGGTTAATACCCTGCAAGTGCTGGGGGTTATGTAGGGGATATGGGAGGAGGTACAGGGATAGGGGATGTGGATCGTTGGTGGGATAGGAGATATGGGCAAATAGGGGTTAATAGGAATCGTTGGTGGGATAGTGATACTCAGCGCTTTGCTCGTTGTCCGGGGGGGGGGGGGTCATCCTCAGGTGGGGCGGCTCGACAGGTCTACTCCAGCCGGGGGGGCGCTCCGCTCTCCTGAGCGCCGGTTGTGCTCTCCTTCAGGGGGGGGTCCGGTAGGGGTCTCTTTCTTCTGAGTGCAGGGCTGCCGGGCTTTATACCCTGCAGCCCGCACTCCCAGGCCGCGGCGCATGCGCTGTGCGCGCGCGCCACAGGTGAAGACACGTGGGCCGGCGCGGTGATATGACGTCACCGCGCCAGCCCGCGCGTCCCTGCACGCGCACAGCGGGGCCGCGCCACTAGCAGACAGGTGGGAGAAGCCTTTGATCTCCCGCCTGCAGCACCTGGCATTCCGGACAGCGCGATAGTAATCGCGCTCTCGGAATGTGCATAATAGAAGGAGGGGAGGTTTCTCCCTCCCTTCTATCATGCATAATTATCTCCAGCAGCGCTAGAGATAATTAGATGTATCCATCAGGATGACCGGACCCTTGTCCGGTCATTCTGATGCAATCAGCCAGATTGCATCAGTGTGAATGCCTGGGGCCCATTCACACCGATGCACCTGGTTTCAGCCTATGGAGGGGGATATATGTATAATATACATGTGTATGGATGCTTGGGGCACATCCATACACTGATACTGGGGCGTATAGGGGACATATATATATATATATATATATATATATATATATATAATAAGGGGCCACAGCTACATATTATAAGGGGGCACAGCCCCTACACTGTAAGGGGGCACAGCCCCTACACTGTAAGGGGGCACAGCCCCTAAATTATAATGGGGCACAGCCCCTACATTATAAGGGGGCACAGCCCCTACATTATAAGGGGGCACAACTTCCAGGGACCACATATTTCCCACAGGGGCCACCATGAGCCCCTGTGGGCCACTAAGGGCAGATGTGCGCAGATGCTGGGCACATCCGCGCACATCATCCTATGAAGTGACCATTAATGCATGTACACTCACCTAAAGAATTATTAGGAACACCATACTAATACGGTGTTGGACCCCCCTTTGCCTTCAGAACTGCCTTAATTCTACGTGGCATTGATTCCACAAGGTGCTGATAGCATTCTTTAGAAATGCTGGCCCATATTGATAGGATAGCATCTTGCAGTTGATGGAGATTTGAGGGATGCACATCCAGGGCACGAAGCTCCCGTTCCACCACATCCCAAAGATGCTCTATTGGGTTGAGATCTGGTGACTGTGGGGGCCATTTTAGTACAGTGAACTCATTGTCATGTTCAAGAAACCAATTTGAAATG
The DNA here is from genome assembly GCF_905171765.1 of Bufo bufo. Taxonomy (NCBI): domain Eukaryota; kingdom Metazoa; phylum Chordata; class Amphibia; order Anura; family Bufonidae; genus Bufo; species Bufo bufo. The sequence continues at coordinate 222,204,053 of NC_053391.1, forward strand.
ATTTGAGCTTTGTGACATGGTGCATTATCCTGCTGGAAGTAGCCATCAGATGATGGATACATGTTCTCATTCTGTTTGCGCCAAATTCGGACTCTACCATTTGAATGTCTCAACAGAAATCGAGACTCATCAGACCAGGCAACATTTTTCCAGTCTTCAACAGTCCAATTTTGGTGAGCTCATGCAAATTGTAGCCTCTTTTTCCTATTTGTAGTGGAGATGAGTGGTACCCGGTGGGGTCTTCTGCTGTTGTAGCCCATCCGCCTCAAGGTTGTGCGTGTTGTGGCTGCACAAATGCTTTGCTGCATAGCTCGGTTGTAACGAGTGGTTATTTCAGTCAACGTTGCTCTTCTATCAGCTTGAATCAGTCAGCCCATTCTCCTCTGACCTCTAGCATCCACAAGTCATTTTTGCCCACAGGACTGCCGCATACTGGATGTTTTTCCCTTTTCACACCATTCTTTGTAAACCCTAGAAATGGTTGTGCGTGAAAATCCTAGTAACTGAGCAGATTGTGAAATACTCAGAGCGGCCTGTCTGGCACCAACAACCATGCCACGCTCAAAATTGCTTAAATCACCTTTCTTTCCCATTCTGACATTCAGTTTGGAGTTCAGGAGATTGTCTTGACCAGGACAACACCCCTAAATGCATTGAAGCAACTGCCATGTGATTGGTTGACTAGATAATTGCATTAATGAGAAATAAAACAGGTGTTCCTAATAATTCTTTAGGTGAGTGTATATATATCATACATGCATGCACGTGTTTGCATGCATATATGTATATATATGCATGCGTCTCAACCCTTCCTCAACAGTGCCCCTATCAGAAACGATGTCTGAAGGAATGCCATGCAATTTGACAATGTGATTAACAAACGCTTGCGCCAGCGTCTTAGCATTGGGTAACCCAGGAAAGGGAATGAAATGCGCCATTTTGCTAAAACCACCAGAATCACAGTCTTCCCCGAGGAACGAGGCAGGTCCGTAATGAAGTCCATGGACAGATGCGTCCAAGGACGGGAAGGAATGGGTAACCGGAGGAGAGAACCCGATGGCCGTGAATGAGGGACCTTGGCACGAGCGCAGGTCTCGCAGGCTGCCACAAAACTCTCAACCGTCTTATGAAGAGCTGGCCACCAGAATCTCCGAGCAATGAGATCCACTGTGGCTCTACTCCCCGGGTGCCCAGCAAGGACAGTATCGTGGTGCTCCTTAAAAACATTGTGTCGTAAAGCGAGAGGCACAAACAACCTCCCAGGAGGACAAAGATCAGGAGCCTCTGCCTGGGCTGCCTGAACCTCTGCCTCCAAATCAGGATAAAGAGCAGAGACGACCACCCCTTCAGCCAAAATCGGACCCGGGTCTTCAAAGTTCCCCCCTCCCGGAAAACAACGTGACAGGGCATCAGCCTTCACATTTTCAACCCCAGTGCAGAACGTGACAACAAAATTAAACCTAGAAAAGAATAAAGACTATCTGGCCTGTTTCGGGTTCTGACGCTTGTCTGATTCCAAGTAGGCCAGATTCTTATGGTCGGTAAACACGGTAATAGGGTATCTGGCTCCCTCTAGCCAATGGCGCCATTCCTCAAAAGCTAATTTGATGGCCAACAACTCCCTATCTCCCACATCGTAATTTCTCTCTGCGGAGGAGAGTTTCCTGAGAGAAAAAGGCACACGGTCGCCATTTGGCAGGAGAGGGACCCTGAGATGAGACCGCACCCACACCCACCTCAGAAGTGTCCACCTCAACAATAAAAGGTAGAGAGACATCAGGTTGTACCAAAATGGGAGCAGAAGCAAAACTCTCTTTGATACTAGTAAAGGCCTTAAGTGCATCTACCGACCAGGAGGAAAAATCTACCCCCTTTTTAGTCATATCAGTGAGTGGCTTAACAACAGAGGAATAATTCAAAATGAACTTTCTGTAATAATTGGCAAAACCCAAAAACCGCATCAGCGCCTTCTGATTCTCAGGAAGCTCCCAATCAAGCATAGCGCGGACCTTCTCAGGGTCCATGCGAAAACCAGAAGCGGAGAGAAGAAAACCAAGAAATTGAATCTCCGGAACCGCAAACACACATTTTTCCAGTTTAGCGTACAATTTATTCTCTCATAGGTTGTCCCTATGAGTTTTGAAATCAGGAGGAAAAATCAAAATGTCATCTAGATACACCAGTACAAATTTCCCCATTAAATGATAAAAAATGCTGTTCACAAAATGTTGGAAGACGGCCGGAGCATTCATCAAACCAAAGGGCATAACCAAATTCTCGAAATGACCAACAGGGGTATTAAAGGCCGTCTTCCATTCGTCCCCTTCCCTGACCCTGACTAGATAGATTGTATGCCCCTCTTAAATCCAACTTAGAAAAAACTTTAGCCCCAACAATCTGGTTAAACAGGTCCGGGATCAGAGGAAGCGGATATGGGTCACGAATTGTGATACAGTTCAGCTCCCTGAAATCCAGACATGGTCTTAAAGAACCATCTTTTTTCTTTAAAAAAAAAACCCAGCGGCAACAGGTGACTTCGTGGGTCGGATGTGTCCCTTTCTCAGGCTCTCAGAGATATAAGTACGCATAGCGACTCTTTCAGGTTGGGAGAGATTGTATAAACATGATTTTGGCAGCTTGTCGCCTGGGATGAGATTAATAGGGCAATCGTACTCGCGGTGAGGAGCAGCTCCTGGACACCACTCTCGGAAAACACATCCGAAAATTCAGAGAGAAAAGATGGTACAGTCTTGGTAGAAACCTCTGAAAGAGACGCCGTGAGGCAATTCTCTCTGCAAAAGTCACTCCAACCATTTATTTGCCTTGCTTGCCAATCAATGATGGGGTTATGTTTAGTGAGCCAGGGTAGCCCCAACACTAGAGGAGTAGGTAATCCGCTTAGGACGAAACATGACATATCCTCAACATGAGCATCACCCACAGTCAAACGGATATTGTGAACTATGCCCTTTAACGATCTTTGAGAAAGTGGAGCAGAATCGATAGCAAAAACAGGTATATCCTTTTCCAAAGTGCATACCTGGAAACCATGTGTTATAGCAAATTGATTATCAATGAGATTGACAGCTGCTCCACTATCTACAAAAATCTCACAAACAATGTTCTTGCTATCTAGCGCCACCCTGGCAGGTAGGACAAAACGGGAACTACAAGCAAACGGCAAACCTTCAATTTCCGCATCAACCTTGCCAATAGTAGCAAATGGAAAGGTTTTAGAGGGTTTTTTTCTTTTTGTTTCTTTATTACGCTCAGAAAACTCCCTGAATCTCCTAGAGGGGCAAACATTAGCCAAATGATTTATACCCCCACAACAGAAACAAACCCTCCTCTGAGAGCTGAATCCTCTACTATCAGAGCCAAGCAAACCCAGCTGCATAGCCTCCTGCTCAGAGGGGATTGAGAGAGACTGAGGCCCCTGCGCACTGAATGAGACCGCCCCAATGTCCTTGGACTGAATATGACGGGAAGGAGTGGTCTCTCCTCTCTCTCTAAGACGCCTGTCAATACGAACAGCTAGAGACATGGCAGACTCCAACTAGGCAGGTCTCTCATGAAAAGCAAATGCATCCTTCAATCCCTCCGAAAGACCATGGCAAAATTGACTTCGGAGTGCAGCATCGTTCTAACCAGTATCAGCTGCCCATCTCCGAAATTCAGAACAATATATCTCTGCGGACTGTTTACCCTGGCATAAAAGATGCAGTTTAGATTCAGCCAGAGCAATACGATCCGGGTCATCATATATCTGCCCCAGGGCTACAAAAAATTAATCCACCGGCAGCAAAAAGGCCCAAGACTGAGCGTTATCCCTGAGCAGCGAGATGATGATCCCCACCCTCTGCTGCTCATCACCAGAGGAATGGGGAAGTAGGCGAAAATGGAGTTTGCAAGCCTCTCTAAAGCAAACAAAATTCTCACTACCCCTGGAGAACGTATCCGGAAGCGAGATCTTAGGCTCGGAACAAACTCCATGAACGCAAGCAGAACCGATCACCTGAAACTGAGACACAGTTTTACGGAGATCTGCTACCTCCAGTGAAAGACCCTGCATGCGGTCAATCAAGGCTGAAACCGGATCCATGCTTAAGACGGTAATGGCGGTTTATAATGTCACGGATGATGTTGCAGATAGCTGGAAGTTATGGCTAAACATCCGACTGGCTTGATCCCAAACTAAGGAACATAAAGGTGACCCCTATAAAACCCTAAGAGCTCACCCTGACTGCTAAGTACATACAAGGGTCTCAAATGTAGACGATTGCATGCCCTCGTACCTAGACTGTGTGACACCTGAAAACCCTATAATAGTGAGGGGACACGACCACTGGCTCCCTGCACTTAATACGGAGGGAGTCAGGGTCAGCTAGAATCAAGCCAGCAAGAAAACACAATACATGAAAGGACTTATCTGAACAAGCAGCAGCAGAAGACTCCAGCAGTGAAAACTTCAATCCAGGAAGTAGTATAAACCGCAAAGTGAGGCAGTATGGGAGGGAATATAAAGGGAGGCAATTAGTGTAAATAGGTGACAGCTGGGAGAAGGAAAGGAGATGACAAAGTGAAACCAAAACAAAGAACATCATGCAAGAGGTACAGAAGAACGTCTGCCAGACCTTCTCAGATAGCTGGCGGTGACACCTAAGAACTATATAAAACCAAATGCTAAAAACGTTGTAGTCGCTGAACCAGTTCCCAAAACATTATTCTGGCCATGATGTGATTAATTTCAGAAGTTTTCCCATCAGTTCATTTGATAAAGTCCAACAGTTTCTTCAGATCCTTGGTGATCCTTCCATCAGGGGCAGTGTTGTCCGGAATGTAGATACAGCAGGAACTTCCAATTTTGTAGACCCCTCCTTTTTCTGTTGTCATGTACCAGTCGGTTCTGTAGAGTCATCACCGAAAAAGAGCTCAGTTGTTCCACCATTCCCTTTGCAGCATCACAGGTGTAATTCGCAAATCTCTGTTGATTACAATAGAGATGTTAATCTAATCTACATATTATAATTTTTTATACTACTAATCGTGGGAATAACTCAAATCCTGCAGCTATCCTGCAGCTATCTAGAATTTATTAAAGGGTTAAATGACAACCAGTGGAATTTATCCTTCACCAGCACAGTTAGTGACACTTCCATTAATTTTTTGGATCTGACACTTTTTGTTGAAGATAATCAGCTTAAAACGAAAACGTTCTTTAAAGAGACGGATGTCAACGGCTATATAGATACCTCCAGCTGTCACTACACACCGTGGTTGAAAAACATTCCTAAGGGGCAAATAAAAAGGGTCTTTAGAAATTGCACTAAAGTGGAGGATTTTAGGACACAAAGTGAGATCATTATAGAGCGGTTCAGGGAAAAAGGATATCAGGTAGAGGAATTAGCCCAATGCAGCAGGGTGGTAGAGGAAGAAAAAAGGAAAAAGGCGGAGACTGAGAAAGATTTTCGCTTCTCCTTTTTAACCCAATTTAATACGCAAGCAGGCTTGATAAAGGATGCGATTAGAAAGAACTGGTCCACCTTGAAAAAAATGATCCTGTTGTGATTTTTAAAAAGGCTCCCTGTCTACGTACTAAATTAGTGCATAGCGCCAATCACCAAGAGAAAATAATAAAAAGGAATAAGTTTAGCTGGTGTGGGTTTTGTTTGCCATGTAGAAATCGGCAAAGGGAAGATAAGAAAATGAACACCCAATCTGCTCACTCAAATGAAAAAAACATGGATATAAAGGTTAAAGGGCAGATCTGTGAGAGTGTAGGAGTTGTTTACATGTTGGAGTGCCCGTGTGGCCTCCAATATGTGGGACGTACCCTAAGGAAGCTCAAAGTAAGAATTCACAAACACGTGAGGAACATTAGGAAGGGGCTGGAAACCAACAGTGTTTCGATGCACTTTAAAATGGTGCACCCAAAAAATCCAAGTGGCCTATTTTTTGTGGGGTTGGAACAGGTTAAACCATATTGGCGCGGAGGAGATGGAGTTCAACAGATAAACAAGCGGGAGGTTGAATGGATATACAGAATGGGAACGCTACAGCCAAGAGGTCTGAACGCTGAATTTGATTTAAAACCTTGCCTTACCTGAATGATGTAGTTTACCCTTTTGATCTAGGACCTTTGAGAGTGTAGGATCGAATTGGCTGAATAATATCATGTGATGTGGGGGAGTTGCCGTTTTTATGAATGGAGAAGGGTGGTCTAAGGAATGTGTAACCTGTGATTGGTTAGGATGTACATCAGAGAAAGAAAGTGGATAGGAGTAATGTGGTCATGTGTTTAATGACGTAGAAGGAGTAGAATGAATGAAATTGGTTGCAGTGTGATGCGTGTGGTCTAAGATTGGTGTAGAAGTTTATGTATCGATATATGGTAGATTAATGTGAAATGTCCTTGCTTTTATGTATTTGTAATTTTTATGTATTTGACATGGTATTGATGGATATGTATTTATATTACTGGATGTTTTAAATACTTAATTTTATAATGAATTGGATCATGTGTGAGCGGGGAGGTGGGTGTGAACCAACCTGACCCCTTATAAGACCGCCTTGGAAGGGGCGGGATGAATACCCCTGACGAAGCTCGACTGAGCGAAACCCGGGTCGGGTGATTGATCCTTTGTATATTGCTCGTTTATACCTGTATATTGTGAGTATAATAAAACCAGTTTTACTCCAATTTGCATGACGGTACTTCACTATTGGCTGCATTTTTGGTGTTCCATAGAAGCTTGGAAGGGAGAGGAGGAGAGGCTTCGATTGGCCTGTTTGCTTTCCCATGTCCGCAATTATTTGACTGGCTTCGAATGTGGAATTTCTGAGACTTCTGAGGCAGCGCGGTCCAACAAAAAGAAACGCATTTACTTGTGTGAACTACACCCACTTCACCATTGGGACCTGCAACGCTATTAGGCAACATACTTTTTGAGGCTTTTTTATTATTATGTAAACTATCTTCCGGTTAGATGTGTACTGGATGGAGAAAAGCCCCAGGGGTAGGTAATCTCACCTCAGTCATTATCTTTTAGCTATAGCCTTTCTACAGGCCAAATCTCTGAATATCCTAGAAAGAGATCAATACAGACACAGACATATTCACAGTGTTCCACCTTTGTTCTGAATGTAGTCAATCCGCAGTCTCTGAAATGGGTAAGATGACCTTGGCATATGCCTTCCTGGAACTCCCATAGTTCTCCCATCATTATTACTGCATTTTCACCTATTTAGCTGTCAGACACTAGCGATCTGCTAGTGTCTGCTCTACTTAACCATGCTATTGTAATCCCTTTCTGTGCAGCGGTTACCCTAAAAAACGTAGTTTTATTGCTATGCTAATGAGCCTCTAGGTACTATAGGGGCATCTTTTCAGCACCTAGAGGCTCCGTCCACTCACCATTTCTGCCGCCCTTTTGGGATCATTTCACCTATAACCTTTGAGGATGTGCCAATGTTTTTTTATTATTTTCTTAAAATGAGATACCTGGTTATTGTAGGGTGTAATAATGGGCAGGACTACCATTTCTGCTTCTTTCTCAGTTCTTTTCCCTCTAGTTTGTCCCTCCGCTAATAGTCTATTTAGCTGGTTTATTTCTGTTTTCTGTTATATTAATTTTGTTTTATCATATCCCTTATGTTCAAATTTCCTCTGCAGAAGCTTCGCTTCCCTTTCATATTCTTTTATTTCTGTGCAGTTTCTTTTAAATCTCAAGAATTGGCTTCTTGGGATGTTTTCTAGCCACCTCGGCAAATGGCAGCTCTCCATGGCAATGAAACTGTTTGCATCAGTAGGTTTGTTGTATGTCTTTGTGAGTATTTTTTTCCCCTCCGCGTAAGTAGTTAGGTCTAAAAAATTCATTTCAATTACTGTAGGTTGACACGAACTCTAAATAAAATTCATTTTTATCAATCTCTTTTAAAAATTTCTGCCATTTTATTTTCCCCCCATCCCATATAAAAATTATATCATCAATAAAACGCCACCAGAGGACTAGACCCGCCCGGGGCCCGCCATCGGGGTGAATATGCTGCTGTGGTGGCTAGAAAACATCCCAAGAAGCCAATCCCCTGCAAAAAATCCCATGATAAAAAAAATGTTATGCAGTTAATGAACACCGATGAGTCATACAGGCAAATTATAAAACATTTTATAACATGTAACAGTAGGGGGGGGGGGGGGGTAATATACACAATAATGTGCCCCTGCAAAAAGGTTTATGTTGGCGGCACTAAGAGACCCCTTAAAAAGAGAATAGGAGAACATATATACACTATAGAAAGGAAACATGAGGGCCATCCACTGTCCCGTCATTATAATATGAAACATAGAGGGAGTTTTGCTGGTTCAAACTTCTGCGGAGTAGAATTAATAAAGAAAAATAAAAGAGGTGGCGACTTTTTTAAGGAAATGTCCAGAGCAGAGGCAAAATGGATATTTAATATGGATTTACTAATACCGAATGGCCTAAATGCCGAAATAGAGCTGTTTGCTTTTGAATAACAGCTGCATTGGTAGCTCTGCACAATAGAGGCACAGAAGGAGTTAATTATCAGTAGTAAGGCAGTGAGCACATAAATAGAGACAGCGCAAGTAGCCATGTAACACTCCCTGATGAAGAACAGCGTCTGTTCGAAACGAGTTGGAGGTATTTTTGGCACCTGTGGTCACCGGTGACTACGGAAGTGACGTCACTTGCTGCTCCTAGTGAGCGCAAAAACTGCTATACTCCTACCTGTTGCAGCATCGCGCCGCCGGCCGGGGAGCAAGGCAGCACGCCACTAAAGCGGACTACATACAAACTTACATCCCGGACCTTGGCATAAGCGTTGTCAGCGATCCCTGACTTCAGCGAGACGTGACATCTGCGTCCAGCAGGAATCAACTAATGTACATACAGGTACACCGTCTGTATAGGAGATAGCTATACTGTGTGTGATCTCGCCTGATGGTTCAGTTTAAGTCGCTCTCGTGGCGTCAGGGCAGTTTCTAGGTTATTTTACCAACAGGGCGGACATTAAAAAAGCGCCCCCCCCCCCCCCAAACATTAAATAACAATGACTTAACCAATGTTGCATAGCATACACAGAACAGAAAAGATTTTGCCTGCCCATGGCCTGTGCCTGGTATCGCAGCCTAGCTCAGTTCTGTTACAATCAAATCCATATCTCATTACAGGTGAGGGTGGTGGAGTTTGTAATCATGGACAACCATTTTAGGTATTTTGGTCTTTATCTACAAAGTGCCTGGAGCAAAACTTATTCTAAAAACATTTTCTTACTGTGCAGCTGTAGTCCAGTTGGTGTAGTTCAGATGGTGCTGTCCAGATGGTGTAGTTCAGATGGTGCTGTCCAGATGGTGTAGTTCAGATGGTGCTGTCCAGATGGTGTAGTTAACTTGCTGCAGATCTGTGTGTTTCCACTTCTGATGCAGAACAAGCAAGAACCTGTGAATAAAAGAAAGATGACACTATGTAAAAATGCTGACCGTAGACTGAGTTTCAGCTACCACCCAACTCTCCTTTCCAGAAAAGATTTTGCCTGCCCATGGCCTGTGCCTGGTATCGCAGCCTAGCTCAGTTCTGTTGAATAGAACTGAGTTACAATCAAATCCATATCTCATTACAGGTGAGGGTGGTGGAGTTTGTAATCATGGACAACCATTTTAGGTATTTTGGTCTTTATCTACAAAGTGCCTGGAGCAAAACTTATTCTAAAGACATTTTCTTACTGTGCAGCTGTAGTCCAGTTGGTGTAGTTCAGATGGTGCTGTCCAGATGGTGCTGTCCAGATGGTGTAGTTCAGATGGTGTAGTTCAGATGGTGCTATCCAGATGGTGCTGTTAAGATGGTGTAGTTCAGATGGTGCTATCCAGATGGTGCTGTCCAGATGGTGTAGTTCAGATGGTGTAGTTCAGATGGTGCTATCCAGATAGTGTAGTTCAGATGGTGCTGTCCAGATGGTGTAGTTCAGATGGTGTAGTTCAGATGGTGCTGTCCAGATGGTGTAGTTCAGATGGTGCTGTCCAGATGGTGTAGTTCAGATGGTGCTATCCAGATGGTGTAGTTCAGATGGTGCTGTCCAGATGGTGTAGTTCAGATGGTGCTGTCCAGATGGTGTAGTTCAGATGGTGCTGTCCAGATGGTGTAGTTCAGATGGTGTAGTTCAGATGGTGCTGTCCAGATGGTGTAGTTCAGATGGTGCTGTCCAGATGGTGTAGTTCAGATGGTGCTGTCCAGATGGTGTAGTTCAGATGGTGCTGTCCAGATGGTGTAGTTCAGATGGTGTAGTTCAGATGGTGCTGTCCAGATGGTGTAGTTCAGATGGTGCTGTCCAGATGGTGTAGTTCAGATGGTGCTGTCCAGATGGTGTAGTTAACTTGCTGCAAATCTGTGTGTTTCCACTTCTGATGCAGAACAAGCAAGAACCTGTGAATAAAGGAAAGATGACACTATGTAAAAATGCTTACCGTGAATTTTTTTTCACTATCAAAACGCAAGAAAAGCTATACATATTGGGTTTCGCCGGATTCGTACTGACCTGTAGAATAAAACTAAATGGTCAGTTTTATCGCAAATCAAACGTCGTAATTTAGAAACCCGTAAAACTGTGGTGAAATTGCTTTTTTTTTGCAATTTCACCCCATTTGGAATTTTTTTCCCGCTTCCCACTACACCGTATGCATTATTAAATGATGGCGTTGGAAAGTACAACTTGTCCCGCAAAAAATAAACCCTCATATGGCTATGTGAACGGAAAAATAAAAAAGTTATGGCTCTTGGAAGGCATAGAGCGCAAAACAAAAACGCAAAAATGAAATAACCCTGTGTCCTTAAGGGGGTATGCTGCATAGCTGATATATATATATTTATTACTGACAATATACGTGTCAGCTATGCAGCATCCTTGTGTATGTATATATATATATATATATATATATATATATATATATATATATATATAAGAGAAATGGCGGCACTGGACAAAAGTGCTTAGGCGGGTGCAATGTTCAATGGGGACTGACCATAAGCCCCAAGATAATATGGAAAAACGAACTGCACTCCAAAAAATAAATCAAAAAAAGATCATTTATTGACCCATGCGGTGCAACGTTTCATCTCTGAACCTAGAGCCTTTCTCAAGCTTGAGAAAGGCTCTAGGTTCAGAGCCGAAACGTTGCACCAGAAGGGTCAATAAATGATCTTTTTTTTATTTATTTTTTGGAGTGCAGTTCGTTTTTCCATATTATATATATAGCAGGCTTATACAGCTGAATATGAATAGTACATATGTACAATTATGCTCAGCGCTGTAACTGTACATATAAATTATAATTATACTCAGTATATTATCTATAGTATCATCTGAGACTGAGTATAATTATATATACAGCAAAAGCACTGAGCATAATTATATATATGCACATGTACTATGCAGCTATATATAGGCCTGCCATACTGTCTGTTTTTAACTTAATACTTCTTTAACTGTACCTAACCTGCTGGGGGGCCTGGGCTAGCCTAGTGCCACTTCCTGACTGAATCTGCTGGTGGAGGACCGGAGGCTGAAATCCTGGAGGATTCTGTGCCAGTGCAGTGAGTGACTGAGCAGACAGACTGGAGAGACTAAGAAAATGGCATCCGCCTCGCTCTTCTGCTCCCGCCTGAAGTAATGGACGCACGCAGCAGCGCTGCCTATGACGTCACCCCGCACAGCGCACTGGTCTTGGGGCGTTCCGGACATGCTGCCAGGCCCTGCCCCTTACAGCTTACAGGACAGCCGAGCCTGCAGCCAGAGGCCCAGAACCATTAGCAATATGGAGCCGCAGCGTAGTAGCACTTTTAACTTTGCCTGCGCTGCGCTCCCAGCCAGTAAATAGATGCCCACGGGCCACGGCGCCCCCCTCTTCTTGCTGGAGACATGCGCCCCGTGCGGTTGCACCCCTCGCCCGGCTGTAGAAACGGCCCTGCGTGGCGTTTGAATCTGAAGTTACGCAAGCTGTCTGCCCACCCAGGGACACCAAATTGTAAATTGTAATCGCAATTCATGCGATTCTCATCTTCTTTGTGTGGTGCCAAATCAATTAGAAGTATAAGTATGTGTACACCATACTACTTTCATAATGAGACCAGACACACAGTTGGTTTCATGAAAGCATCTTTCATCCCCCCTGAGCCATGGTAGAAGAGAGCTTTATTCAAGTTACATTGACTTAAATAGCAGAAATGACATCACAAAAGGTGTGTTGCTTAAGAAGAGACTATTGGCTCCTTAACCTGATAGGAGTGGTTTTAGCAACTTCAACTCTGAGTTCATAGGTAGATTGGAAAACTGCAACCTAATCACCCCTTCCCCCTCCCCTATTGACCATAAGACAAAAGAATGTACACATGGCTCATACATCTGGTTTACGGCCATCTAGTGGACAAAAATGTGTACTACAGAATGTTCACATTATATATATAGAGATATAAAGCCTATTTCTCACAAATCCCTCCTTTTGTGGGAAATAGACCAAAGGTGAACAGGCATAGTGCGGTACTCTCCCAACTCTCTGGACTTTACTTATTGCTTCTCCCCTTAAAGAGGACCTTTTTCACCGATTATTACACTATGAACTAACTATACAGACATGTAGAGCGGCGCCCGGGGATCTCACTGCACTTACTATTATCCCTGGGCGCCGCTCCGTTCTCCCGTTATGCCCTCCGGTATCTCCGTTCACTAAGTTATAGTAGGCGGAGATTCCAGTCACTAAGTTATGGTAGGCGGAGTCTGCCCTTGTTCTGCTCTAGCGCTGGCCAATAGAAGCGCAGAGCTCACAGCCTGGGAGGTTATTTTCTCCCAGGCTGTGAGCTCTGCAATGCGATTGGCCAGCGCTACAGAAGAACAAGGGCAGACTCCGCCTACCATAACTTAGTGAACGGAGATACCGGAGGGCATAGCAGGAGAACGGAGCGGCGCCCGGGGATAATAGTAAGTGCAGTGAGATCCCCGGGCGCCGCTCTACATGTCTGTATAGTTAGTTCATAGTGTAATAATCGGTGAAAGGTCCTCTTTAACTCTCTTTGCCTTCACCTTGTCTAATTTACCCCGCAACCATCAACAAGGTTTTATTTACTTCAGGATGGAATAATTTTTGTCTTTGACAGGGGCACAGCACATATACATAGTGTGGGCATGGATGTATGAAACATTCTTAATTTTTTTTCCCCCTAAACCTAAGAACTATATAAAACTAAATGCTAAAAATGGTATAGACAAATTTGAGTGGCTCCACGGATATGTGAGATGGATGGGTGCTGCTATCAAAATGAATCCCCCTATCAGCAAAATAAATTGGATCAACCGAATATCTGGGTCATTTGGAAACACAGTAATTTATTGCACATCTAATAAAAATGTAAAAGACCATCTCTGGTACATGTATACAGTTCACCTAATAAATAGTAAAAAGTGGGATGATGGTACTAAATATCACTCAATATAAATAGCAGAGGCCGACCGCCATAAAATCAAAAAATCACATTAGTGAATTCAAATACAATAAAATATAATAAAAATGGATAAGCACATAGGTGATGAATATGTCTCATGGGTTTGTGTATTGTATGTTAGATCTTTTTGTACACACTTCCAGAGAAAACGATGAGTTGATCATATAGTTTGCGTTCTGACACTGACATGTTCAGTGTGTTCTCCAAGAGTTCATCTGATAAAGGATGGTTTATGTGCTGTCACTAATCCCTGTAAAACAGATTGATTTTTTGGAAGACAGTGTCAGCTTTATTTTGACACATAACTATTTTTATTTTGAAAAGGACTTTTATTTGCAAGAGCAGGGGACTGCCATGGGCACCAGGTTTGCCCCCAGCTATGCCAATCTGTTTATGGCAGATTGGGAGACACAACAGATTTTGCCAAGGCTGGGGTCAGACCTGGTGCTCTGGCATCGTTAAATAGATGACGTCATATTTATTTGGAAAAAAGACAGAACATCCTTAGACAGGTTCTTGGAAGAGATAAATCTCAATGAGTTGAACCTAGGATTTACATCAACCTTATCTAAGACAAATATAGAATATTTATCCCAAGTCCCCCATTTTTTGGGTGGAGCTCACGTTTAAGTGACGACTGATAATTGAAACATTCACATTTGACACTATGGGCGAGGAGAGTGTAAATCAGGGGGAATCAATCATATTATTAAAACAGTTAAGACAAAGATGGGAAGTCAAATCATTGCAACAATATATAACACAAAGACAAATACCCAAGGGATTATGTCTAACCAAGACACCTGCACAAGACCTATGTAGTGCAGAATTTAATGCACAATGGGAAAATTTCTTAAAGGAATAGTCACTAGGTCTAATTAAATTGGTGATCAATAGAAGACTACAAATATTGGAACAGGTCACCAACAGAATTGAACAAATCAAAATTACAATTGATAAACTCCAAAAAATTATCAATTCAAAATGTGGCAACAAAGACTCTGTAATAGCCTAGACAAAACGGAACAAGAAATTGTTTCCAAAAAAAATAAGAAATTGAGGAATACAAGCAATTCCAGTATAAAACAAAGTCAGGGAAATACAGATCAAACTAATGATCGAAAAAATATCACGAACACTAAAACACAAAATCCTCCAATACCGGTAAAAAATCGGTTTGAAATATTATCAGAGGAGTCTTTCTTAGACAAAACACCACCCCACCACAAGCCAAGAAATCGACAACAAGCACAGCAGTCACCAATACGCACACAGAGGTCGATTACGCCCAACCGACACCAATACAATCTCAGATACAGACATCACAATCAAACACAGAGATACGACTCATACAACCGGATAGCACATACACCAGGATCAAGGCACCATTCACCACAGAGGGAACAACACAGGTCATACACACAAGACCAAAACAAAAGAAAATACGCAGAGGAGGTAGAACCAAGAATAAATTATCACAGACACCAATAGTAAACCAAGACATAGTAGTTAATCTTAGCACAACCACTTTAACTCATACACAAATCACTTTATTAAATAAAGGTTTAAAATATGCCCCAACCAACAAGTTAAATAAATTTGATACCTATGTTGGTATTGAAAAGTTCCTTAGGAAACTTTGTTTAAAAA